>NC_044332.1:40800136-41109980 GCF_007399415.2 Gopherus evgoodei
CCGGCAAGAAGGAACTGAGGAGCGGGTGGGCCGGCAGGGGTATATATCAGGTGCCATGGCGGCGCCACTCTAGGGGGCGACCTGCCGGCCCACTGGAGTTGCTAGGGTAAAAAGTTTCCGACGAACGTGCACGCACGGCGCGCACACCTAACTGGAATGGATGTGAGCAACACATCTCGAAGAACAACAGTTACAAAGGTGAGTAACCGTCTTTTTTTTATAGATAAGTTTCATTTATTTGAAATTGAAAACCTCTTATTTTTCTTGGTTCTGTAAGTGTAAATCTGACCCTGGATAGTACTTAGATGTTTTTTGTTTTCCTTTATTGTAGTATTTTAGAATATTTTATTTTATATTGCAAGGACCCTGATCAAAAAGGGTTGGCATCTGCAGTTGATGAATAAAATTATCGTTCTATGAAATGCATATAATTTGTGTTAAATAGCGAAGATAGAATTTATTCTTTTTTCTATAGTTACATAATGTTTGTTAAATAAGTTTGCAGCATTTCTCCTTGGACTTTTAGGAGGTATTTGATAACCCAAAGAAGTTACATTACTGTCTCTAACATATGGATGTAATGGGATGTATCACCAGCAACATAGCTGAGGATACATATCTTTTTGAAATCATGATCAGTAAACAAGCAAATCTGTAATATTTTGCTTTCTCCCACAGCTGTTGGGCATCTTTTAGAAGTGTGTTTATTTGAAGAGTGGTTTTATAAAAGGATCTTATGTACAGTTAGGAATCAAGAGTATCTTTCACTTCTTATAGCAGACTGAGATTGAAAAATTGCTGGTTTTCTGCCACTTTCTGTTTTGTGTGTAGCTTAAAATAATCTTGCTTGCATAAAACTAATCTTTTTTCAAATTTACTTGTAGTTATTTTAACATTCTTTTTGGATGCTTTCTTTAATAATTCTTCTCTTCCACTCAAAATAAAAGCAATTAATATTGTGTGCTTGAGATTCTTAGTTGAAAAGGTCAAGAAAAGTGTTTCTTTTCTCTTCTTGTTGCCATCATCCAAAATTGGTGGGAGATAGGAACTCAGAGTTGGATTTATTTAGGAGTCCTAGGTTCAGATCCTAAAAGAGTCACAAATGAAAATACATTTGGTTTTGTCCCAGTTTATTGTTCTGATTCAGATGAAGAATACTGTTTCTTCTGATCAGTAGTCTCAGTTCAGGAAAACACATAACTAAAATAGGATTTTTGGCTAAGATTAAGTTGCATTTTCAGAATTATATGAAACAATTCACACAGCAACAGACTGCTGCATGGTTAGTGCCAGAGTGTTATTTCCTCACAGTTAAAAACACAAAATTCATCTAGAAATGAATGTGATTAGGGAACAGAAAAAATAAGGATATGATTAAATATCATATTTGCTTGTGAGAGACGTCTGAAATAGTAATTTGGTGTTATTTATAACTTTTTTGTTCAAAAGTAGAAGTTATTAGCAAAATAGGATGGTGTGAATTGCAACTTAAATGTGAAGTTTTAGTTGTACAATTAAAAATAAAATGACTTTATGCATTATATGCAAATAACTGATGATGTGATGGGGAACTATTATTGTGTGATCTGGAATACAAAATATTTGGACACTCAGTTGTCTGAAACTGCTCCTTCCAGAATCTTCAGATCTATATTTATCTGTAGTCAGGATTTTTTCATGTGAAAGATTTATTCTGTCTGTATGTGATGACAACATCAGGTTTATCCCTGAATTTTTTTTCCAGAAGCATATTCTTTTATAGCCTTCATCGTGAGTCTTAGCATCTTATACCAAATTTTAGTCTTTGATAACTGTATTATTTCTACAGGTAGTTACATGTATAACATTATTAATTACTTTAGTCTGCAACCAAATTGTAATAATACATTACGCTTTTCTGAGGATCTAAAATTGCTTTACAGTGTTTAAGTAAGCATTAATGTCCCTTTTGTGTACAGTTCACACAGAGAGCTAAAGCGACTATCCAAAGTCACACTGCAGATCATTGACAAAACCTGGGAGTTGAACCAAGGTCTTCTGAATAACCATTAACTAGTCTACCCCTAAAAATTAAGTTCTCAGATTTTAAGTAACTCAAGAAAGATTAACAATCCTTGAAAAAATGGTCAAGAATGACCAAAGTTTATGACAGTTCTGGAAAAAGATGGAGTATTTGAGGACCAGTTTTCTTTAGGTACATCTTAGAAAGGTTTTTTAAAAAATAGTTGTTCTGTCCTTTAGTTTGATACATTTGTCATTTTTCTGGGATTGAACTCACCAGCAGCAGTGTTTGAGATTTCTTGATAGAGGGCTTCTTTTGAAACCTCCTAGTTGTTGGTGCTCTCCCACAGTCCAGAACTGACGATCTTCAGGACACAATGCAAGTTGTGTATATTTGGTTTAGTTTCTTGTTTACTTTATCCCACAGTTTGGCTATCAACCTGTTTAAAAGATGTTGTTTCTCAGGGGCTAAAACCTAATTTGCCTATCTTTAATCTGTAGTAAACTGTGTGTTGTATAAGACTGAATGGTAGTCTAGCCTTTGGATGGATGTAATTATGTTGGTAATTGCATAGTTCTTGCTCCCATTCTAATTTTTCTTGGTTAAAATCTGATAAATAGAACCAGGGTCCTTAGATTTCAACTCTTCCAAAATCATCACCTTGTGGAAAAAACTCATTTTTGTAAATTATTAGACTGGTGGTCTATGATAGATATGTCAAAGTTGAGATTTTTCCTGTGTTTAGTGGCCCATAATGTGGGTATCATATTTCTAGTTTCTAATTCAATGGTGTCATGGTATAATCCCCACTCTGAACCTTAGCGTCCAAAAGATGGGGTACCAGCATGAATTCCTCTAAGCTCAATTACCAGCTTAGTACTTGTAGCGCTGCCACCAACCAGGAATTCCAGTGCTTGGTACACTCTGGTCCCCCCAGAACCTTGCCTGGGGACCCCCAAGACCCAGACCCTCTGGATCTTAACACAAGGAAAGTAAACCCTTTCCCTCACCGTTGCCTCTCCCAGGCTTCCCCTCCCTGGGTTACCCTGGAAGATCACTGTGATTCAAACTCCTTGAATCTTAAAACAGAGAGGAAAATCCACCTTCCCCCCTTCTTCTCTCTCCCCCCTCCCAGACTCTCCCTGAGAGAGAGAGTAATCCTAACACAGAGAGAAAATTAACCTTTCTCTCTCCCTTCCCTCCTTTCTCCCCACCAATTCCCTGGTGGATCCAGACCCAGTCCCCTGGGGTCTCACCAGAAAAAAAACCAATCAGGTTCTTAAACAAGAAAAGCTTTTAATTAAAGAAAGAAAAAACAGTAAAAATTATCTTTGTAAATTTAAGATGGAATATGTTACAGAGTCTTTCAGCTATAGACACTGGGAATACCCTCCCAGCCTAAGTATACAAGTACAAAGTAAAATCCTTTCACAAAATACAAATTTGAACTCCTTCCAGCCAAATACACATTTGCAAATAAAGAAAACAAACATAAGCCTAACTCGCCTTATCACCTAGTACTTACTATTTTGAATCTATAAGAACCTGTATTAGGGAGATTGGAGAGAAACCTGGTTGCACGTCTGGTCACTCTCAGAACCCAGAGAGAACAACCACCAAAAACTAACAGCACACACAAAAAACTTCCCTCCCTCAAGATTTGAAAGTATCCTGTCCCCTGATTGGTCCTCTGGTCAGGTGACAGCCAGGCTCACTGATCTTGTTAACCCTTTACAGGCAAAAGAGATATGAAGTACTTCTGTTCTATTAACTCTTACTTATCTGTTTATGACAAATGGGAATATGGAAACTAAGAGATCTTGTTATAAGGATCTGTATTTTGGTTAGTATATATATAAGGGCCAGATAAACTAGTGGCTACCATGGCCTAATTCATTAAACTGTTTCATAAAATATGCATCTGTTCAATTGAGGTCTTCATACATGAAAAGTCCCTTTGCAAAATAACTGCTATGCTTAATTCACTGAGTTCATCCTTTAGCATTGAGAGTACTGGAAGGCTATATTTTGTAAATTGAGATCAATAAATATTTTTTTGAGAATTCTTACCTTGACAATCTGCAGAAATGTTATGCATGTTACTTTATTGCTTTAGATGCAGTTCATTTTTGTGGTTTAAACTTATTTTGGAGATTACAATGAAATAAAAAAATCTAACTGATGTTAAAATAAAGTAGATAAAGAAATTAATGATTGAATGTGAATAAAATGGGCTTTGTGCTATACTGCAACTATTTTTTCTAGACACATGCTAATCTGAAAATCAGAACTGTTCTAGTTATACACGTTTTGCTTGCTTAATTTGAAAAGTAGTGTATTATTTCAGTGTTCTTAAAGGAATTCCAAGGTGTGTTCATATTCTGCATTTTGTGAGGAAAATCTCATTTTTATCTGTATGTTAGTTCATAAAAAATCCAACTTTTTCTAGTACAGCATGTGGCAACCCTCCAAATTTCATTTCAGCAGAAATGCTTTGTTACTTGACACTTTGTAAGTTCAAGTAGAACAGCACTTGAAAAATAATTATGAAGTATTAAATACTAGGTTCGTACTGAGACTTCTGTTCACAGATCTGAATGCAATTGGAAATTGAGTCACAGGGGTTGTGACTTCCCTAAGGCCACACAGCATATTTCTTCCCATTTTTAACATAGAATCAGGTTTCTTGACACCTGTTCTTAATCTCTGGATTGTGAAGCCTTCTAAATTATCAAACCCCAACCTTCATGGCCCTTGTGAATATGTTTTAGAGCCTTTAACTTCTGTTTTTCCTTTGTAGGTTGATCTCCTATCAAGAGTTTTTGGCATTTGAGTCAGTTTTGTGTACTCCGGATGCAATGTTCATTGTTGCTTTTCAGTTGTTTGACAAGAGTGGCAATGGAGAAGTGACATTTGGTAAGAATACTCACAGAAAGCACTTTAACAGATTAAGGTCAATAGTATAGATAGCAAGAATTGCCAAGACTCCCTGGAAATCTAATTGGAAATGCATATTGTTCAGCAAATACAGTACTGATTTCCTAAAAGGGTATCTATAGATAACATTGTTTTCATTTTTTCAAAGTGTTGGTTAGAACACAAGTGTAAGAAATCCAAAAATGTAATTACTATATTTTGTTGAATCATTGACTCTTACACATTCCTAAAATAGGTGGTGCAAAACTTGCTTGTGCAGGACTATCCTGAAACACAGTGAACTATAGATACTAATGCCTTCATTCCTGAAGGGATTTATGTAAGAAGTTCAGGATCTCCATGTACCACCTTTGGAGAACTGTTACTACATTTATTGAGAAGATAATAGGGGCTGGAGGTAGAAATGAAGATGTTCTAATTCATGTTCTGGAAATCCCAATTCAATTTTCCTGTTTTAGGGACAAATTCTGTTCTATCTGATATGGGTACAACTCCTGAGTTGAAGCCATGTAAATATGAGTGGAATTTGGCTTTTAGACTTTTATTGTTCCAGTCTAATTTTTATCATTGTTTAAGAACTGAACTGAACAGGGCTCTGTAGATGAAAGATTTTAATTTAATCATGTTACTGAACAGATAAAGGCTTACTGATTATAATAGATTGTAGATTTGTAATTTAATGTTAAGTTAAAATGTATATTTAGATTAGAAAATATTTAATGCTGAGAATTTTAATAAATGGAGTGAGAAATGTTAATTTTATCCAAAAGAATAAAGCTTTCAATAAAGGTAATGCAATTTATGCTTGGATTTGTAGCCACTTACTGTCTGTATCAGCAATTTCTGAACATTTTTGCACCAATTTTTGAGGTGGTGATGAAACTCAAATCATGCATTATACTTTTTTTGTCAGAAAAAGGTTCTATGGTATTACTTGAATCATTACTTTTATAAAGTGACTTGATTTAACAAACAGGGCAAAATATTAAGCACTCAGGGTCCGCCACATCCTAAAGAGAAATAGTATGTAAGAACTTTGTAAAAAGAAACAGTAAATTCAAGTACTAGCTAGCAGTCAAACTGTGACAAAGCAATCCATTAAATTAATTGTCGCCAAAAAAGTGATGATGCCCCGATTTCTCTCAAACATACAGTAGCATAGTCAAGTTGAAACTGTTGGTTCCAAAAATGAGTTAAAAGTAATTTCACAGAGTACATGTGCCCCTGTGTCCCTCTCTGCCAATTTTGGTGGTTTTATGATCAGAGCTTCCTACTGTTAAATTGTGTTTTCCCTCTTCTGTTGCTGTATTAAAGGATCACAAAACAAGGGAAACTGACTAGATACAGAGTGTTGTCAGATGCACAAGGTAATGTGTAAAAATAGATACAAATGGTCTTCTCACAATTATTATAACGCTAGTTGTAAAAATACAACTAAAACCAACCTTTCAGATAGAGTTGTGATTTTTAAGTTGATATTCCTTTTAATAGCAAAGTGCTGTAGGGAAGTTTTGTACTACTGCCCCTAGTTCATTACTTTTACAAAATATACCATAGTGCAATTACTAGTATATTTTATAGTTAGTGGTATACTGTGAAATTTATTAATTCTTTATAATATGTGTTTTGTGGTGTAGTACCCCTGATTTTCTTTTGTTGCCTGCTTGGCAGTTTCCCTTGGCAATTTTCCGATGTGTAAAATGGCATACTTACTCATAATAACCCTGTGAAGATGTTTGCTTAGAGTATGGGGGAAATATAAAGCACTATATAATTTCATATGAAATACTCACATTTGCTAATCAGCAGTTGGTCTCAGATCACTTTTGTGAATTAAGGAGATGCTTCTGTATTGATTTATTTCTGGGCTCCCACTCCCCTCCCATCACATATGTATCAGATAGTAGTTTAGCTTCATATGAGTGCAGGAGACAATTTAAGTTATGTCAAATTAGGAAACTCTCCAAAGACCTCATGAGATGAGATCATGGTGAAGTGTGATATTTCCATTTTGGCTCTTTGCTTCAAAGAATCTTACAAGACATTTACTCCTTGTGGGGTGAAGGGAGGAAGTCAGCTTCGGTTTGTAATTTTTGACCTTAGCCAATCAGAAGTGAGAATAAACAAAGCTATTACCCATTGCTTGACCTAAAATACACACACTTAATTGTGGCATATTGTTTATATTAATCTGTATAGTGTACAAGGTTCTATGCATGTGTATCATGTCCCATATGTATAAATATTTAAAATGTAGAGAATTATTAGAAATTATACTGAAATGGAATGGAGCTAGTCAACTAGAGCACACGATTGGTAGATAGTTGTAGAACTGGAACTGCGGTTACATTTCAACAACACAATAGGTAGATTCCTTCACTCTGGTTTTTTTTCTTGCCCTTAGGCTTAACCCTGCATATATACCCATGACAAATGTGGTAATCTCGGCATCTTGCTGTTTTTCTTGCCCTCTGTCTGTCACTCTTCTACTCTTGCTAGCTCTTGATAAAAACCTTTGTGCTCTACTCCCAATGAGTAACTTGTTTGTTAAATTATGTGTAAAGCATTTATGCAGAAACTCCTAAAATCTCAGAGATGACAAGGGTAATAGCTTTATGTTTATATGGAAACTGTTTGTCAGAACGATTGATCAGTTATCAGTGGATAACGTGTGTGAGATTGTACATTACTAAGAATGGTCTAAAATCTAAATTTATTGAAATAAAAGAAAAATGAGGGAAACGGTTTGCAGTCAGTACCTAGCTGAACAAGTAACAACCTCATTTAAACCATTCATTCTTGTTTCAATCTTGGCTGTAATAGAAAGAAAACAATTTTTGAGAAAGGGATTTAGCATCCCTTAATGATAAACATGCTAAGGATTTGTGAAATCACAGTTCACCTTTAGAATACTTTCAAGTGAGGACTTTTCCTAGTCAGGTAATTGTAAGACCCTGGTTTGTTTTTTTGTTTTTTGTTTTTTTTAACCTTCATTGATGATGTCTACTTCATTGATGATAAACCATCTTAACTTAAAAGAAGTATTTAAAATAAGATATAAAACAAATGCTACAAAGCTGAGAGAATTTTACAGATTTTTTTTCTATACATGTTTAGTTGAACTGAAATTGGGTTAGGGTAAACATTCATATTGGGTAGTTTTTGCCTTTCACCTCTGTCTTCTGAGATAACCCAAACAACTGTGGCCTTGCTTGATGCTAAGCATAATCCCCATCCTGGAGGGTAAAAGTGACTGGAACCCATGATTGCAAAGACTGCTTAAAATTTCTCTAGAAGTAGGCACTTGACTGGAAATCAAAGGATTCTCCTTGAACTGTCAACTGGATAAACTTTAAACTGATCTGGATTGTGTCACTTAACTGGTGCTTACAAGTCCAAGCACTTTCTTCCAATTTTTCAACTTTTCATGCAAAGGCTAGGACAGCCATTCTCTGAAACCATGAAATGTTTCAGAGACTGATTTTTAGTTAAACACCTGAGCTATCTTAAAATCTTGTAGCTATGAAGAGCAGAAGAACAGATAAAATAACCAAAATTGTATACTGTTTTACAGTTTTCCTGTTCGTGATTTCCCAGTGTTCAGTTTTCAGATTCTTTTGAAGCAAGTTGGATACCTGAACGCTGACTAATGCAAAGCATTTAAATATTGTTGCTCAGAGCAAAAAAAAGACTATCTCCTAATCTCTTACAAAAGCACTTACAAAAGCTCTGTCTATACTGTTATAGATGGGTGGGATTATTAACCAAATTTCTGATTTAAACCAGTGAATTTACTCCATAAATTTATTAATAAATTACTCCTTGGGAAAGAGACGGTTAAATCTTCCTTAAGAGTGAGAAACAGTAGAGGTTTTGAGAGTATTGGAGGATGGGGAGGAGATGAGGAAGAGTGAGTGAGAGGTAGCTGAGAACACTTCAGTATAACTGTTTTCCTATTTTGCCAACCCCAAATGCTCAAAAATCATCAGTCGGGCTCTAAAACTAACTCATGAGATTGGATAAAAAAACCCCCAAACTTTAAATACAACACAGCAACACACCTTCATGTTAAATTTAGTGTACATTTATTACCTAACCTGAGGTTGTTTTCTGTTTAACATGGTATCGTAGGTATATGCAGTGAATATGGGAACATGATGGATCCATCAATGCATTTTAGTTATTTATGATAATCCTGGTAGTTTCTGTGAAATTAGAAATGGCGCCCTTTTTGGTCCTTCTATATGGTTTTCTGTTTAATCTATCTTCTATCCCACTACCCTTTCTCCTCTCCAGTCTAACAATTAGAACCACTCAGCATAATCTGTTATCGATTGGTGAGAAGTACCCATTCAGCTTTAATAGTAAATAGTTTAAAATTCAAGGACAGTTCTTGAACCTTCATCAGAGTGTTAATTTACAGAACAGGAGCTCAGCAGCAGAGGAAGCAGTAACTTGTAAGTGTTCGTTTACACAGAAATGATTAATTCATTACGTTTGTACCTTGGCCACTACTAATAATGGTCCTGACCTTTTAAATAGGAATAGAAATATGTTTCCATTCATTTTAGTTCCTTTTTATCCACCCCATGCGTCACTCTCTTCCCACTCTCCCCCCTCAACACTAGCAGGCATACTGCTGCACTTGTTACACTTGGGGTATGGCTATACAGCAGATGGGAGGGTGCTTCCTAGAATGGGTAGACAGACACACGCTAGCTCCGCCTGGGTGATTGTGCTAAAAATAACAGCATGGCCACAGGCAGCAATAGCAGCAGCTGGGGTGGCTTGCTCATGCTGCTGAAACTATACAGCTATTTTTATTGTGCTAGTGCATGGCTGTCTACCTGAGCTGGGAAGCCTCCTTCCAGTTGCTGTGTAGACAGACCATTGGATTCCTTCCACTGTTACTCCCTAACACACCACCTGCGCAACATCCCCAGGGAGCTTTTCAGACAGACTTTTGTTTGTTGTTTGCAAATAACAGCAGGTTTTTGTTTTGATTTTTATCCTGAAGGTGGAAGTGTATGAAATAGCAAAAATTGTTCATGGCAACACTTTAGAAATGTATTGCTTACATTAGTGCTTAGATTTTTAGTGATGGGGACCATAAAAGAACCTGGATAGATAAATAAAATCTCACTTTAAAAGCCCACAACATTGACGTGTTTATGTTCATATTTGTGGAATGGATTTTGTCTGTAACTTTAGAGTGACCTTTTGCTTCATGAGAGGTGATAGGGAGTTACAAGCTCTGCTATGCAGGCTGGCAGAGTGTAGAACTTCTGTGAAATCTCAATTGTGGTTTTTGGATGACCTGTATTGGAGGCCTCACAAACTATAAGCATTGCCTATATAAAGTGATGAACTTGTACTTACAGTGAGCCTAAAGTTTCAGGCTCAGGCCTGGTTTACACTAGTTTGTTGTTTCGGAATTAGCCGAGTTCGGAAAAAAAAATGATTCGATCCACACGACCAAACCATTTTTTCTGTATAAAGGGCTCTTTAATCCGATTTCTGTACTCCACCCTGGCAAGTGGAGTAGCGCTTAAATCGAGATTGCAATCCTGGGTTAACGGTATTGTGGACGCAATTTGACGTTATTGGCCTCCAGGAGCTATCCCAGAATGCTCCCTTATGATTGCTCTGGACAACACTCTCAACTCCGATGCACTAGCCAAGTGGGCAGGAAAAGCCCCGGGAACTTTTGAATTTCATTTCCCGTTTGGTCACCATCAGCACAGGTGAGCATCAGCACAGTCCGCCATCACAGGCAACCATGCAGAGTCCACCATCACATTAGATCATGCAGTCCTGGATTTGCAGATGAGCTCCAGCATGGTCCGAACGGGAGGTACTGGATCTCATTGCATGTTGGGGAGACGAATCTGTTATGGCAGTACTACATTCCAAAAAAAGGAATGCAAATACGTACGCTAAAGTCTCCAGGGCCATGATGGAAAAAGGCTACCATGAACCGAGCAGCACAGCTGCCGCCACAAACTCTGCTCTCCCGCTCTTGCATCACTAGCTAATTTTTCCATGTTGTTGGTCCTGGGCTCCCTTGGAAGCTATAGAAAGAAACAATTCCCCACCGTTTTTCAGCCATTGTGAACTGAGCCGCACAGTTTCCGCTTCTTTTTCCATGTTGTCAGTTCTGGGCTCCCATGGAAGCTACAGATGGCAACAATTCTCCGCCGTTTCTTGGCCATTGTGAACTGAGTTGTACAGCTTCCGCTGCAAACTCTGCTCACATTTCCGCCGCAAACTGTGCTCTCCCACTCTTGCAGCTCTAGCAAGCTTCCTGACTCTGTGAAAGCTACAGAAGACAACCATTTACCGTCTTTTAATGGCCATCTGGAACTGAACAGCTCTCCTATGTTTCACAGCCTTTTTCCAGGATTACCCATGGCGGTGCCATAGCGCAGCAAGCATGGAGCCCGCTCAGATCTCCGCTGCAGTTTTGACCATTGTAAATACCTCATGCATTATCCAGCAGTATGTGGAGTACGTGCAAAACCGGACGAGGAAGTGACTGTGTGATTACTATACCGATGAAGACATGGACACAGATGTTCCTAGAAGCATGGCATGTGGCGATTGGGAGATCGTGATGGCATTGGGCCAGGTTCATGCCTTGGAACACCGATTCTGGGCACGGGAAACAAGCACAGACTGGTGGGACCACATAGTGTTGCAGGTCTGGGATGATTCCCAGTGGCTGCAAAACTTTTATATGCATAGGGCTACTTTCATGGAAAGTTGTGACTTGCTGTCCCCTGCCCTGAAGCACAAAGACACCAAAATGAGAGCAACCCTCACAGTTGAGAAGCTAGTGGCCATAGCACTGTGGAAGCTTGCAACGCCTGACAGCTGATAACCCTGTCACATGGACATCTTACAGAATGACTCCTTTATCCTTGTTCCAAGGATATGTCTTCAATTTTTTATGAAATTTAATTCATTTTAAGTGTTTTTCAATTTAAAGTACAAGCATTTTGTGTAAGACGCTTTGGACTAGCTATCACTCAAGCGCCAAGATGTCCAACAGCCAATTTTGGCTCTGAGCTTACCTGAGTGTTAAATTGTTGGTGAGGGCTGCTGCCTTTCCTTTTTTTAATGTACATGCAATAGCATAGTCTGAGTCCTGAAGTTTACATTCTACTGAAAACATTTAAAATCCAACAATCTGCATGCTGATCCTAAATTTGTGTTGCAACATAGAATTTCCATTGTGTGCATTTCCAGTAGCCTTAGCCATAACTAGAATATTCTAAGCACTATACTAACTTCCATTCTAGCCTAAATTGCTGTACAATTCAGCTTGATTAGCCCTCTGCTCAGTGAAAAGCCAAGATTAAAAGATAAGGGCTATTGGAGATTGTCATGATGTAGATGCAGTGTTAGAGCTACATGGAGTAATTTACATTATTCCTGGTTGCAGCTGATATTCCTATTTGTTTACAGTTAAAAAAAAAATTACAATATATAAAAATAAAACAAATATATAAATAGAAAACTTTCAGAACTATAGCTCAGATCAAAAGGATTGAGTAGCTCTGCTGTGATTCTGCAGTAACATAGCCCCTTTCCCCCTCATGAGTGGGTGGGTTAGGAGGATGATGGTTGTGCTCAGTTGTGCATGTGTTCTGTTTGGGTTCTTAAACTATGCTCCTCATCTTTGTATCTGCGTGCCTGGAACTCAGAATTGGTAGTTAGCCTGTTCACCTGAAACTGAATGTTGTCTGAAAAGGACTTTTGGAGAAAATTTACTGAGCCTCACAGGTGCTGACTTTGGCTCTATCTTCAAAATATTTGAAGGTGGTTGGACAAAATCTGGTGTGCGCGGCCTTCAAATAAATGCTGTTTAGATACAGCTATAATTTGCTTTAAATGTTCAGGTGGAAAATTTCTGCGTCAGTCATGTAAACATTTTGTCTAAGCACTTGCCTCTAATTTGGAGATAGTGCACTGGAATGCTGGAGCTATGGGTTTGTATGTGGCTTTAAGATTATCACTCCTGGGACTGATGGTAGATTGGATGCATCACAGGGCTGTGCTCTGGCCATGCCATTTTGTATGGCAGCCCCCATCCAGGCTGCATCATGGAGCTACATTGATATCTGCCTTGGAGGAGAATATCTGTCCAGCAAAAGGTAATTCTACCACAGAAAGGTTAGCAAAGACGGGGAAGAGAATCTAGTAAATAAGAAGCTTGGATTGGTGGGGACAATGAATAACTTCTATCAAATTGTAATAAAATGGTGGTTTTTACAATTTTTTTTTTTAAGTTTAGTGAATTACTGTCTCATCTTTCTCATTTGACTGGTTCTGTCAGAGATATGAACTGCAAGTAGTTTATCTTTGATAATTTGCTGACTTCTGTCTCGGGAAATAAAAGGAGTTCACGTACCTTAACATTAGCCGATTTTATCAATTTCTGTTGCTATAAATACTGTGTCAGCTTAGATGTAGACATGTAAGTACCTGCACCTGTGTGATAGAACAGATTAAAGAGAAAGATTAGAGCATGGTACAGTGTGACAAATGTGCTGGTGGACATCACTTCATTCACAGTCACCAGAGTATGACCACACTTCTGAAACCTCCCTTGCCACTGCACTGTTATTAGTTGTACATGAATTTGAGATGATTGTACTTCCCTTTCATGTCAGAAAGGAACTGACAAAACTGGATAAAATAAGAAACCAGTACTTGGCATAGTGCGTCAAGAGGGTAATATTGTCAGGAAATAACAATTCCATCTATCGTGAATGAGTCCCATATTCTAATGCCTCTCCCACAATAGCTGAAGACTCTGTATATTTTTGAGCATTATAGTCATAATTCAAACTGTAATTGTTTCTATGAATTACTTCTGTAGTGTATCTTGAATGTTATGTACAAAGTCAGTGTGGAACAAAATATAAAATACCAAAGTGGGTTACTATCTCCAGCTTCCTGAAAGATATTCAACATATACTAATAATTGTTAGTCCTTTTTGATAGTCCTAAACAAATATCGTTAAGGTCGAGCCAGATTTTTAAAAGTATTTAGGCACCCTAGCAGGATTTTGAAAAGTACCTAGGTGCCCAACTTCAAATCAGTGGGAGTTAGGCACCTATTTACATCTTTAGTCACCTAGATAACAGGCCAGATTTTTAAAAGTATTTATTGATAGCCATAGAAAACATTGAGAGGAGGAAATTCATTCTCAGAGCTATAAGTAGTCTATGGAGAAAATGCTTAAAGGAAGAGTTATGCAAAGATTGAGGGCTTATCGTCAGTACTTAATTCTTATTAAAATAGTTGAGTTTTATCTATATATAGGCCTCTCTTTTAGAAGGAATGTGAATAATTCCATGTGACAAAAGCAATTCCATTTACCTTTAATTTTTCCTTTTAAGTTGCAGACATTTTGAAATAATAGTTGGAGGACTATGGATAAGTATTTTGAATCACCCAATTTTTTCAGCACATTGTTTCTAGACTGTTATTTTTCTTGTTTTTACAGTAAAAAGGAAACTCCAAATACTTACTTCACATTTTCATGACAAGATTTGAGCACTTTGCAAAAGCAAACATCAAGATGGGGGAAACAGTCACAAGTTTAGGGTTTATCTACACTACAAACACAGTTGGATAAGTGGACCCAGTTACAGCACTGGTGTCCCCTGTCCTAATTACAACACGGTTCCATTTTGCTAGCACTGCAGGGAACAATGCTGACCTGGCTGTATTGGTAATGCATGAAGATCCTAAGTGACTTGACCAGGAATTCAGTGGTAGTTTGGGGAATAAATCCAGGTCTCCTGGTGCTTGGTCTGTAGCTATAAGTAGTAGGTTTACTGCCTCCCATTAAATTAAGAGCTTTGAAACAAGTGCAGCAAAATGTGTTTGACTCATTTCCTTTTGTGCATAATTGTTGTTCTCTTTCTCTCACCCACTGCACCTTCGGAATTTTTGACTATTTACATTTATATCAACCTGGTTTTTATTATTTGACTGCTATTACCTATTTCTGGTAACTTTTATTATCATTTTGTCCTCATTTAGCAATCTCTCCTTTAAAATAAATATATAATCTATAATGTGAGGCAAATAATATAACCAAAAACCCAATCTTGTACATTCGTTAATTGTTCTGGGACTCTGATACCTTCGATAGATTTCCAGTCGTCCCTCTTTCCTTCTTTCTCACAATGATTTCTCATACCCTGAATCAATAAAGCCTCTACGATCGTGGAGTAGCATTGACTCATGTAAAAGAAGGCAGCTATAGGACTGAAAAGCATATACTTTAAAACGTGAACAAACCAACTGATCACTTAATGTAGAGAAGGGAACAGATTTTCTTCAAAGAAGAGTCTGTGATGGAAAAATGGACAAAAGATATTGCAGTCCACATCTGTGAATTTTCCCTTAGAAACAGAGTAGATAACTGTGCTCACAAGGTAAGAGTCCTCTAATAATATATCTCTAATACTATTGATTAATGTAAACTCAAAAAATGTTAAATAAGATAACTAAGTTGTTAACAGAAAAGGGAAGAGGTCCTGTCTTAAAGAAAATATTTTAGCATTTCTCTTGTAACTTAAGCTCTGTGGTGGGCTTTTAAATTAGTTTAGTTTCACAAGCAAATTTAGAATTGTTTTAAAAGTTAGACATTTTGATCTGAATTTAGAAAAATATGTGCTAGTTTAATTTGCATGTGTCCAGTTTGTGTGAACAAATGTCCAGCTGGTCATTTGCACACGCATACCAGACTTGTATGCACATAATATCCCATATAATTTTTCTGTATCGGGCTTTGTTACTAAGGACAAATATGCTATAGGATTAGGCATTGATTTGTTGTACAGCACACGCAATAGAATTCCATACCCTAAAACGTGTTTTCCCCCCTCTACTTCATTTAAAAGGTGACATCTTTAATTTCACTTATCTTAAAACATTTTAATAACTGAGACTACCAATCATGTTTTATAGGGTTTGATTTCTGTGTCAGGGCCATATTTTATGACACTATCAGAAGCTTTTAATAAGGTGCTTTCTGCTGAGCTAATGATATGCTTTAGGTGGCATTTCTTATGCCTATCTTCAATAGACATATTCAGGCTAGTGTGAATGTAATAATCAAGTCTCAATCAAACCATACTTAGTATGACAAATATTGCATTAGACAGTGATGTAGGTATTCATGCTTTTGATAAAAGGCTTAATTTGACTCCTTGCAGAAATGAGGAATTACTATTGATTTTTGTATCAGAGTACAAAGTAGCAGCTATTTATAGTGCACAAGAGAAATTGCTACTTAATTAAAATTAAATGTGAAATTATTAATTCCATGGCTTTACATAGTAATGTACCAAGTTGAGTATTAAATTCTGTAGTAAATGTGTTCTTACACATGGCTCTGAATATGCAACTTAGGGCTTGTCTACATCAGAAAGTTGCAGCGCTGGTGAGGGAGTTACAGCGCTGCAACTTTGAAGGTGTACACATCTGCAGGGCACCACCAGCGCTGCAACTCCCTGTTTGCAGCGCTGGCCGTACTCCCGTTTTGTCTCGGGTGTAGAGGATCCAGCGCTGGTGATCCAGCGCTGGTAATCCAATGTAGACAGTTACCAGCGCTTTTCTTGACCTCCGTGGAAGGAGGAAGCCTCTGGTAATCAAGCTGGTTTCCTTTCCCGGTTTGCTCTCTCGGTCCCGGAGCCACCCAGCAAACCGCAGGGAAGGAGACCTGCTTGCTCGGGGTTCCGGGACCGAGAGAGCAAACCGGGAAAGGAGACCAGCTTCGCCGCGGTTTGCTCTCGCGTTCCCGGAGCCACCCAGCAAACCGCAGGGAAGGAGACCTGCTTGCTCGGGGTTCCGGGACCGAGAGAGCAAACCGGGAAAGGAAACCAGCTTCGCCGCGGTTTGCTCTCTCGGTCCCGGAACCCCGAGCAAGCAGGTCTCCTTCCCTGCGGTTTGCTGGCTGGCTCCGGGACCGAGAGAGCAAACCGC
The DNA here is from genome assembly GCF_007399415.2 of Gopherus evgoodei. Taxonomy (NCBI): domain Eukaryota; kingdom Metazoa; phylum Chordata; order Testudines; family Testudinidae; genus Gopherus; species Gopherus evgoodei. The sequence goes on from NC_044332.1 coordinate 40,817,083, forward strand.
GGCGTTCCCGGTTTGCTCTCTCGGTCCCGGAACCCCGAGCAAGCAGGTCTCCTTCCCTGCGGTTTGCTGGGTGGCTCCGGGACCGAGAGAGCAAACCGCGGCGTTCCCGGTTTGCTCTCTCGGTCCCGGAACCCCGAGCAAGCAGGTCTCCTTCCCTGCGGTTTGCTGGCTGGCTCCGGGACCGAGAGAGCAAACCGCGGGGAAGCTGGTTTCCTTTCCCGGTTTGCTCTCTCGTCCCGCAACCCCCCTTGAAGCCGCCCAACAGCGCTGCAGTGTGGCCACATCTAACACCACTTGCAGCGCTGGTTGCTGTAAGTGTGGCCACTCTGCAGCGCTGGCCCTATACAGCTGTACTAATACAGCTGTAACAACCAGCGCTGCAAAATTTTAGATGTAGACATGGCCTTAGAAATTACTCTAAAGTGACCAGACTACAACACTTTCTAAATGGCCTTATAAACTTTCCTTTTTTCTACCAGGAACATTTAGGCAGGGTGAAATATTTTATCCTATAATTCATTTGCTTTTTTTCCCCTCCCAAGAAAATGTCAAAGAAATTTTTGGACAGACCATTATTCATCATCATATCCCTTTTAATTGGGATTGTGAGTTTATTCGACTACATTTTGGACATAACAGGAAGAAGCATCTTACCTACTCGGAGTTTACACAGTTTCTGCAGGTCAGTTATTTATTTTTCTTTCTGTGCATAATTAGCCATCAGATCCGTCACTTGTGCTGCATTAATGCCATTATAAATTAGTTTTATTATATGGTGGTGAGAGATTTGTTGTCCAGATAGACTAGCTAGACCACAGCTAAATTATCACTATACCATGCCGATTATATAATAAGATCACATACAGTGCATTAGATTTTGGCTCACCACCCAGTTGGAGGGAAGGATTAATTTTGTTTTTAAAACATCCCCTCACTGATGAGTGTGAGTGTCTGGTCCTGCTCCCGTTGGAGTTCAGTGGCAAAACTGATTTCAATGGGAAAAGGATTGGGCCCTGAACATCTCCACTGGCTGTTACTCCATAGCTTCCCATGACACTTTGTTATATTGATACATTTTTCATTTTGCTTCATAAAGTTTTTCCTATTATTTATCCTACATTTCCCATAATACACACTGCTTCACCTCAGAAGTTTAAGACCCTTGTGCCACTCATTCTTCATTAAGGCCAAACTCGTAGTAAGCCAGAAGTCTTCCTTTAAGAGGTTTGCTGAAGAATCCTATGGGGAGAGGACTTTAAAAGTATTCACTCTCAGAGCTATACTTCAGAGCAGAGGTGAAAAAGAAGTTGTCAGCTATAGAGAGTAAGAGAAAAAGAAAGAAGGAGAATATGGACGGCTGTGCACTGTAATTAAAGAGAAATGATTTTACAAATTTATGTAGGTAATTCAATTTTATATAATTTGAAATGATCAACTCATACTATATTTTTGTTGTGGATTTCTGGCTTTTAGGCCTAAAGAAAATTAAAATTTCATAACTGATATATAATTCCAGGGCTGGCCTGTAAAATTAAATTGCTTTGTTTTTGGAAATAATTGCAGGAAAGTACAGGGTTTTGAATTGGATTGGTTATATTGTTTCTATTTATAGTTTATGACATAGATACTGAGGGCATTTTGAAAAATAAAGGGTTTGGCTAGGTAGGTTCTAAAGTCCATGGTGTGTATGGAAGAAAAGCAGTAAAATTGTGGGAGGTAAGTAGATAGAAGGGCCAGAAGATAGTGATACAAGAAATTGTGGGAATGGCAGTGGAGTGCCATCTAAACTCAAGCTCAGATACCTCTGCTACGCCCACACTGTATAGGGGATGGTAAGGGAGTGGTTGGTCACAGCTCAGTATACCCTCATAAAAACGTGTGAGTTGGGGTTCAGCACATCCCTAGATGTGGGTTTAAGGGCTTTGAGTGTGGATGATAAGGGTTTTGGGCAACAATGCAGAGCAAGCACTGTTGACATACCGAGTGACAATTTTTGTTGCGATAACCCAGAGCAGTATCCTTATGGGATACAGCAAGGTTCTGTCCAGTGCTTAATTTGTAATAAAAGGTGCGGGGGCTTAAGCAATTTTTTTACATTCATAACTGATGCAGCAAGCCCAGAGGTGCCAGGGCTATGAACTGCCAAACCTAGAAGTGCCAGGGCTCAACTTTGGCAAGCTGACAAATTATCAGACCTGCCGTTGCATTCAGCTAGCTTAGTCAGTGTCGTGTTGAGATCAGAGTTTGGATGAGGGCAAGATGGTTGCAACTCAATCTAGAAAAGACTGAGGTAGTACTGGTAAATTGGGGAAACTAACCAGAAGATTTAGTTCAGTGGGTATCACTTGGAAAATTTTGCATGCCTTCTGTTACTCTAGTTAATAAGCTGGGCATATTTTGGATTCCAAGCTGCTTCTAATCTAGACATCTAAGAATAATGAGAGTTGAGTGTGTGCCTATATTATGCATGGCTAGAAGGATGCCGTTTTTTTAATATGTATCCCACTAGAGTGATTCATGCTTTTGTCACTTTGGGATTAGATTGCTGCAGTGTGCTTTATATGAGGCTACTCTTTAAATTCATTGTAAACATTAGATGGTGTAAAATACAGTGACCCACTTGTAAAGAGATGTTTCTCTTCGGGAGCATGCTAAATTTATATTCTGGAATCTTCACTGGTCTCCAGTTTGTTTTCAGGACAATTCGAGCTTCTCATTTTAACCTATAAAACCCTAATTGTGTTCAGTCCTGAATACGTGAGAGATCAGCACTCTCCTCATCTCATATAATCAGGACTGGAAGGGGTCTCAAGAGGTGATCTAGTCTAGTTCCCTGAACTCATGGCAGGACTAAGTATTATCTAGACCGGGGTGGGCAAACTTTTTGGCCCGAGGGCCACATCTCGGTATGGAAATTGTGTGGCGAGCAATGAATGCTCACAAAATTGGGGGTTGGGGTGCGGGAGGGGGTGTGGGCTCCGGCTGGCAGTGCAGGCTCTGTGGTGGGTCCAGAAATGAGGAGTTCAGTGTGAGGGAGGGGGCTCTGGGCTGGGGCAAGGGTTTGAGATGTTGGGGGCTGAGGGCTCTGGCTGGGGATGCGAGCTGTGGGGTAGGGGTGGGGATGAGGATTTGGAGTGCAGTAGGGTGCTCTGGGCTGGGACCAAAGGGTTTGGAGGGCAGGAGGGAGATCAGGGCTGGGGCAGGGGGTTGGGCCGTGGGAGGGGAGGCAGGCTCCAAGTGGTGCTTACCTGAAGCAGCTCCCAGAAGTGGCAGCATGACCCTTCCAGCTCCTACATGGAGGCGCAGCCAGGCAGTTCTGCACACTGCTCTGTCCGCAGGTGCCATCCCTTCAGCTCCCATTGGCTGCAGTTCCCAGCCAATGGGAACTGCAGGGGCAGCATGCTGAGCCCCTTGGCTGACCCTACATGTAGGAGCCGGAGGGGGGATATGCCGCTGCTTCTGGGAGCTGCATGGAGCCATAGTATGCACGGAGCAGGGCAAGCCCCTGACACTGCTCCCCAACTGGAGTGCCAGAGCAGGTGAGAGTTCAAAGGCTGGATTAAAAAGTCTGAAGGACCAGATGTGACCCCCGGGCCGTAGTTTGCCCATCTCTGATCTAGACCGTCCCTGACAGGTGGTTGTCTAACCTGCTCTTAAATATCTCCAGTGATGGAGATTTCACAGTCTCCCTAAGCAGTTTATTCCAGTGCTTAACCACCCTGACAGTTAGGAAGTTTTTCTTAATGTCCAACCTAAACTGACATTGCTGCAATTTAAGCCCATTGCTTCTTGTCCTATCTTCAGAGGTTAAGAAAAATAATTTTTCTCTCTCCTCCGTGTAACAACCTTTTATGTACTGCATAGCACATTGTCTCAGGAGCATTGGCTAAGAGCTTCCTAGTTTAACATTGAGGAGGCTGTAGGCAGGGCATTGGGTTCTAACTGTCAAGTGTCCTTTGTGCTTCAGTTCACCAAAGCCCAGATTTGATGGCAATTCAAATTCTGTTCTCCTTGGATTTTCTTGTGCTAGCAAAGATGAATGGGTGGGAGTGGTGGGAAGATTTTTGGCTTTCATTTTGGATTGGAGATTTTTGGGAGGAATCAGTTTGTTGGGCGTTGGTACTAAAACTACTGTTATATTTTTATATAGAGTATAACGTGCATGCACACTCGTAGGCAGGGGGATGAAGACAGTGGGAGTTCCGTGCACAATGGGTGTACAGAATCATATTCCTATGTGGTATTTCTAATTCTTATTTCAGGAGCTACAGTCAGAACATGCAAGACAAGCCTTTGCACTGAAAGACAAAAACAAAACTGGTATGATTACTGGACTGGATTTTAGTGACATCATGGCTACCATTCGTTCACATATGCTCAGTCCGTTTGTGGAAGAAAATCTAGTTTCAGTAAGTGTAAAGAAAATAATATCTTAAATATAAGTGCTATTCAAGTAAGAGTTTGTACTGTAATTTAATTGCTATATGTCTTAAATCCTTAACACATGCCTTATCTTCCTCTTTATTAGCAATACTGACAATGCAGTACCATTCACTGCTCACATAGGGATTTTATGCAAAATAGTGTTTTTACAGAAATAATAATGATTAGGGCTGTCGATTAATCACAGTTAACTCACGTGATTAACTTAAAAAAATTAATTGTGATTAATAGTGGTTTTAATCGCACTGTTAACAATAAAATACCAATTGAAATTTATTAAATATTTTGGATGTTTTTCTACATTTCCATATATATTGTATTCTGTGTTGTAATTGAAATCAAAGGGTATATTATTTTTATTACAAATATTTGCATTGTAAAATGATAAACGAAAGAAACAGTATTTTTCAATTCACCTCATAAGTACTGTGGTGCAGTTTTTCTCGTGAAAGTGCAATTTACAAATGTAGATTTGTCGTTGTTACATAACTGCACTCAAAAACAAAACAATATAAACTTCAGAGCCTACAAGGCCACTCAGTACTACTTCTTGTTCAGCCAATCGCTAAGACAAACAAGATTGTTTACATTTACAGGAGATAATGCTGCCCTCTTCTTCTTTACAATGTCACCAGAAAGGGAGAACAGGCATTTGCATGGCACTTTTGTACTGGGCATTGCAAAGTATTTACGTGCAGATATGCTAAATATTCGTATGCCCCTTCATGGTTTGGCCACCATTCTGGAGGACATGCTTCCATACTGATGATGCTCATTTAAAAAAAAAAAGTGTTAATTAAATTTGTGACTGAACTGCTTGGGGGAGAATTGTATGTCCCCTGCTCCGTTTTACCTGCGTACTGCCGTATGTTTCATGTTATAGCAGTCTCGGATGACGACCCAGCACGTTTATTTTAAGAATACTATCACTGCAAATTTGACAAAACGCAAAGAAGGTACCAATGTGAGATTTCTAAAGATAGCTACAGCACTTGACCCAAAGTTTAAGACTCTGAAGTGCCTTCCAAAATCTGAGTGGAACAAGGTGTGAAGTATGCTTTCAGAAGTCTTAAAAAAGCAACACTCCAGTGCAGAAACTACAGAACCCAAACCACCAAAAAAGAAAATCAACCTTTGGCTGGTGACATCTGACTCAGATAATGAAAATGAACGTGTGTTGGTCCGCAGTGCTTTGGATTGTTATCGAGCAGAACCAGTTATGAGCATGTCCCCTAAAATAGTGTTTGAAGCGTGAAGGGACATATGAATCTTTAGTGCACCTGGCACAGAAATATCTTGTGACGCTGGCTACAACAGTGCCATGAGAACGCCCATTCTCACTTTCAGGTGACACTGTAAGCAAGAAGTGGGCAGCATTATCTTCTGCATACGTAAACAAACTTGTTTGAGCAGTTGGCTGAACAAGAAGAAGGACTGAGTGGACTAGCAGGCTCTAAAGTTTTATAATGTTTTACTTTTAAATACAGGTTTTTTTGTACATAATTTTACATTTATTAGTCCAACTTTAATGATAAAGAGCTTGCACTATAGTACTTGTATTAGGTGAATTGAAAAATAGTATTTCTTTTGGTTTTTTTTACAGTGCAAATATTTGTAATCAAAAATAAATATGAAGTGAGCACTGTACACTTTGTATTTTGTGTTGTAATTAAAATCAACATATTTGAAAATGTAGAAAACCGAAAAATATTTAAATAAATAGTATTCTATTATTGTTTTAACAGTATGATTAATCACAATTAATTTTTTAATTGCATGATTAATTGTGATTATTTTTAATTGCTTGACAGCCATAATAATGATAACAAAGTATAAGTTATTCTGCATTATTGAAAGCAAGATTGTTTGTCATGAATAGCTGAGTATTTTGCTTCTTTGTAAGTGTCAATGAGGTGAGTCACTATAGGTGCACATTCTTATGGCTGGGCATGTCATAGTAGTGTTGTCTCATTAGATGCCTTCTGCTGACAGCCACGCTAGCCCTGCAACGGTCTGCTGTTCTCGTGACTTGGCCCTCCAGCCAGGGACTGCTGTATGGTCCCATCTCCTTTGGAGTAAACAGAGTCCTGTGTGTCTGTCACCCAGTGGCATTATGTTGGGTCTTCATCACAGCTACAGGCTTAAATCCTTTCCAGCCCTTATCTCCAGAGGCCTCCCCATTACTTTTGTCAGTAGGGGAACCCAGGCCCTCCCTGTATTCCAGATTCCAGCCCAGGGACCTTGTAATAAACAGCTAAGGTCTGCCTATTTGTATCCACTGCTTCCTACTGTGGCCTGCTTCTAGGCCTTTCCACAAGCCCCTTCCTGGTTCACTTCTGCACAGATCCCAAAAGGAAAAAACCTATAGCTCTGGGTACAAATGACATATATGAGTCCCTTGCCAGGCCTACTTGCCCCTAGGGAGACTCAGGTCTAACTGTGTCTTGTTATCTTTCGGCTCTGGCCAGGCTTTTTTTTTTTTTTCAGTCAGTTCTGGGGTCGGCCCTTGCCCTACTCAGGCCTTCCTTCAAGAGTCCTTGTCCTCTTTCCAGTCAGCCCCTGCACTGAACAGTTCCCCTTTTAAACTCCTCCAGGCTTGGCACTTCTTGCAAGTGAAGCAGGATGGGGCTAATTGTGCGCACAGGTTCTCATTAACCTTTTTGCACCTTGTATGGGGTTTGTATACTCTGTCACAGTAAATAAAAATTTGAGCTGAAATTTGCAGTGTAAACAGTATTATAATTAGTGGCATGAAATACGACCCAGATCCTGCAAATTCTTACTCATGTGAGTAGTTCCATTTACTTGAATGGGACTATTCTTGTGAGTCAGAATTTGCCCATTTTTTGGCTCCCTGCTCTTTATAGCCGAGTCTCCAGTCCAACAAAGAAATTAAGCATGTGATTACTCTTAAGTACATCAGAAGCCCCATTGAAGTCAATGGGGACTACTTATATACTTAAGTGCTTTGCTGGATGGAGAGGGTGTCTTAGTTTGGAAAGTATGGATTTGTGTTAATTTCAGCTTCTAAGGTTAATTGTTAACACTGTTAACTATTGCTGTAAATGATGTAAAGGTTAACTCCGTCTAAAATAAAATATACGCAAATCTAGAACAACGCATTCTACAAAAAAGTTGAACAGTAATTCTACAATTGTTTCCTGATTATTTTTATTGCATCAAAAACCGTAGAAGTACCCTGGCTATGTAATAACAGCCCCCTCACTGCTATCACTAAAAAACAGGATATAACTACTACGATAGAAATATATCTTAATCTTGTATGTCTAGATGGATGTTAATTTACAGTAAAGCTCTCTTGGGTTGTCAGGGGATTTAAGACTATCAGCTGAACCCTGACCACATATCGGGACCCATGCTTTATCTTTTTTTTTTATTATTATTATTTATGTTTTTAAGGTAGCAGGTGGAACTATTTCACATCAGGTCAGCTTCTCCTATTTCAATGCTTTTAATGCCCTGCTGAATAACATGGAACTCGTTAGAAAGATATACAGTATTATAGCAGGGACAAGGAAAGATATTGAAGTCACAAAAGGTAAAATAAATTTACTATATTTTATTAATTTTCAGATCTATAAAGTATGTCTTTTGTACTGTATACGGGTTAAGACTAGCAGGAGGCTGGTGTAATATGGCAGTTTAGCAGAACTGTGCAAGTATTTCAAGTTTTGATTCTGAATGTGGCTCTCCTGCTCAACTCCAGACTTCACAGGCCAGCAGAGGGTTGAAGGAGAAGAGTTGTCAGGGTTCTGACAAGAGTCTTGACCGGTTCTGATTTCCTGGGAATAACACTACAATGTGGACCTTCTTGTGGTAATGATAGGTGTTTACATGGAGCAGAGAAAAGTCTGGGGAATATGGCAGCTATGGTGGAATGGGTATGCTTTAAGAAAAACAAAAATTCTTCATCAGAAACTCTCTGTGTCCCATTGGCTGTTCCTGTGTGCTACTGTAGCAACAGTTTTTCACTCTTAAGCTTTTTCCACACAATTTTAGCAGTTTGTAACCGTTTAATGGTATGATGTGAGCTACACATAATTTATTTCCACAGATAATAAGGCTAATACTGTTAGCAAGCATGCAAGTTAACTATGATTCAATCTTGCCAGCAGCCTGGATTGATTGGCTTTCTGTAACCATTTCATAACATAGCTATTTTCCATCTGTGGATGAAACCCACTAACTATATCTGCTGGGTTGGCCCCCCCTTTTCCTTCCAGTTCTCATGAAGTAAGACATCTAAGAGTGCATTGCCCCGCCTCTGCTGTTCTGTGTTCATATGCTCTGGGCACCCTCTGTCTTTGGATGATAGGATGGGATATCTGTCCAGATTCTCCTGTTTGCACTGATACGTCACACTAACTATGTTGGTAGATGTGAATGCACAAACAAAAACTTGTTTGATAGAAACAAAACTTGAAAAACTTGTTTTATAGAAGCTACTGAACCATGTTTTCTGTAATTGATTAGAGGAGTGTCATGGATGTGTTTAGAGTGACCGCAAATGTGAAAAATTGGGGTGGGGTGGGAGTGGGGTGAAGTGGGGTGGAAGAGGAGCCTATATAAGAAAAAGACCCAAAAATCCGGACTGTCCCTATAAAATCAGGACATCTGGTCACCCTAGAGGTTACAAATTGTGTTTGTAGTGTGGATAGGCACTTATCCAAACCTGGGAACAATGATTGCTAGGGGAGGAAGGAACACTGAAATGATTGTGCTAGTTTTAATGCTGATTGGTTCATCCATAAATTATACCATTGTCTGCTTTTACAGTAGTTTAGTAACAAGAGTCCCAAATATTGGGTCTGATCTATGGACATTGCTGATAGGAGAGTTGTTATAGAGTTAAATGGGGACTACTTGCATAGGTAAGAGTTGCAAGATCAGATTTACTCTCTGATTGAAGCTGCTGTTCTGAAATAGATGTGGTACTAATTCTGGCTCATTTTGTTCTATTTTAGATTTTGCTCCTCATTAGTCTGCCAAGTGATAGATTTTATTCTTAAGATTTTAATTTTAAAGTTATTTATACTCATTTAAAGTGAAAATGTGATAAATGATTCAGGATCAGTTACCTTATTTTTCCCTTCCTCTTAAATCCAGAGGAGTTTGCCCAGGCTGCAATCAAATTTGGACAAGTCACACCACTGGAAGTCGATATTCTCTACCAGCTTGCAGACTTATACAATGCTACAGGGTAATTTATAACCATCATAATCATTCATATTAGTCTGTCCATCCTATTTATATTTGTTAAAATAGATTTGTTTTACGTATCTTTCATTACGGATTATTTGATGACTGCTGGCTTTGCTAGGGGGTGTATAAGTATATGTATAGTGCAGTGAGCAGTCATCAGATAGTCAGTATATGGTGTAAAATAACAAAATAAACTCCCTGCATCAAAACACTTGCAATACACAGATTGCTAGTGTAAACTTGAAGTGTGAGAGGTGTCTTGACCAGATTGCTGCATGTGAGTTATTATGTGGCACGTGGTGGCTGCTGCATTTACAGAGCACAGACCCTATACTACCAGTAGGCAAGGGCCTAAACCTGGGTAATGCTGAGTTCCCTTTATTCCCACTGAGGACAGTGAGAGCAGAAGTGCTTAAAACTCCCAAGATTGGATCCTGTAACAGTACTTTGTAAAGTGCTTAGGGATACCTGAAATATAACAAGTAATATATAAAGCCATAATCCAGTCTGTTGAAAAAAAGGTGCTTGCTGAGGTTTGTTTATGATTTTGACTAACAATGATTTATTTCCCTTGGGCTTGTCCGAAGGCGTTTAACTTTGGCAGATATTGAGAGAATAACACCACTAGCTGAAGGTGCCTTGCCTTACAACTTGGCAGAACTCCAGCGGCAGGTAGGTAGGAGTGATATCGTGTGTACAGTCAATTGTGAAAATGCTAAACTGAAGGAAACATTTAGAAGTTGGCAATTTATAAAACTCCTGAATATTTGCTTATGAAAATTAGAACTTTTTGCCTTAAAAAGACTTACAAAACTCAAATCTATGCTTCTAGTTTAAAAAAAAAGACAAGACAATCTGTTCCCAGATTTTACATATTTTCTTTGCTGTCTTAAACTTAAAGAAAACACGTTGGATCCCTCTGACATTAGTGATGTTTTTGTTGACTAGGCACTAGATTTTAAGGAAAGTTCTTATTACATTTTTTTATAATTGGACTGAAATTGTAAGACTTTTAAAACATTACTTCCTGAAACAAATATTTCAGTGAGTAGATGCTTACAGTTTTTAATCAAAATATTAAATTTTTTTTGTACTAGATAAAAAGTTACGAAACCGTTAAGTCCTTTGATGAACTGTCTATGCATTTGGATTTCCCACTATTGTTAATAAACCAATTAAAAACATATCCACTAACTCCTGAAAATATCTGGAATTTTCTGTTAAAATCCATCCTTAAATAAATACTAGCTTGGAAGTTCACTTTGAGTTTTGTTTCTATTTTAGTACACTTCCATACTGAGCTCCATAATAATGCTCTATCTTTACGTTGTGAACATATACAGAATGTATGTACAGCATGTAAAGCTGATAAACGTGTTCTCCTTTGAGAGATTAGTTGGAGTAATCATCTTCCATGGTGATTGACTTGGATGGTTTGTTAGAATGCTCATTGAATCTTGCTAATGTTATTTGATACTCATTAGCTCTTGTGATTTACATAGCAACAGAAAAATCCTGTTTGTGTGGGGCTGATGAATAATGTAGAATGGAAATATAGCTTCAGAATGTTAACTCTTTACTTCACCTGAGATCTTTCTTCACAGATTTGTGTGGTTTCCTTTTGTGGAAGTTTTATATACTTTAGATGTAGATATTTTTACAAAAGCAGCAAAGAATCCCGTGGCACCTTATAGACTAACAGACGTTTTGGAGCATGAGCTTTCGTGGGTGAATACTCACTTCCTCAGATGCAAGTGGGTATTCACCCACGAAAGCTCATGCTCCAAAACGTCTGTTAGTCTATAAGGTGCCACGGGATTCTTTGCTGCTTTTACAGATCCAGACTAACACGGCTACCCTCTGATATTTTTACAAGTCAAGGCTCTGTGTCCTGTGTGGCATGTTACACTCAAACCATGCAGTTAGGAACCCTTAAATTTACATTTGTTTCAAATTTGAAGGTTATTTTTCACAACCATGAGAGCTAGACTGTTAGGGTGAGATATTCTAAAGTGCTCATCTAATATTTAGGCACTTATGTGAAATGGGCTGGGGACTTTCAGTGGTGGTAGTTGGGTACCGAGCACTTTTGAAAAATATGGCCCTTATGTTTTTAAAAATGAAAGCCTAAATTCTGAGTGCCTGTCTTCACTGCTGTGATAAATGAAGGGGGGGCGGGATAGCCTCCTTTTATGGATACTCAGCCAGACAGTTAGCTATAAAATTCCTCTTACTAGCTGTTCTCTACTTGCTTTACCTGTAAAGGGTTAACAAGCCCACAGGTAAAAGGAAAGGAGTAGGCATCTGACCAAAAGATCCAATGGGAGGGCTAGAACTTTTTTAAATGGGGAAAAAACTTCCCTTTGTCTCTCTGTTGTGTTCTCCGGGAAAGAGGGGAACAAGGAGCAGTTATGCTATTAGAAGCTTTAAGCCAGGTATGATAAAAAATCATCAGACCATACCTAGAACCGCTTATTTGGAACTCCCAAATATGTAAATAGATTAGGAATGTTTAGAAAGATGTGATTAGGTTTATTTCTGTTTATTTCTTGGCTTGTGGACTCCTCTGTGCTAACCCCAGATGCTTTTGTTTTGTTTGTAAACTTTAAGATGAACCTCGAAAGCTATCTTGATGCTTCATTTTTGTAATTGTTTCTTTTAAGATCTAGCAAAAAGCCTAAGTTCCAAATGTATTTCCTTTCTTTTTGTTTTTAACAAATTTTACCTTTTTTAAGAACAGGATTGGATTTTTGTGTCCCTAAGAGGTTTGTGCACATGTTGTTTAATTAGCTGGTGCCAACATCTGGTTTCCTTTGTTTTTTTTCCCAGCTCTTCCTTGGAGGGGTGTGTGTGAAAGTGCTAGAGGGTACCCCACAGGAAGGAATTCCCAAGTGTTTCTTTCTGGTTTTTCAAAAGGGGGTGGTTTTTTTTGCACTTGGGTGGTGGCAGCATCTACCCATCCAAGATCAGAGAGAAGCTGGGACCTTGGGAGTTTAATGCCAGCCTGAAGTGGCCAGTATTAATTTTTAAAATCCTTGCGGGCCCCCACCTTCTGCACTCGAAGTGCCAGAGTGGGGAATCAGCCTTGACAACTACCCTGAACCTAACTCCCCTGCACATGCAAAAATCTGTAGCTTGAGTTAAGTGATGTTTTAAACTTGAGCTAGATGGCTTGTCCAAGATATGGGTTGAAATGAATGCTGATGATGCTCAAGCTAGTAATGCAGTGGGATTTTGGGGCATGTCTACACTACAAACTTTTGCCACCACAAGTTATGTCAGCATAAAGTATATCGCTTGTGTACCTGCATCCTTGGCTTCTTGTCTTAGCGCTGCATGTACTTACCAGGAGTGTTTGTTTTGATGGACGGTTCAGTACACCATGGGTAGGTATCCCAGTGTGCAACTTGCCACCATCCAGCACACTGTTTTTTGGGAAGTTTGGCAATGCATGGTGGGAAAGAAACAAGTTGTGCATAGGCAACTGGGACTGAAAGGTCAAGTTTCCATCCGGATACTTTCTTCAATACATAATTCCATCTCTGGCCTATAATTTTCATGCCTATTTTGAGAATCCCACAAACCCACATGAGACTCGTCACTTTCCACCATCTCTGACAGAAGCATGGAGCCTGAACAGCACTTCGTTATTGTCATGAGCATTGCAAGTACAAGACATATGATTAAGGTTAAGATTTTGTCACAGTTATTTTTAGTAAAGATCACCGACAGGTTGCAGGCAATAAACAAAAATTAATGGAATCCTGTGACCTGTCCTTGACTCATACTAAAAATAATTGGGGGTGGGGCTGATGGGGCATGACTGAAGCCTGAGTAAGATGGGAATGAGAGCCTGAGCCTTGCTGTGGGAGGGGGTGAAGGGTCCAGCACCCACCCTGGATGACATCTCTGTGGCCCCTGCCACAGCCTCCGTGGCTTGGAACTCTGGGGTCCCTGCCTCCTGCAGAGGCTTGAGAGTTCCAAGTCCCCCTGCCACCTGCAGTGGCTAGGAGCTGTGGGTCTGCCCCCTCCCCACCGGTGGCAGCTGAGAGCTGTGGCCCCAGCCCCATAGCAACTGAGAGCTCCTCCCCCCCAGCTGACTGACAGCTTTGGTCCCGCCATGCCAGAGCTGAAGCAGAAAATGCCATAGAGGTCTCTGAAGGTCATGGAATCTGTGACTTTCATCACCTGCATGACATAATCTTATCCTTATGCATGATCTTTCAATATCTGCAGAGCTGTAAGAAGAGCTGTGGGGAACATGATGATTTTCTGGTGGACAGATTGCTGTGGGACATAATGAGAACCAATTCAGTCTTGTTGGTGGCATTCTTGGAGCAGCTGCAAATGGTGGAGTGCTGCTTCTGGGCCCAAAAAATAAGGTGGGGTCACAATGCGGGTTTGGGATAATGAGCAGCGGCTGCAGAACTTTCGGATGTGCAAGGCCATATTTCTGGATATTTATGCCGAGCTCACACAGCTTTTCAGTGCAGGAACAGCTACACTGATAGTGAAGAAGTAAATAGCAATGGCACTGTGGAAACTGGTAACATTGGATTGCTACCAGTCAGAGGGAAATTATTTTGGAGTTGGAAAATCCACTGTGGGGGCTATTGATCATCTGTGATGTAGGACTGTGACTCTCAGCAGTGTGCAGGACATAGTAGATGGATTTGCAGCAGTGGGGTTCCTGAACTGCAGTGGAGCAAGAGATGGCGCACACATCCCTGTTTTGGCACCTGACCATCTTGCCACAGAGTACATCAACAGAAAGGCCTGTTTTACTGTGGGTATGAAAGCTCTAGAGGATCACCAGAGACCCTTCACTGACCTCAGTGTTGGAAGGTCAGGGAAGGTGCATGACGCTCACATCTTTAAGAAAACAGGATTGTTCAGAAAGCTACAAGCAGGGACTTTCTTTCCTGATCAGTAGTTTATCATTGACCATGTTGAAATACCATAGTGAGCCTAGGGGACCCAGCCTACCTCTTATTCCCCTAGCTCATGAAGCTGTACACCAGCCATCTTGAAAGCACCAGAGAGTGCTTCAACTCCTTGCTCAGCAGGCGCAGCGTGACAGTTGAATATGCTTTTGGTATATTGAAGGGGCACTGGGGTTGTTTACTTACAAGTTTGGATTTCAGTGATTAAAAACGTCTCAATGGTTCTAGTTGCCTGCTGTGTCCTGCATAATATCTGTGAAGCAAGGGGGGAAAGTTGTAGTTAGGGTGGAAGGTGGAGGTGGAACGGCTGTCTGCTGAGTTTGAACAGCCAGATGCAAGGGGTATCAGAAGAGTTCAGCTTGGAGTTATACAGCTCAGGCAGGCTTTGAAAGAGTACTTGAGATGCAAGCCACAATAATGTGTTGTGATGAACTAATCTGTACCTGGGCTTGAAGTCTGGAGGTCTGTTAGGAATTGTGTGGAGGATGGTGCACATCTTATGAATATAACACTGAGAATAAACCTATTCATTTTGTAGTGCTTGCTGTGCATTTATGATTACTACACTGTATGTGTCACTGATCCTGAGCTATGTCACAGTGTACAATAATAACTAAGTGGGTGCTTTCACTGCCACCAGGCATTCTGCAGCATATCTTGGGGACTGATAAAGGTAAATTGTTTTCCAAACAATAGAGTTTTATTGAGTAATGAAAACACGTAAAAAGAATTCTGTATAAGTTAAAAGTAAATACATTAAAACCTTAATAAATTTATAGAGCAAAGCTTAAAGAAGAGGAAGGAATGTTCATCCATTTTAGCTATACATACATCGACCGTGGCTCTCTCAGGTCAGTGTATGTGAAGCTGTGATTGTGCTTAATGTCCCTGATGTGGAGTGGTATGGGTAGGGATTCAGCCCCTGATGCCATGTGGAATGTTGAGGGAGGTATAGAGAGGTGCTCTACTGGAGTTCTCCAGGAACTGCAAAGGGAGGTAAGGTGGGATTGTTGACCATGTATAGGACCATAAGAGTCTGTAGCATCTCGGTTTTCCACCAGAGAGGCCTCATTATGTCCTGGTGCATCTCCCTCTCCTGTTCCTGCTGCAACTCCTGGGCCTTTCTTCTGCTGCTTTTTTTCTTCTCCATACAGTCTGTAATATTCATCCTCCAGGCTCTCTGCTCACAGTCTGATGCAGCATTGGCTTGCAGGATTTCATTGAACATATCATCCTGAGTCCTCTTCTTTCTTCTTATCTGGCTCAGATGTTCCATCGGTCTGGAGGGAGAACACTTCAAGGCCCCAACAGCAGCAGCTATAGATAAAACACTCAGAGGTACCATTGTCCATATAGTCACAATGGAAAGTGAATGTTAAGGTTAAGGTCTTTGTGTTTTTGGAGATGGTAACCCACATGGCCACTAGACTAGATAGACACTCAACATACTGGACATCCTGGAGAGGAAAGCTCTGCTTGTTCAGTAATGCAGTGTCACTGGGACACATTTCTGGGATCATCTCTTTTTCATCTGGCAGAAAGCTATACTGCATTGCGTGCATTTGACACATCCATCCTGGCTGCTTGAAGAAACTAGTATTCACCCACGATAGCTCATGCTCCAAAACGTCTGTTAGTCTATAAGGTGCCACAGGACTCTTTGCTGCTTTTACAGATCCAGACTAACACGGCTACCCCTCTGATATGAGTCTACAAAAGTTATGTACAGGTAATGCTTGATTTTGTAGACTTTTGTGGCAATCCATTCCATCTTTCCTTGCCTGCAGAAATCTGTTTCTATTAATCTGGACTGATAAAAAGAACTTTGAGAAATACTGTACTGTCAAAAACATGCATTTTATGGTGTTATATTTGGTTTTCATTAATGCCTTCAGATACAGTGCTGTAGCTTTTCCTTGGTCAGAATTATTTTTGTAGCTCACCTATGTGGTAAAAGGAGTGTGGAGAAGAAAAAAGTTTTGCTCAGCTAGGACTGTTCTCTCCTTTCTTGATGTAGCATCATCATCCTCCATTCAGAATGCTGTTGCAAAGATCATTTTCTTTGTCATTTTAATTGTTATCCCTGCTTTTGCAGCCCTCCACTGGCTCCTCCTTCACTAGTGCATCAAATATAAGCTGTTTGCATTCACTATCAAGATCTTGAATCTCACCTCTGATCAGCCCATGATGCCAGCCTCCATTGTCCACTTACTGATTTTTCAGATAATCACTTTTGTGCTTTCTCCCATGCTGCCCCTCATGCTTGAGAGGGGCTCCCCACAAATATCCTGAAAGCTATCTCATTGTCCACTTTCAGAACCCTCCTGAAAACTCTACTTTGTCATGATGTCTACAATACATTTGACAATGGTTAGGCTGCTGGTGTGCTGAGATCACTGCCTATTGTGCTTACCAATAATGTCTCACTGTTTCTTTGTGAGTCTGTCTGTCTGTCTGTCTATCCCTCTGTTATCTCTTGTCTTATACTTAGATTATGCAGTGTTGTGGTAGTCTTTTTTGCCAACAGAAGTTAATCCAGTAAAAGATGTTACTTCACCGGCCTTGTCTCTCTTATACTTAGATTGTAAACTCTTTGGGGCAGGGATCATCTTTTTTGTTCTGTGTTTAAACAGTGCCTAGCACAATGGGGTCCTGGTCCATAACTAGTGTTCCTAGGCACTGTGGTAATAATAATAAGCACAGAATGTATATTCCTTCACTTTCTCACTTTTGGAATAAGATATTATTCATCCTACCTATTCTGCTCCGTTTTAAAACATGCAGATTAGAAGGAATATTCACTTAATTTTCTTTATGTTCCTGAATCAGCGGGGGGTGAACTTTGATCTCCACTGCACTTTATTATCTTATTGTATTTTATGATCTATACTGGGGAGAATATGTTATCAAATCCTAGAGAAGGATAAGAAATTCTGTGAGGTCTAAAAAGTATCTACCTTGCAAGGGAGCTATGCTTGGGAAGAGAAATAGAGATGTTTCTACAATGACTCTAAATGACACCTAAATTCTGTTTTTTTAGAAAAAAAATAATGAAATGTAACAGAAAATTTAATGTAAATATCTCTTCAGTAAATTTAGTATGAATTAAACTTAGGGCTTGTCTACACTACTCCATAGTGTGAGTTGCACTTAAACTGCCCTGTGTGAATGTTGCTGGCAAGAACAAAAAGGTACCAAGTCTGTGTGCAAATCTTTGTGCTCTGCAGTTCACACCCCTGTTGTCAGCACTACAGCTCAGTGTAGACATAGCTTGTCAGCCATGTTTGCTGATTATTTGATTAATGTAAGAGTTTGTCTATAGTGCAAAGAAAGGTGTCTTCTGAACTAGGGTAAAAATAGAAATGAAGACATGGCAACTGGGCTTTTAACTCAAGTTAGCCGCTCAAGTTCAACTCCATGCTCCCCATAGGCTTTAGCTTGAGTTAAAAGCTGAGTTGCTGAGTCTTCACTGCTATTTTAACCCAAGTTAGCTAACCCATGTTAAAAACACTCCTTTTTTTCAGTGCTGACATATCTTAAGACTTTTTTAAACCTAGCAGTTGAGTATACAGTGGTTAGATGGGGATGACATCTTCAGTAATTTTCTGTTTATAAATATGCATGATCTGAAAGCTATAGCAGTAATTATATTTATTTACATTTGAACACAAGTGAACCACAAACTATAGTGAACACTTATTTAATAGATGAAAGTCACTTTTGTTCCACAAAGAGTTTGAGTATTAACATCCAGATTTAAGTGTGAGTATAATGCTTTGGTTTTGATAAGACTCTGATGCTTACAAGGAAGAGACTAGCTTTAAAAGATTAAAGAGAAGCAAGTGTGCTGAAGACAGAAGAAAACTGCAGGGATAAAAGAACTAGTCCTTTTTCAAATCTTTTAAGAGTTCATTGCTTTTTGACATAGATCGAGACACTATTTTCCTTGGGGATTTATTTTAGTGTTGCTTTTTTCAGTATGAATTTTTTTGAGATTCATGAGGAAATTCTTCAGATTTATCTTTCTTTTCCATGGCACCCATCGGGAAAATATATTTCTGATCTTAACTAAAGGTTTTTCTTCTGATGTAATCTTATGAGTTTTTTTTTTTTTATCCATGCGCACAGTTGATAAATATCTGATGTGATTTCAGAATATTCTCCATTCTTCTCTGTTAGGCTGTATTCCAGCAAGCCATTCTGGAAGAAGATATCTTGGGGAAGGTTGATGGCTGTGTATATTGTGGAAGGCCTGTGTAAAAGTTTCATTATATTTGAAAAGAAGTGAGCTCATCTTAATGTCATAGTTGCCAATCCTATATAGTACTGTGTACTTCATGAGCAGCATGAAGCCTTACTAATTTCAGTGGAGCAGTTCAGCAGCATGCCACACAATGGAGGATCAAGGACATTCAGTGGATGTGTGCTAAGATTTTAGAAGATGCTAACAAAGATCAGTGACATAAAATTTTGTGACATAAAACTGCACCATCCCTCTGCTTGGGACTGTTTGCATGAGGGAACTTTTAAATGTCCCATTGAAATACACACAGTAATATCCTTTAAAAATAAACAAATAAATAAATCTGCCCAATCAAAGCGCAAAAGAATTGTGGATCCCAAAATTATATAATCTCTGCAATTTTTACTGTATTCTCCACACTTATTTAATACAATCAAGTAAAGCAAAATATACCAATATATTATAACTTCAGGTTTGTACCTGTGCAACAGAATATCAATACCACTAGGGCTGCTTAAATTAATTTGCTGCAGTGCCTGCTGCATGGCAATGGCTATTTCGCTCCCTAGTGCTGCAGCAAGCTCAGCACAACTCATTTAAGCAATCTTAGTGATAGATCCTTTAAAATACACTCCTGTGGATATAGGCACTGTATTTTCAGTAAAACGCCATATATCTTCTAATGCATATTCATGTGTTCATGATGTGTGGTCTAAGAGAAAAACCTTTCCGTAACATCCTGGGGCCTCTTCAGGATCTAAATATACTGTTGGGATTGTTGGGGTCACCTGCCGTGGGGCAAATGGCTTTAAAAAAGTGGGGAGAATGGGGCAAGGAGATATATTTATATACCTGTTGATATTTCCCCCCCTTGCTTGTACAACCACAGGATAAGCAAGAGGGGACTTTGAGACTAATTTTGATTGTAAGGCCTTGGAGGCAGGGTCTTGTTTTTTGTGTCTGTACAGCACTGTGCATATCTCTGGCAAAGTAAAAATATCACCCTTACTATGCTGGACCAGATTCTTCTCTGACTTGAACACAGTTAATTCCCAATAATTTCCATTTGATCTCAATGCACAATCTTTAATCATTGACTTTTTTGGGAGTGGGAGGAGGGGACTAGTCTTGCTGCCATCTTCCTTTCCTTCTGTGTGCAATTCATCTTACATTCAATGAACAAACTCTCCTCTACCCCACTGATTTCTGTTTGGCTCAGTTTGCATACTTTTCAGAATGCCTCATCAGTGCAAGTTAGACTGGTTTGCTACTGGCACCTTTTTTCTAACTAGTCGACATGACTACATCAGCCTCTGTAGACTTTTTCCTTGCAGATGTACATTTGTTTAAGTCTATCATTGAAAAATCCCAAGGCCATGTACTGCTTTGTTACTCTAGCATATGTCAGTGAAATCTGAGGTTTATCATTATAACTTAAAACAAAAGTCAACCCTATATTTATAACTTATTAACCTTGCAGTGGTGTTATGAAGACTAGATAACTTTTTTCCTTGCTTTTGAGACTGTAAAGTGCTGTATGTGCTAAGTAGGGATATCTAATGCATACATATTGATAAAACATAGACTATATTGATGATGCTCTTGATTGTATGAGGTGCTGAGCTCTGTCTCTGAGATCTTCAAAGCTTATTGAAATCAATGGGAGTAGAAGGCGCTCACCAACTCATAGAATCGAGCGCCACAGAAGGGAAAAATCATAAATTAAAAGTATCTCTGCATGCACCTTCTTTTTCATATAAAGAAATCATTTTTAGAACTGTTTCTTTGGTCAGACAAGGAGTATAGGAGGTAGCACTATATGAGAGATTTATTTGAAAATGTGCTGTTTCTGTTATGCCAAAGGAGGATTATCCAGTCTTTTTTCCCTTGAACTAAAGCTGCTGTTCTGTCAAATTTTTTCTATAACTTTACAAAAGCCAGTTCATAGGCTGTGCTTCAGTTTCTCAGATGTTTTCCAAATTATGTTTCCCTCCTCCTTCCCCCCCAGCAATCTTATGGCGGTATGGGCAGGCCTATCTGGCTCCAAGTAGCAGAGTCTGCTTACAGGTTCACTTTGGGCTCAGTTGCTGGAGGTGAGTGACATGTCTCTGTTCTATTTTCAAGGCTGGGTTAATGTAATATTATCTCACCAGACTAAAGGAGGTCCTCTACGGTGCAGTTCATTGTTTGAAAGGGTAAGAACTGGAGAGCTCTGTGAAGTGCTCTTTATTTTTACCAATGATCAGAAGCACCTCTGGCTCCACACAGCCTTCAGGGCAAACGTTCATAATGACGTAGGCTTTCTGGATGCAATATTGCACTGCCATTGATTATACTTGATGGGAGTGATACCAAAAACATAAGAACAAAATTGAGAGGGGAAAAAACTGAGGATTTTGCTGTCTGTCTACGTAATTATAAACCAAACTTTTTTGTATTTTGTTAGCTTTTGTCAATTTTCCCCAATATAGTTTTTGAACATTTTAAAATGCCTTAAAAAATCTATATTCTAATGGTGTCACAAGGTTTTGTCCTTCATTTTTTGTAATAGCATTTGAAGGCTTTGTGTTTCAGTGACTTTTTGCTTAAGACATATTGTACGTTAGGGGTGAAATTCAACCCCTTCTACTCCTACACAGCCTGAATAAATGATCATTGTGCAGAAAACTACTCCAGGGTTGGGAGGGCCAGAATCCATCACATAGCCTGCAGGAAGGGTTCAGAGAGCCACTGAACATATACTTCCAGATACGCACCAGCCATGCAGCAGAAAAGGTGAAGTTACACTGCATTCTGAGCCTTCTGCAGTCCTTACAACCTTTGGCAAATTTCAGACAAGGAGAACAGATTATTTTACTTATTCACTTTTCTGTTGTTCTCATCACTATAATATCTGATCGCCGCACAAATACAA
Source organism: Gopherus evgoodei (assembly GCF_007399415.2). NCBI lineage: Eukaryota > Metazoa > Chordata > Testudines > Testudinidae > Gopherus > Gopherus evgoodei. Next base: position 40,838,849 of record NC_044332.1, read on the forward strand.
ATATTTATTCTTACAACATCCTTGTGAGGTTGGGAAGTATCCTGAATAATTCTTTTGCTCCACCAAGGAGGCCACATTGTCCATCCAAGATTTCTTTTTCTGCCTCGTGTTCTGCCGTCAACTTTCCCTTGCAGTGCCCATAAACGTGCATTACCCTCTGAACCTCATGTTTTGGGTCACTGCTGTAGAAAACTAGTAGTTTTTTTTTAACAGTCAAGTGCAATATACACACCTGTCATACTGTAGAAATAATAATTTTTGTAATTTTTGCTTATAGCTGTGGGAGCCACTGCTGTGTATCCCATAGACCTGGTGAAGACACGAATGCAGAATCAGCGCTCCTCTGGTTCAGTTGTGGGAGAATTGATGTATAAAAATAGCTATGACTGTTTTAAAAAAGTTTTACGTTATGAAGGATTTTTTGGGCTTTACAGAGGTAAGTGAATAAATCAAAGGTATGTAGTGATTTTCTTCATCCAAGTCATCAATAGCCAACCCCTTATGGAAACACCAAAAACCCCCTTGTTAATCAGAACAATTCTGCTTCTATTTCATGTAGCTGAACTGAGTATTTATCTTCTCTTGATCAGTGTCATTATAAACGCTGGAAAAAACAAGATCTTTGTTCCTCTGGTGCTATTTACATTGCTTGAAGTCCTAATTTTCTGGGGCATTATGGGTGCTGTGGACTTGATTGTTATCTCACAAACAAAGGATTGTGACTGTAGGTGGGAGATAAACAGCAGGAGCAGATGAGGGAGCAAAGATCCTATTTTAATGCAAATATTTGTTAGAGAAGGATGAGAAATACATAATAGATGACAGAAACAGAATAATTTGAAATGTAATGTCTGAACTAAGGGTCAAATCCTGCTCATCATACTCAAGCAGGTAGTCTCATGCTTTTCATGGTTCTGTTCACATGAGTGATAAATGGGATTTGCTCCATGATTTGTAAATGTTTCCTTAGGAAAAACTAAACATCATTCGCTAGGTGAAACCGTCCTTGTTTTTGTTGCTGCCTACTATTATATTAGTTCTAAAATATGAATAATATGTCTCCTGTTTTGTACATTTGATTATCAGTATAGTACTGATTCTAAAGTCTAGGTTGAGAAATTAAAACTGCTCTTTATCAATCAAGTGCTTCAGTGTGCTCAAATATAGGTTGTCTATCTTCTGTTTTTAGCTCAGGCATATTCCAAAGTACTGTTACTATTTCAAGTCATATGGTTGGGACCCTTCTAACTGGTCATCTGAAATTGTTGTGTTTAACCAACCCCTGTATTCTTATTTACCATTTGGTGTAACTTAATTGTATTCACAAAAACTTTCTCCAGCTGCCATAGGAGTACTTCTTAAGTTGGTTCTTTTCCTTGGGGTGGAGTTCCCCATCTCCTTGATGCTCCCTGTCTGGGTAGTCTGCATTGTGCTATGTCCATGGAGGCATTGGTAATCTTCCAATTTATTTAAGGGATAGCCCCTGAGCAGTTTTTACACTAGGGAATCCAGTTAAAACTAAACTGCTCAGATTAAAGAGGTTTTAATAATCTCATTATTTGTGGTACGTCATTAATGTACGACCTTTACGTTGTCTTTCTGGGGGCTTGCAATGAAAGTGAACACAAAGGTAGGGATATATTAGGGATGACATAGTTAGTGTAGCACAGCTTTTGTTATGGCTCTTGCTAGTCATTTATCTTACTGGTAAATAGATGTGCTTTCCAGTTTTGCTAATTGTTTCACAAGAACAATTTTACCCCTTAATTCATAATTTAAAATTTCTCCTGAAACCCCATCACTTCTCTTCCTTTTCTAGTGTATTGACAATATCCTCCTTTCCTTTTTCTTAGTCAGTAGCTTTGCATTGGAGCTTCTGGGTTTGATGTTCTCTGACTTTTGATTGTTGCTCACAGTACCATTGGTGCCTCTTTTTGTAACCTTTGACAAGCACTTTGAAATCAAAGACTCTCTATACATGAATGAAACAATGTTTTACATTTTTAAAGTATTGCTTAAAATAACTAGTGATCAAAATATTTTTAGATCTGTTCTATACTTGTTCTTTTATTTAGATTGTATGGTCATTTATAGTATTTTTGTGTCCCTGAAAAACGTAAATCTGTGGAGACACTGACTGAGTTCATAGCGCTAGATTGTTTCCACAACCATGCCAGACTGTCATAATTCCAACTATATAGAAGTAGAAGTACAGAAACATTTATATTGCATTCACAGAAGAGTTGCCCAGTGTATCTGTAGGTGGATTCTTATATGCATAAATGTGTTAATTTTAATTGTATTCAGACAGAACAGGACAGTGCAGACGTGATGTGTGTTTTTCTACATAAATTGCATAGAAATAAAGTGATCCCTTACAGGAACGCTTCATTTTTTATTAATATCTGTCATAAGACTACTGGATTCTGCCACCCAACTCCAGAATTAACTCTGAAATGTTTTCTAAATTCCCCTTGCTAGAACTCACTGAATCTCAGGCTCTCTGAGATATAGATTTACGGAGTGTGTGTATGCATATATTTAACAGCACATAAAAGGCAGTGGGAGGTGGGTCTTGCGGTGTTTTGTCTAGTAGGTTTTTTTTAAACTGTGGGCACTGCAGAGCTGGATTTTCTTTTCACAGTGGATCAGAGACTCAGGCTGGGAGGGCAGTGTTTCTTTTTGTCATTGTCAACCTTTCTTTGTATGTAATAAGTACCTTTCCTCAGTGTAGTAAGCCTGTAAATTGCACAGAAAGTACTGGGTTGGAAGAAAACAAGACATTGCATATATTATTTGCTGATCCTTCTGTGTAGGTGCATGTTTTCTGTGGGTTGGCTTAGAGGAAGGTACTATGTAAATTAAATGGGCTGAGTGTGGTGAGTCTTTATACCTCCTTTATTATTTAAATAGCATAATACTTTCATAGATTTTTTTTTCTGCCTTACCCTTGCAAGACAGTAGGAAACCTGTGTTTGTATTGTTTATTGAAGTTGTCCGATATCACCTATAATATTCGTTAAAGCTACAGATATCATCAAAGGGACAAATCAATATTTTATTAACAATTTGTAACCTTTTATTTCTGCAACACATATACTATACTGACATGATTATGCAGAAGATTTAGATTAAAAAGTAACAGGTGCTGATCTAATCCTGGATGTTAGGAAGTTAAGACTGCCATCTACTGATTTATTCTTTTAAATCAGTCTGCTCCTAGAAAGGTGTATGAGTAGGCCATGCTTTTGTCATTGATTTGGTTTGACTGACAGTAGTATATATGCAAGAATATTTGCAGGCTGTCTGCAAGCAAAAAAAAAAAAAGTGTCTCTCATCAGTCTCTTCAAAGTAGGTTTTAGGGGTCCATCAACACACACACTTGACAGGATAGAAAACATTTATTAGTAACAATTTTTAAAGTGCATATTACCATGTTATACTGAAAGAATGGAAATCCTTTAAATCCTTAGATAATCTGTAGCCTCTAGAAAATTGAGCCCTGTGATTCCATATAGAAGTTAATTGTTAGTTTGTCTTAGGCAGCTGCTGCATGCCAAAATGCAGCCTGTAAACAAAGAACATCTTTAATGGTTTAAAAGTCAAAGTACTGCATGTGCCACCTCATGTGGTGCTTGTAGAGAAACTAGTGAATTTGTATTGAATATTACTTAAAACTAACTTTTTTTCCCTAATGCTCATCCTCTATATCCATTCTAACTATGTAAGTAAGTAATAGGAAAAAAAGACATATATTTTTGAGTAGTACGTTGTCATTGGGGCAAAGGAAAGTTATGTGGTGTTTTGTGTTTTATTAAACAAGTGACCTAAGCAATGGCAACACTTGGCAGTGTGTAACAATGCTTTGCTTACATGTCTACTAATGTCTTTTATTTCAGAGACCAGGTGAGTGAGGTAGTATCTTTTTATTGAAGTAAATTTGGTTGGTGCAAGAGACAAGCTTTCAACCTTACACATTTTATTTATTTTATGTTGGGAATTTTGACATTTAAAAGGTTGTTACCAAATTCGCTTTAGTTATCAGATAGCATGTTTATGTGTTTAATGTGAATAAATTAAATCAGGTAGGGAACATCCTTCATCAAAAGTACAAGATAAACGTTTGTGGAGGAGAGATCCAAGCTCAGTCTGCTTTCAGTGTACTGCAAGGATGAAAATATTGAACAGTCATTCTTCAGCCTCACTCTCTCATAGGGTAAATCATTCATTTGTATACTTCATTGGAGAGTGGTACTGAGTGAGGAGGCTAAAAATACTCATGAAAATGCTGAATGATCCATTGTCTGAACAAATATTCCAAGCCCCTCCCCTTTTTTACCACTATTTCTGGTTTGACTTGATTATGGAAGAGGGATCCAATTATCCTTTATATTGCCAATTTCAGCAGAAGTGTTAAGATATTCAGTTGCATAAGTGCACATTCAGCAGCCAGTGCTACAGCCAGCTCTACATGCAGAACTGGCATTGAGTTCAAAGGAAGTTCCACCTGTGGAGAGGCAGCAGTGTTGGACTCTTACAAAAGTAATATTTTCTTTGATAGAAAAAATGCTCCCTAATGATTTTCTCTATTTCAACAGGCTTGTTACCACAGCTTATAGGTGTTGCTCCAGAAAAGGCCATTAAGCTCACAGTAAGTTTCTCCATTTCTAAATTAATTCTGTCTCTTACTAATTTTTATCTGATTTGCAGTAATAAAATACAGGTCTGTTTTCCTGGCATTCCCATGTTTGTAGAAGCAGCTGGGCTTTGTTTCCTTTAAATGCATGAATGATGAACACTTAACTAGTGTTCCATTAAGTTTGGTTACAAATGTAGTATGGGTTAATCAGAAAAAAAGGTTCAAGTAGGAAACTGTTTGTAATATATAAATTGTATATTTTTATTAGGTTAATGATTTTGTCAGAGACAAGTTCACTCAGAGAGATGGTTCCATTCCAGTATTTGCAGAGATCCTTGCTGGAGGTTGTGTAAGTATCAGTCCTGTGCCGTTCATAACTATTTTTTAAAAAAGAGAGAGAATTCCCACCCTCGCACGGCCCAGTCAGAATAACAGATAAAGTATAATGTATATTCCATGACATAAGGCAATACCATCCTCTTCCACACAGAAACGTAGGAAAAGTTACTGAAACTCTCTGGTTCTCCATATGGCATGCCCAAGGCATTATCTGCTTGTTTCAGTGCTGTGAGAAAGGGGGCAGGAAAAATAGAGTGATCCAGTTCCCAATCTCATGAATCGTGGACAGCAGCGTGGAATTATGGTCCCTCTGTATTACTCCTTGCTTCCTTCCATGCTCTCAGTATAGCTAACATATGAGATGTGCTGGCATTGCTGATCCAGCCAAAGCTGCTTGTTACTTCCACCTCTCTTCATTGTTACCTTCAGCAGCAGAGATAAAGTGAATACTGCTGTCAGCAACACTGATGCTGAATGAATCTTATACTCCTAAAATTTGCCATGGAAGCCTGCTTTGAGAACTGGCTGCTTATTACTGATCCTATCTTTGACTGACCGTACTTACCCAGCTCAGTCAGACTGAGTCCCAGGATGTGGTGTGCATAGGAGGGGCTTCCACAGTTTCAAAGAGCGGTTGCTCCTCTTCCCTTTCCAAAGTTATTGGCATGTTTGGATGGTATTTATACTTTGCGTAAATGGGACGAGATGCTCACTGTCAGTAGTCATTGAGAATACAGTAGAGGGACCATCATCAACTTCCTTTGGTCCTCCCAGAAAAAGTCCCATAGAAGGGGGTTTAAAAACTGACTTAGATAGCCCAGTTCCTGCTGTAAATCTCAAAAGTGAATTAAACCGACGTTTTCACTTGGTATCTTCCATTTAAAAATAACGACAACAACTCCTCTTAATAGATTGTTTACATAAATGTAAGGAGATTGAATAACAGTATATACTGGCTTTGCGCTAACAGATCTGAGGGAGTTGTTTGTTTTAATTCCTTTATACAAAATTTTAGAGTTATTTTGCTCCAATGTTTAACTAAAAGCAGCATGTAAATATACCAATGGAATTTACACTGGAAATGAAGTCTATAATTTGGTAGTTCTTTAAGCAATCCGTACTTGGTTTGCATTTTTAATGACAACAGACTTTGGTGTTTGTAACTTGGCTAATTTCATTTGTGGGATTTCCCAACATTTGGTAACAGTATAGAATGTTTAAAGCTGGTTAGGGATCCTTTTGTAGCATAAAACCCTAATAACTTCCAGCTGGATAGGCTGGCAAGCTGGAATAAAACCTTCTCAGCTTGCCACAAAACCTGGGGCAATAAGGTGGTTGACCTCTGCAAGATTTAAATTCAAAGAAGAAGCCCTGAAGGTAGGCTACTTATAGTTCTCCCTGATTAGATTTGGCAGTATGGTACATACCTGAGTCTTCACCTGTCAGTGTGCAAAGTTTACTTTCATGGAAATAGGGAAAAGGAGTTGTGATATGTAGCTAGCAAAAATCAACCACAAACGCTAATCTTCTTCTCAAAGGCTCGGTCTTACAAACAGTATTTGCAGGCCGTGTAATTCATTAGGTGTTCTCTCTCCTGTGATGTGTTAGGTTAAAAATGTTTGCAAAGTATTTGTAATTTCCATCTGGCTGCGAATTCTGATAATTAGATTTACTGTGTTTAAATCCTTTTGTACCATATCTGTTTCTGATAAGTAGTTCCCTATTTGAAGGATCTTTATCATATTTTAGAGAACATGTGAAAATTTGAGAGAGTGTTTGATTTTCATATAAGGGTTCAAAAATTCAGATGCTCCTCTGAAATTGAGGACTTCCCACATTGCTATCCAAACACAATCCTCTCCTCCAACTGGCTGTCTTCTCAGGAATTATTTTCTTGGTGGACTGGCCATTGGCCTACTACTTCACTCTGGAGTATTATGGTGTGTTTAGTAGTCCTGTTTCTCCCCCTTTGGCATATTTAGGGGAAGATGACATACCTGTTCTGCCCCTCCAATCATTTTTAGGAGGTGCAGACAGCAGGCCACTTGCCCTCACTTCAACTACTTCAGAGATCACATTCTCTTCCTTGTAGCCCCCGTAGGTCACATGATAGCTTACAAATGGGTGACTGCACTGTTGCTTCACGCCATTTCACTTCTTTTATTCTTTTCATGAATACTAGTGTTGAATCCAGGACATACTGCTTGGCAACTCATTAAAACCTAAAGTAGAAAACTGACAGGATTAGGTGGTTGAAACAATGCCAGTTGATTGTCAGTGCTTCCCTCTACATGTGCAGTACCTTTTCCATATAGATCCTATTCCAAGCAAGGTAGGGCAGAAGAGTTCAAAGTGAGGATATTCAATAGTTGTGCTGGCTGAAAGTGGAACACTGCTGCAGATGCTTCATGAATCCTAGCCTGAACCTTGGTTCCCCACCCTCAATGTGGGTCAGCTTTTGTGAATGTCATCTGCTTTGCGGTACTGAGTAGTGAAGAAGTTCTTCTCAATTCTGATATCAACAAATATGTCAAATGTGTCCCTGCCCAGCTGTTATGGTCAGCTGGTACAGGTCTGCCCTCAGTACCTAGGTTCGGTGAGGGCCAGGACATGGCAGGGTTTTCTCAGCACTGATGTGAACCCCTGTACTGAGGTGTCACAGTCCCTCGTCTGTCTTTAGAACACATTGCAAGTCCTACCTTGCTCTTTTGCCTATTCTTGACCATTTTGGGGACCCACCTTCATCTTCCTTCCCATTAATCCATTTTTATTAATTGGGAGTGGGGGGTTGTTAGTGGGGCTGTTGGATTCTCCCTCATGCTAGACTTATTTGTGATTTCAGGCTGTGTATTTGGGTTAGTGGGTTATTTTTAAGTATTGTAATTTTTTTTTATTGTATGACTCTTGAACACTTGGCTGATAGTTGCTTTATAAATGGATTAAATAAACAAAAATTAATTAATTTCTGGAGACCTGTAAGTTACAAGCTTTCCTCCTACTCAGCATCATGGGTTTTGCTTTTAGATAAGAATGAGAGAGTCCCATAAGGCTGTACAGTTAAATATTGTCTCTGAAACAATCAGTTCATCAGTCAGGAGGAGAGAGTCCATGTTAAGTCTCTGAAGCCACATGCACACCTCTTGTGCTGTATAAATGCATTGAAAGGACTTTAAAAGCCTTTCAGAAACAATGTTCCGTGACTTCTGTAAGTTAAACAGGAAAAAGTTGATAGCTCCTAAACAGTGTGGAGACAGTGTGATATTAAAACTTGGGACAGGAATGCATCCAGTCCCACCTAGAGGAGATTTCTGATCTCTGTTGGAGGGAGGAGGAGGAGGAGGATGTGGGGTGTAAGAGATGCAGGAAGCCCAAGGCCCAAATTCTTTCTTTGAAACAGATGTGGAGATTCCACTGTAGCTGTCATATGCATGCATCCAAAGGCCAAATATGGCCCTAAAAATAATTTTTTAAAAACCATTTTTTATGTTTTTAACTAAAAAACAAATGTGATATTGTCTAGTCTTGAAATGCTTCTTGGATTTTATTTCAAAAAAAGAATTTATTACATTTTCATGTTTTTTGTGTGCATTTCCTTCTAGCTTGTCAAGGTAGGCATTTGTCAAATATTTTTTTTTAAACTAAAGAAGTTACAAAATGTTTAAACAATTGTTTTTAATTATCAAAGAGGAAAAATGCAGGAAGTATAGAATTAGAGATGATAGTTTACCTTTACTTGTACTGTTGTACATTTTTCACGTCTTTGCCTGTTGGAGGTACAAGGAGAGTTAAGGGCAGAGTCAGCTACGATTTGAAATTGCTTTGATTTCTGTTACAATCTTAAACATATGTATTTTAATGTAGAGGGGGTATATTATTTAGCAGTATTGTAGTAGGCTTACTGTAGGTGTATGAACAATGAAAGCCCTGACTTGAGAATGGAGTGCCAGTTCTTTAAATCAGACTACCTCATAAACATCAAAGAACATATTCTTATTTTAGTTGGTTGAGTGGGGAAATAGTTTTGGTCCAGGATGTGGCAGTTCCAAGTACGAAGTAAACAAGGGCTTGGAGCAGACATCTCCCCCTTTGTAGCATATGCCTCTGGGGTGGAATTGGAAAGGGCAAGAGGTCTTATGTTGTAGGGTCATTTGTGTATTTCCTTCAGGCTTTGGCATGTCATGAGGTGTTTGCTGTGGGATCTCAAACTACATCTTTTCTCTCATAACCTTTGCTGTCAATTGTAGTTCCTTCATTTGCTCCTTGTGGGGTTTTTATTTTATGTGACATTAAGGTTAAATAGAAGCTTTTATTATTGTTATTTCTGATGTGTATGAATAACCTCCATTCAGAAATAAATTTGTCAACTTTTTTTTAACATGTCTATTGTAATTTAGTTCCAAAAGAACAATTTTATATTAAAAATACACCAATTTTAATATTGGTACTTGAATTTCCTTTGAGATATGTGTGTCTGTGTGTATATACGCACATGCACGCACTGTGTCACACATATAAATAAATAAATAGAAATAGGACTGTTTGAAAAAGGAAAAAGCATGAATATTTGCACAGCCAATTTGCAAACAAATACTGAGGATTTACAAGCAGTGCCTGCACTTCACCAATTTCTTTCCATTAACACTTCCTTTCTATCTTTATGCCTCTTCGTTATCTTCCATGCTATTCCCTATGCCTCATATTACCTCCGTGATCCTATCCCATATAGTCTCTCTCCTCTTCCTTATTCATCAGAATCCTCCTCTTTTCACAATCTTTGAAACAAACAATACATTGATAAAAATAATTTAAAAAATTACAATGCGTACACTCTCAAAATGTTAACTTCCAGTTCCCCTGTTTTCTGTAATTGTCCTGTCTTGCCTTCCCTCCTTCTTTTGTCATACTCATGAATGATTATGTTCAAGGAACCAATCTAACAAACCCCTGCTCATGCAAATAGTTCCATTGAATTCAGTGCAACTACTCACATGAGTAAAGTTACTCATGTACCAAAGTGTTTGCAGTATCAGGTCTTAGACTGAAAGAATATTTTGGGAAAGTGGGTGTCTCGTGGGTATGTCTACACTGTAGTAAAAGGTGTGATTGCAACACAAGCTGGCAAATGTGTGCGCTAGCTATAGTTTAGCTATCATTGCTAAAAATAGCAGTGAAGAAAAGATGGCACAGACTGACAATGTGAGTATGTATCCAGGGTCACCAGCATGCTTGTACAGCTCATGCTGTGCCACTGTATTTTTGTGGGGTTTTTTAGCCATTCTAAGTAGATTTAAGCTAGCATGGTATGCAGACATACCCTTACAGACCTGCAGCAGTCCAGGCACACCTATAACACTGGATGAAAAATAAAGTTGTGTTGAGAAATCAATGTTTGGGCAAGAGAATTTATTTTTAAAGAGCAGCATTTAAAATGGGTTTTAGTTGTGGTTGTAGTTATTATATTATTATATTCTTTAAAATATTGTGAAACTTCCCAAGTCACTTTTGTGACAAGTATGCCTGTTATTGGAGTCTGTCAATATCTCGAATACTGTGTGTGCCAAATGTTAATGAGGTTGGTATGATTCATGCACTTCTCAAGATACTGCATTAATGATGACACATAAGCCTGCGCATGTTTGGGCTCCCCTTGTAGAAGATGTGTTTTATGCAGCTATCTGTGTATCAAAACACACATTTTTAATAGAAAATGATTAAAGAGTTTTGTGTGAATTAGAGTCTTATTTGTGCAACTCTGCCCCTTCAGAAGCAGGCTTTTGTTGGGATTTAACAGAGACCCAGCCACTTGTGCAGATAGATAGAGAATGTTAATTACAGGAAGATTGGATTTTTTGTAGAAAATAGAATTGTTTATGAATTGGTCTGTTTGTGTTTCTGTGCTGGATGTTGGGCAATGAGGGACTGTTATTTTGCCTGCCCTGCAGGATATTCTAATTTATAGCTGATTAAAAATAAAAACCAGAATTTCATATATGTAAACACAGTATGCACATTTAATGAGCAGTTAACAAATTATTATCTAGCAGAACTGAATTTCTGGTTTCAGCATCTAAATTTGTGGTTTCTTCAAGGATTGTTTTTGTGGTACTGTATATTGCATTATAACAGGAGTATTCTGCCTAAGATTATTGCTACCATAATTATTGAAATAAATGAAGTAGGAAAATCATAAAGTTTTCAAATTGGTTTGTTTAATACAACATGAAGAAAAATGAATTAGGTTATAATTTAACAGAATTTGCCAGCTGGCAATTTTATAAAATTTGTTTAGATTGAAACTTTGAAATGTTTCTTCTGCAGGGCATCATCCATTGTTTTGTTGTTTTAAGTGTGTGTGAGTGGGAGAGAAACTGGAAGAAAGGAAACTAGGTCTGAGAAATGGTGTTGGACAGTAGTGGCATTATTGCACTGAGACAGCTTATTGTATATAGTTCATCACAGAGGAGCTGGGGTCAAATTGAGCTGGCCTGTGAGGGCTCAGCAAGTTGGCATTTTCCCTGATGGTTGCATCAAGTGTTCCAGAAACAGAAAAATTGAAAACCTAACTCCTCTGTTTGAGAGAGATCCTTCAAAAAGTTATCCAGAAGTAAACCAATATGATGATGACAAATGGGAAACTATGCCATTAAGATAAATGTGAACTGCCCTTATTTGGGGTCAGGGGTGTTGTCTCAAAGCATAACGACCATTTAATTGTCAGGGTTGTCATTCTCCTTTATTGCGAACTTTGATCAGTAGTGAAATAATTTACAGTCTGTGCAGTCTGCAGTTGTGATCAGTGGAGGAGTTAATGTTTGATTCCCTCTCTAAATAACAGAAGGAGTGAGGGATAAATAAAGGGTCCTGGGGCTCTGCAGTGTCATCCTGCCCCTGGTTTGAAGTAGCCCAGATTTGCTAACTTTCATGCCATATTGCATGGCCCTTTAATTACATTGGCCTTTGAAGAGAGCTAAGGAGATAGATGTATAGGCCAATATATGGGCGTGTCTAGTGCTTTCTTTGTAAAGAAATTATGCTGGGGCTTAAATAGAGGGTGCTGCACAGAGCACGCCATTTTGCAGAGCGTGCTGCTCTCTCGGCTGGCCTGACCTTGCACACACACTGTGTGTGAGGTCATGTTGCACAGAAGATGACATTTTGTAGAGTATGCTGCTCCACCCTTGCCAGCATGACTACACATAACAGAAGAGGCTGAGCCCTGACAAACCCCAATACAGATTGCAACTCTGGGTGTGTTGGGATTTGGTTATAAGTTACTGCTTGTCAGGAGGGGTGAGTTGATTGAACTGCGTATTTAGCTTAGTAATCTTAAATCATTTAGTAGGTACTCAAAGCCTCTGTTTGGGTGCTTTGTAGGAGATAGATAGCTGTCAGAAGAAGCAAGTTCCTGTATTTTTCCACTGTGCTCACAAAGTGGGAGTTGAATTCCTGGATGATAAAAAAGGAGGCTGTTCAGGGTAGTCTCCCTTTCCTTAGGTGAAGTTTTTGACAGGTTGGGGTGAATGTAAAAGGGCTCTGAGGAAGGGATTCAGAGTTTTTAAAATGAAAGGAAAATACTAGTTAATGTAAGGCTGGGCTTGTTCAGTGCCATGTGTTTTAAATAAAATTTGTAAATGGTTTTAATAAAAAAAATTAAAGAGGGGGTGAGGAGAGAAAGGAACATTGGGGTAGGCAGTAAAGACAAATTATCCATTTTGTGATGGACCATGCACTTTGCCAGAAGTGAAGGGTGGTACCTACAGCATACCAAAGAGAAGTCTAAACATGTCACTTTCAAGTACATTTACATGCTTCTGGAATAAACTGTCATGTTGAATCAATCTCTCTGTAAAATTTGAGATGCAGCTCTGTGAAAGTCTTAGGCTAAAATGCAGAACCTGTAGAACAGCTCATGCAGCAATCGTGAATGGGAGAAATGAGCAAGATATGGTGCTTCTGCTTTGCTAATAATGTAAAAACAATTTGCCAGCTATTAAATCTGTGTCATGCTCAGGTCAGAGAAATGGATGCTGGTCTGTATCTAGCTATCGGTTTTCCTTTGTAACAAATTTGGAAATATTGGTATATCTGTTGTTTACATTTATTTATTTAATTTTCCAGATAGAACAATTAAAAGCTCCTCACAAAAAATCTGACCACTCTTCCGATTATTTAAAATTACAACCTCAAATATAAATTTCAGTCAGCTTACTTCCCCCAGGCAGCAGCACTAAATACAAATAACACCTCAACACATTGGCTGGTTTTCATTTATTGAACCCAACTATTGTACTGCATATAAAATACAACTGTACAAAAGTTCATAACTTTCAGTTTTATAGAGTGATGGCCACTAAAATATCCATTTTTCTGAGCTGTCACTGCATATTGTAACCTTCATACATATTCCCCTAATATTGGTCAATTAAATTTCCCTTTTTAATATTTATTCTTCATCTCTGTGGCAAAACTGTACTTGATAGAGACTCTAATTTTGTCTGTGAATCAGAGCAATTTTCTTTTGTTCCTGGTCTCCAAAGCCTTGGACTGCAGAGTATTATGATTAACTTAACCTGATATCTTATATGGATGAAAGCTGATAAACTTTTAGGTACTAATGTGGCTGTTTAGAAAAATGGATGTCCGAGGGAGAAGAAAAATTGAATGAATTGCTGTAATAGAAATCACAAACTCATACAGAACCATGGTAGTCTGCCTTTGTTTCTAAGTTTCAGTTTACTTTAAAAAGCACATGTTTTTAGGCAGAAGAATGGGAAACTTCAGGACAGGGATTTTACTGAGTGTGTTCCATATTGCATATACATAATGTAAGAGGGCCCTGTTGTCTTTCAGTGGGAGCCAAAGGTGCTCAGCACCTTGCAGGAGTGGACTCTTATTGGTGTGATATAATGATAGAATTCACTGTAACTCATTTTCTCTGGTCTTGCAGGCAGGAGGTTCACAGGTCATCTTCACTAATCCACTAGAGATTGTAAAGATTCGGTTGCAGGTAGCAGGAGAAATCACTACAGGACCCAGAGTCAGTGCCCTTACTGTTCTTAAAGACCTGGGGATTTTTGGTCTTTATAAGGTATGTATTTGAGCATTCCTGGAACACTACTTTTAAACCATTTTATGCTAAATTTAAAAAACTTTTAAAACAAAAACTTTGTTGTAAAACAAAGAAATCTTTTCAGATTTAAGAATAATCTCTTCCTGCAAGGCAGCCCCCTGGTAGAAAAGTGTGTGTGGGGGGGGAGAACACATTTAGCCTTGGTCTACATTACAGAGTTAGTTCGATGTAGGACAGCTTACATCAACTTAAACCTGTAAGCGTCTACAGTAAAATGCAGCTGCCACTGATGTAACTTGCCCACTACACCAACTTAATAACTCCACCTCCATGAGAGGCATAGCTCGTAAGTCCATGTAATTAGGTCAACGCAGTGTCAGTGTAGACTCTGTGTTGTTACATGAACTGTTGCTGCCTTTCAGGAGCCATCCCACAGCGACAGTTAAATTGGTGCCACCGCTCCTGGTGAGAATGCACACTGCTGACACACAGAACATAGTGTGGACATGCAAAAGCAGTTTAATTACTGCAGTGACAGCACATCAACATAATTTAGGTCAACTTAATTTTGTAGTGTAGACTTGCCCTTATACTCATGTTAGTGGAAGTGGGATACATAAAAATACACCCCTGTTCTATCCTTTGGGCTTTTATATCAGACTGCAGGGAGTTCTGTATTGCAGACTTGTTGACTTCTGGCATGGATCATTTCATTTGGAGGCTTTTGTGAAAAGTTTCTTATGTGTTTGTTTAGGAGCCCAAATGTTTTATATTTATTTTGAATCTCAGTTATCTCTATTGTTATCTTCACAGCAGCATCCTCTTTTTGTCTTAATAATTTGGCAGCAGTGAAACAGTAGTAGAATTTAGTAGGATTCAGATCTTTAAGAAGTTAAGTGGTGGGATTTGTCAATAATGAATTCCATTTAAAAAAAAGCCCGTACTGTACTTTACCAGAATGCCAGTCAACAGATTCCTTCCCTGCAGGTATACTTACTACCATCATTACAGATCAGATGTAATGGTGCAGAAGCGATTAGTTTTCTTAAACAAGGAAGAGTGTTTTTTCCTGTATCCTTTGCCAGTGCAAGGAGTAATACGTAAATTCAACAGCTGTAGGCAGCTGTGCACTTCCAAAATATTGGTTTAGCTGATTTATTTATGGAGCTATGTAGCACCATAAAAATGTGTAAATTTCCCTCTGTAGCTGCAGCTTTTTGTCTGAATTCACTAGATTAGATTCACACAGCTATAATGTTTCCCTAACTATCATTGATGTTTTGGTACATGGGGCAAAATTTTAGTGCAGTAATCATTTTTGTGTGTGGTGGCAAGAAAGGTGATTCTATTACAAATTTTATCTTTCTTTAAAATTGCACAGTCATCTCAAGGAGGTTTAGGAGAATTAAGTTAAAGAAAAAAAGAATACAAAGCTCAGTGGAGTAAATACCAAAAGGGGACTGGTTTTAAAATATGTAATCACAGTGAGTGAAATTCATCCAAGCATATAGTGTCTCTCCACAAGACCATCCATATCACTTAAGCCCCACAGATCCCCTGCAGAGGGCTCTCTGTCTGTTCCAAATAAATCAGCGTGGAAGGGAACTTTTAGAAATATGTGACCTCCCAAGGCCCTGGAATCACTCTTATGTGGTCCATGACCCAGAGCCTCTTATGTAGGGAACCCAGAGAGTCAGTGGCCCCTGGCACAGAGTGGACTGGAGTGGTGGGTGGAGGAGACAGTTTTGCAGCCTCCATGGCTCACCCTCAGGGTGAGCTCTGTGCAGCAGGAGATAATTCACCCAGTATCAGACAAATAACAAGACATATTTTAACAGCATCTCCACAGCTACTGTAGCATGTGTCAAGAGGGAATCTCTTTAGTTTGATTTTAGGCCTTGTATGCCAAGTTTTAACCAATTAATTTTTTCCTGGCAAAAGTGTCATTCAAGTTCCCCATCCTTTGTCTCCGTATTACTTTCCTATGGAGTTTTTGAGTTTCCATGTTGTGGCAACTTTCCCATGGGGAAAGAAGGCAAACTGTGCTAGCCCTGCAGTACTGTTTTTTCTGGCAGCCAGAGAGGGTCAGTGGAGATGCTCACTAATGCTTTCAGCTTCCTGTGGAGCAAGTGGCAAGCAAGGGCTCCAGTCGAATCTTTTGTGTGACAGCACATTCCCTGTCAGCAGGCCAGCAGGATCAGCTAAGAGAAGGTTTTTTGCAGGCTAAATTCTCGTGTACGTTTCTGTACGACAAACTATGTATCTAAGGTTTGATGGCAGGCCCTCAATTGTCAAGTGTCACTCTTTTGCTGAAGTTTAGAAATGAACACTGAGGCTGAGAGCTGACCATCGAATGACTAACTGTGCTCTGAAACCTGTGCTTCTTTTGATGTTCAAATCTCCATATGACATTCCCTAAGACATTATATTGCATTTACTAGTTACCTGGTAGATCCGCTTGGCTCAGTCTATACCCAGTGGCCTGGGGCTGCCAGCCAGCCTTTAATTCTAACTCTATTTATATAACTTGTTTGTATTGTTTCCTTTTTGTATGACAGGGTGCCAAAGCATGTTTCCTCCGAGACATTCCCTTTTCTGCAATCTATTTTCCTGTTTATGCTCACAGTAAACTGATGCTTGCTGATGAAAATGGCCACGTGAGAGGGCTTAATCTCCTTATAGCTGGTGCTATTGCAGGTAACTTCTCAATGTGTTTTCTAGAAATAACCTTTTTCCCTGTAATAGATAATATTTAATATTCGTTCATCAGTCCCATATGAATGGTAGTATGCCATTGTATCTGATTTAATCTAAATTTGATCACTTTTATCCTTGGTGGGAGGTAGTATAATTTTGATGAGAGCTAATTACATTTGCATAATGTGGATAAACAGCTTAATGCAGCTCAGCAACTTGTAGCCAAATTTGATCTGTCTGTCTCAATGGGGTTTTAGTTGTTACCAGGCTCTCTGACTTGAAGGCTAATTTGAATCTTTGATGAACATATACTGAGAAGAATTAAAAAGAAAATGATTCATCTAGCTTAGGGCTCCTGAACAACTGGGGAAGAAACTTTCAGTTCGAAGGTAAATGCCAAAATAAAGATTTGAAGGTGTCTTACTGTTCAGTAGGGAGACAGGAGTGAAAATAACATACTCTTCATGGTTTTTTTTTAAAGAATTTCTAATCAAGATTTCCCTTGTAATGATAGTGGGACAAACTCACCCCACTCACATGAAGTTAGTGTTTAGAAATTTCTTCTGTAGCCTTTTATTTTATTTAAAGTTAATTTTGTAATGTGGTATTACACCACCATGGGTTCGACTCTGCTGGTTACAGTTTCAGGCTCAACAGAGTAAAAGTCACCTCTGCTACTTGCTTCAGATTTAGAGTCTCTAGGAACACACAGAAACCAAGGGTAGAGACCACACATACATTTATAAGTACAATGTCTAGTCTGCTTGACAAGTTTTTATTAAAATTACAATCAAAGTTATTATTACCTAAGCACATAGA
Organism: Gopherus evgoodei; assembly: GCF_007399415.2. NCBI lineage: Eukaryota > Metazoa > Chordata > Testudines > Testudinidae > Gopherus > Gopherus evgoodei. The sequence continues at coordinate 40,856,413 of NC_044332.1, forward strand.
AATTCTATACAGATCTATGCACAAGTTATTTATATAGTTATACTCTCATTCTCCTAGATAGTGTTAGGGTCTGATCGGTCTCTCATGGATTGATCATCAGTAAAGGGATGGTTCCTGCTGGAATTTCCCACAGGGACCTCAGTTTTCCTAATCTGGGCCCCCTCTTTTTATAATGTGATTCTGACTATACCTCATTAGTATTTATGCACATAGTGCACCCTGTGGTTAGGGCACGTGTTAGAAAAATGTGACTACTGAGCATCTTGTAAGCAAAAAATTACTCTTACAGTTAATTTTTTGCAGTATCACTAATCAGTACATCTTTGCTGGTCATCTTGTGGCATAGGGTCATTCTTTGGTCACTTACTTTTGTCAAGCATTTCTTAAGCCTCTGGCCTAGTATGGCTAAGCTGAAATCTTACAGGTCTCACTCAGCCTGTAGGCCTTGCATTGCAACCCGACTTACTTAAATATCTAATACATAATTATCCCTTCTAACTACTGATCAATCTTATATTTCTATAATCTGACTCTGTTTAGCATACAGTGATTATATGTAACATAACGTGTTAGTAACTCACAACATTACCCAATGAATATACAATAAATTAAAATCATTGGCTACACTTGGAACAAACAAAATGTGTAACTGGTCTTTTGGTAATGATGGCCTTTTATCTCAGTCAGTAGTATAATAACATTAGGCCCAAATGTGATGGGGGTGCATAGGTTAAAAATGCACTGCTGGACAAATTAATGGTGGACATACTGGGCCAAATTCTCTTTTGCATCCAGTATATGCTGTGTGTAACACAAGTGAGGTAGAATGCAGAGAAAGTGTTTGCAGTTCTTAATTCTGGGCCCATTTGGGGCTGTAATATATTAGACCAACCTTGGAGCTATCCAGGGATCACTAGAGCTGCCACCTAATCTGGAGCTGGTGTAAGACCTGGTTATGCCTGCTCTTTCCCAGTTGGGTATGCCTCCATGGCTGTGGGTTATCCAGCGGGGAGGTGTGACCATTTTCTGGGCCCTTTTGCTCTTGAATGGCACAAAGGGCCCTGAAATGGGAAGAAAATCTGATCCATTGTATTCACAGAACTGCTGAAAAATTCACCGTGAGGTGTAGTATCCTATAATAAGACTTGCCATTTGTATTTTTTAACCACAGCTTGGTTCATTAATATTTATCAGGTACTTGGATATTAATGTGATGAGATCAATAGAAATGGCTATAAATCTTGTATGAGATATAAAATTTAGCCTACAAGAATCCCTCTTTCTGAGTTGCAAATTTGTTTTACTGTTTAATGCGAATGCATCAGATAAGCATAACTGAGAAGACCATTGTGTGTACACATGTGGCTTCAAAGAAAGTTTGTAGGGTTGTAATAGTGCATAGTTAGCTTTAGCAAATAGACTGGCTTTGCTGCTCCTGTTCCAATGTAAAACTTACTGACTTGATCAGCAGGATGTGTGGGAAGGTTTACTGTAACTTCGTTAAATTTCTGACCTGTCAACTTGATAAATCTCCCTTAAGTGCTATGTAGACAACTGTTACGCTGGTTTTTTAATTGTATTGAAATCAATAGTAACAATTCAACCAAGACTGAAAGTGAACATTCAAATTCCAAGCTGGAAGGGAATTCTTGTTTTTGGTTAAGTGATTGAAATGAGTCAATATACATTATATTAAAAATGAGAGTTGGATTTTTACATCTAAATTTTATAAATATTCTAACATCATCCATTGTGCCTTCAGGAGAGTACTTTATCTGCACGGTTACCCTTTCATTTGAATAAGAAACCGGTGGTGGTGCTTGGGGTGGGGTACTGTTACTGTACCATCACTGATGGCTATTACCATACTGTGTGCCAAAAATGCTTTTATTGTCAACCTTTCTTTATAGTTTACTTTTTAAATAGACTTGTGTTCTGCTAATGAACTGGCCAAAGAGCATCACAGAAATATCACTGTAGAATAGATGGCCTCAAAATGATCACTTTGCATATTTACACCTTTAAATGCATATTTACACCTTTAAACAAATGGACCTGTGAAGGATTGGAATGTTAGTACATGAGAGGTTTGCAGAGCAATTAATCAGCTACACTGTTACAAAGTACTTGGTACATACAATAGGGGAGTAGAAATATTAATATTCACAAAGCACAGTAAGGCTGACAGAGCTCCTAGAATCAGCTGAGAGCACCACTAATTTGTGTCAAGAATATTTAATCTCTTATATTGAGAGAGAGGGAGAGAGTTTTAACTGTTTATACTTGGAAATATTTGCTTCGCTCTTTAAACAAGGAAAAATAAAAGGTATTTGAAATGACTGATGATAAAACTCAGAGGGGAGCTCTTGAGAGAATTGTTCTGTTAATATCGTTGCATAATTTTTGTAGTTCTCTTGGCTGTATTTTCATTTATATTTTTCTTTAGCGTCTGTCATAAAATTAGCTTTGTGATTTAGAAGAAACATTTAGAAGGATTGTGCTATGCTAGCTGCAGGAAGAGTCTATTTTGAATACTTTACGTTAGTACCAGGTGTGTGTGGGTTTACATTTTTCATAAGCTTTGATTTCACAAAAAGATTAACGTTTGCAGGTATGTTCTTTGTCTTTAGAAATATTTCTATCTTTTACAAGATACTTTGTGTAAATTAAATGCTGTTTGCTTCTAAAAGGTGTGCCTGCTGCTTCCTTGGTAACCCCTGCTGATGTCATCAAGACAAGACTGCAAGTGGCAGCTCGCGCTGGTCAGACAACATACAGTGGAGTTATTGACTGTTTTAGAAAGATACTTAGAGAAGAAGGCCCTTCGGCTTTTTGGAAAGGCGCTATAGGTAGGGAATTTTCTTTAGATTTAAAGTCAGACCACAATCCTGCACATTTTTTCTCTGTTATTTTACTCAGATTACTCCCAGCAGTAAACTTTGCAGGATTGGGCCCTGGTATTGTAATGCACGGGTTCATTTGAAATTCTCAGACCATCTTTCTTGATCTAACGTTGCTGTATTACATTATTATTTGTACTATTCAACAGCTCGAGTGTTCAGATCTTCACCTCAGTTTGGTGTTACGTTAGTGACCTATGAACTTCTGCAGCGATGGTTCTATGTGGATTTTGGAGGAATGTAAGTGCAAACATTTGCTCATTAACATGCAAACTGGGTCTGCCAAGTTAGACAGAGACTTCAGAGAACTAAATGGAAAGAATATGTTGAAACAGATGTAGTTAAACTTAATGATATTTATTAAGTGTAAATCAAAGTGCCAGAATTTTGTTTTAATTGTACCCTGCACAACCCCTACCCCCCCCCCCCCCACACACACACCACACTTATATTACTAGTAACATCTTTGGGTGCTAAAACTGAAAGAGCTTAAATCAAATTGACTTGATTTGTATACTATTTCACTGTCTAAGCAACATGAAGTATGTCAGTTTCACTTTTTTTAATGCACTGCACAAAACTGCTGTATTTGGGTTTCTTACACTGCAAGATGATGATTAAATCCTCCTCAAACTGTTTTCATTAAAATCATTTAAACATTTTTTTCATTAAAATATTTCTGTTCTAAAATATCCAGAAACTAAATTTTAGCCTGAACTACTTGATAGTGGCCTTTAAAGCAAGCTTTCTTTATTTTAAAAGCTAATCAGAATAATTAACTCCTAACTATGTTGATTTATATATTGTAGACAGATGATCATTTTTAGTATTGGCTTACTATAGATTGTGCTCTGTTACTCTGGTGCAGGAGAAACATTTTAAATAAGCAACCTTTTCTTTTTTTCTTTTCAAACAGCAAACCGTCTGGATCAGAACCTACCCCAAAATCTCGAATCTCAGACCTTCCTCCTGTTAATCCTGACCACATAGGTGGATACAGACTTGCTACAGCTACATTTGCTGGCATAGAAAACAAGTTTGGGCTTTATCTTCCAAAATTTCGATCTCCTGATGTTGTTTCAGTTCTACCAAAAGTAGCAGCTGAATCCTGAGATGACCTTCCAGCCTAGTATAACAACGCCGTGAAAAAAAAAAGTTTGAGAGCAGTGCTGTTTCTATCCTGTCAGCTGCATGTTGCTCTTGCTGAACTGAGAATTCAAGTCAAATCACTCCTTTCTATATGATATACAACGTGCATTTATTTGTTTCTGAATTAATCATTTGCACACAAGAAACGGATTGAAGCTTTAGTTCTGCATTGATTTCTTTTTCCTAACCAGTGGCATGAACCAGTAACCTTGACTTGGCTTTGCACAGCTTGCACTTAATGTTACTGTACATATTGTACATCTTTGTACAGAGACATCATGGCATCTATACACGATTACATTTATATAATGGGTATGTGGTTCTAAGCAGTTTGAAATGTACAGAATGTTTTGAAGGTGTTTTTATTAAGAATCATGTGACAATAAAATATATTTAAAGTCATTTCATTTTCTTATATTTGTGTAATTTATAAAAATAAACCATCAGATATTTAGTGTATTTAGTCATAGATTTTTAAGGCCAAAAAGGGACCATTATCGTGTAGCGTGACTTGGCTTAGGGAATAAATCAAGATATTAGCTAATAAAGGCAAAAGCATAAAGATGCTGTGCTGATAGGAAGTTACCCACAGGAACGGTGGGTGTGTATGTGGGGAGGAGTGCTTGGAAACTGTAGGGATTACCCAGAAACTCACAGTGATGCTAACTAGTAACTTTTTGGTAATTCTGAATTCCAGCATCTCACATTTAAATTTAGTGAGATTGTATTTACCAGTTCTAAGTGGATTTTTGTATGAGCACTCTGAATACATTTATCCTGTAAATGTACATATCTGAATAGCAAGTAAAATAAGTCCGGGGTTTAATTTGAGCATATTTGGATGAAATAATTGCCAGGACATGCACTGCTAGTTTGCCAGCAAGTCCCAAAAGTGTCATATTTGTAATTAAGTAATAAAAGGCCTTGGCCTAACTCATCTGTTGTATTCAGTGGAATGGCCTAGAGATAAATTTGGCTCCTTATGTAGTCTAGGAAATCTTATCACCCAGAGGTTGGATTGGTGAATATTCAGATCTCCTGAACTTTGATGTAATCTCTTTTTGTTTAAAAGACACAGCTTCCATTTTATTATGATTGTGCTTTCACTAGCAGTACAAAGTTTGTATTAATATGCAGCATGGGGAAATCCTATTCCTGCTGCCTGGAGGTTAACATCTGATCTGCAGCACTGTGTGAATGTGTGCAAACATCTCTGAGTACAGCCTTGCAGACTTACAAAGCTGCTCTGTATTCTGCACAGGTGGTTCCTGTAGCTTTAGAAGAATGACTTCTGACAGCTCTGGGAGCTGCAAGCCCTCCTGGCTTTGTGGGCTTGAGGTATATAAGAATTAATCCACTTTGAAATACTTGCTCAAGGAGGAGCTAAGTTCTTTCTTGGTAGGAGGAACACAAGTTGGGGAAAGTTAGTTGTTTTGCAAAATCTTTAAGTTCCAGAAAAAATAAAATGAAGGCACCTAGTTGAGTTCCAAAGAAAGGGTGCTGTACTCAGAGAAGATTTCCAGGTATTTTGAAGAAAAAATTATGTAGAACTTTTGCTTCAATTTTGCTAAATTAAAATTTGCAAAATTAAAAGCCCTTTTTGACTGGTGGGTAATTTGCTTTTGGAACAATGCAAATGCAAAATTCCAGCCTGACTCGAGAAAAATCAGTAAAAGCAGCAAAGAATCCTGTGGCACCTTATAGACTAACAGACGTTTTGGAGCATGAGCTTTCGTGGGTGAATACCCACTTCCTCAGATGCATGTGAAAAATCAGGAGTCTCTGCTCATAGTTGTAATCTATCACCCTACTGTCACAGGATAGCTGGTCCCTGTAAGCAGAGCAGCACCAGTGCCCTTGTATCAGAGCAGGTGGGCCCAGCTAAGCCAATTAAAGGAGGCAGGATTACACTTGGGGCTGTAATAGCCTGTCAGAGAAACAATGACTGGGACTGGCTGTACCTAGCACCACAGGAGAGTGGAGTTAACTCCTGTGGTGGAGCTATGGAGCTGGCTGAATGAGGACTGGCTGAGCAGGGAAGCTGCAGGAAGTAGAATTACCAGAGATTTCTGGGAGGAGAGGTTGGATAAAGGTGAGCAGAAGGACTGTTTTCTGTTTGTTAGGCTTATTGTCCAAACATAAGCCAGTCTAAAGGAGAGGGGGTCTGAGGGTGTGTGCTTGGTAATCTGGGGAGAAGCCCTGCTGTGCTTTGCCTACAAACTGACTTGGGTAGGGACTGCTCAATTAATGCCAAGTTAATGGCTTAATTCCCTGTTCTGGGGTTAAGAACTGCAGTAAAATACCAAATGACAGGTAAAATGGCTCCTGAGCTCAATCCTGTTGCCATGTAATCTCAGGCAGCTACACCTCTACCCCGATATAACGTGACCCAGTATAACACGAACTCGGATATAACACAGTAAAGCAGCGCTCGGGGGCTGCGCACTCCGGCGGGACAAAGCAAGTTGGATATAACTTTCACAGTAAGATTTTTTTGGCTCCCAAGGACAGTTTTATATCGGGGTAGAGGTGTATGTTAATTGCAATAGGTGACAGTGAAAGGTTTGCAATTCCTTAGGAAACTGTTAAGGAAATGTAATACTGAGAAGAGAGAGCTGTTGATTCCAAAAGACAGGCATTGGCCAGGTTTTTATAAGCAGGGTAGAAAACTACCTAACCTACAACTTCAGTTTCAGACACTATGTTTTCTGGGCCATGGTTGGGTTAAATAGCCTCCTGGACTTTTTTATTTTTCTTTTTTTTTCATAAAGACAACTAAAATTGCCTTGACTTTATTCCAGTTAAATATTTTAGTTCACCTTACAACAGGTGAAGGCCAGGGTTTTCGAGAGCATTTAAGGAAGAAGGAGCTTTTTAAAAAAAAATGAATAGGAATGCTCAGCCATTCCTGTCTCTGCCAAATAAACACTTGCAAATCTTCCCTGTGTTTTAGTAATTGTCCAAAAGATGGTAACTTTTGTAGCTGCAGAACTACAATCAGCCCTTAACTTTTAAGCAAAACTTCCCTTGACTTCAACAGGAATTGAGTGCATGTAACCAAGGCTATTATGGGGCTCCCAATCCTCAGTCAGAGAATATATCTGTTTACATAGTTTGCCTAGGCCGAGGCTTCGCAGGCAGCTCACACTTACATATCTTCAAATTTTGTTCTGCTCTATGACAAGAATATGCTTCCTTGAGGGGAAGAAAAATACTTGGTACCCACTGGCATTTAATCTTTGTCACAGCTTGTTGACTGACTTGAGTTCCGAAATAGTGATTGGACAGTGAGGCTCCTGAGATGATCATTTACAATATCTAGCATCCTGAGACTGGCATGCTGGTCCTTCCATAACTGCTGACATGGGATTGGCTAAAGAAATCCCATCCACCCTCTCCTCCTTTTCATTCCCTAAATGTTTCGAGGGATGGGTTGTCAGTGCAAATATAGTTCGGGAGGAAAAATAAAAATGGTTATAAATTGCTTGAAACTAGATTCCATTTTCTAATACATTACCCTAAAGGATACCTGACCTGATCCAGATCCATGCTGAAGCCTACCAAGACTCATATTCATACCTAGTTCTTGTCAGGAGTCCTCTGGAACAAAACTAGTTTGTTGTGTTTTTGAAAATTTTAATCTATAATTAGAAGAAATTGTTTTGGAGTGGAGAGGGAGGGGAAAAATACCTCTTAAAATATATTTAAATTCCAGCAGAAGCTGCAAAGCTGTGCTCTGGTCACTAAAAATTCCCATGCCTGGAGGGTGGACACCATCACACGACATGCCTGTTCTTTATGCAGTCCCTGTGTGTCTCAACTGAACAGAAAGCTACTATGGTAAGCTTGATGAAAATGTACAGGGCAAATGTCAAATTGAGCAGCATGATTTTGGATTGAAAATAGAGGGGGTACTTAGACAGGGCAAAGCTGATGGAAGCCTGATGTTATTTCACTTTCAAATCTATTGAGCGAAGATAACCTCCTGAAGACACAATTCCGATTGCAGTAGCCAGTCCCCATATGAGCTTTGCTCATAATAGAATGAGGTTTTTTTTAATACCAAGAATTGGTAAGAGAACTTCTGTTTATAGCATAGATTAAATAACAACATAAACCCATTTCTGATTTTTAAGTATGTGAAATAGTTCTCCTGGCAAGAAGTAGGATTGTAGAAGAGATTAAGAACAAATGGTACTAAGTAAACTTTGAATCCTCTCTGGAACTAATGCACAGAAGACGATTTTTCACTCTTTTCACAGTGGAGCTAGTTAAAGCATTTTCATCTAAACATTTTGTGTGTATTTGTTTGGTGTTTTTGTTTTTTTTTGGTCAACATTTAAGCCAAATTGTTTTTTGCACTGTGTGGAATAAAAAGAAAAGTCAAAACTTCACAAGTTGTTGTAAAACAACTGTCATTCTCCAGCCAGCTCCACTGTTTACCATAGGGCTCTGCAAAGCTTCTGTGATGGTGAAGGCAGCACTCTCCCTTTATGTGCCCATTTTCAGGCACTTGAAACTTGCTGGGGGGGAAAATGCTGGGGGATATAATGGTTTCCCCTTGTTCTTGGCCCAAAGGGTATTTTTTGTTTTGTGAAGCACTGGGGCAGCTGTTGAGGTTTTCAGAGTATTTGTGCAGGTGATTAAGTCTGATGTTTTTTTTTTCCCCTTGGATAACTCATCTGGATTAATTTTAAAACTTTAGTCTCCCACTGGATTAAGTCGTCCCTTCAGACAAGTGCCACTGAAGTGTTTGAAGTGATTTAGATCAGAAATTAAGTTGTTTAAAAATCATAGCATATTTGCAGTCTGGTCCCAGCTCTCCCTGCAACCACAGCGCAAATGGACTTAATGCAGAGGTCTCCCCGTGACCAGAGTGCCAGCTGAGACACTTGGATTGCTGCTGCAGCCCATAGACTGAAATAGCCTCTATGATATAGACCCTTCCAGCCCAGTGTGGCAGAGTTAGCTAGTGGAGCTGCATAATTGAGGATCCACTGGTTATGGCCCTGCCCTCTCTTTAAAACATCCTTTTGATGCTACCACTGATGTATGCAACAGGTCTGTGGTGGGAGAGGGGAGAGATTCTCATCCTGGGCCATCTGAGCCCAGTCCCCTTGCATAGTGGATGGCTGAGCTTTGCTGCTTTTGGAGTCCTGCATGTCTCTGAGCACCTGTGATTTTTCTGCCAAATATGTTGAATGTAGCAGTGCTGCATTCCAACTCTGTGCATGTCTAACACACACTGAAATAAACAAGTGCTTTTAGTGCTGTGATTAGGTCTCATTACATAGACACAAAGACGTAATTAGCACATCCAATACTGCATGGCATTTATTTCCATAAAAAAATATAGTGCAGTAAGCTGCAGCTATCCTGTGCATGTACCTGGAGCGCCACCCATCTGAAAGGCACAATCAGACGAATACTTGAGATTTGTGTTCTTTAAACCTACCTGATACTAATGTTGGATCCTGTGTTGGATTTTCTATTGTTTTTGTTAAATCCTCAGTCTCAAGTTGGTTTTTGTTGTAAAGTGTGGTTTATCTGCTGAAGCTGAAACAAGGTGTAAATTATCTTCCCGGGCACCTGGAGGCAGAAGCAATGTCACTGCCTGCCCTGAGTAGCTTTCAATTCTGATTGGTGCTGAGTAGGGACTGGGCTGTGGGAGGCTACTGAGAGGATGAGCCGAATCAGTGCATTCGCCAGCTGCCATGTCCCCATACACCTTGCCCAGCCTTGTCCATTATTGGGCTGTGCTGGGCCTCCTCTTTTGCTATGTGGTTAAAACTGCTCTCTGCTACTGTAGTGTCCACTGTGCAGAGGACTTTCCACTGTCAGGGCCCTGCAGCAAGGTCAATGTCGATGCCGCTGGAAGCTAGTGTGCCTCCTGGCCTGAATTTAGCCTACTTTTTCCTAGGATTTCCAGGGCTGGAGAGTTACTAATATTTAATCTCGTTTGAAGTATTGCCAGATTGTTTGTTTGAAATAGGGTAAGCTAAAACTCCGGAAAGGTGACTTATTCTCAAAATGAAAGCCATGCTTTCATCTACCTTAGGAGTGAGTATAGATTTCTTACTTTACTCTCAAACAACCTGGATCCAAGTTTCTTTAGGAAAAGGGCACCTGCTCTGAACATGAGCATTTTTGCTGAAAGATGCACTATTAAAATTTTTCTCTATTCAGGCTGCTTTGGAAGCTGCCAAGTTCAGTGGTTGATCTAATCAAATATAGCATCCTATCCCTTACTACGGCCAGTGTCTGATAGTGATCATACATCTACTTTTGACATACTAAATTATTGAGAAAAGGTCTTTCTAACTTCACTCTGCCATACTGGAGTTTGCTCTGAAGCATAAGAAATAAAAAGCCGTTGCATGTTAATGTAGTAAATGTAATTGCACCTCCTAAGCATTTGCTAAGATTTTGCTTCAATACCTTGCAATAGGGAGTTCCACAGGGTGTCTGCTTCCCAGAAATATATTTCCTTTTATCAGCTTGATCTTTATTGCCTTCCTGGTCATTTCACCTTTGCACTATAGGACGTGATAAACTGAACTACGATTAACCTCTTTTATACCATTCAGAATGCTGTATTCCTCTTCCTCTTCTCTTTCTAAATTATTAAGAAACATTCGGAGATTAAAAGCACTAAGATTAAATAGTCCCACTCCTATTAATTCCCCCTCTATCTAGACTCCTGCAGCAGGGTCTTATTTTTGTGTCCTCTTCAGGATGTTTTCTGGTTTTGGTAGTTTTTAAGCTGATGACCAATCCTGAGCCCCTGAATGCTACAGTATAGCTTTTAAAGAGCTGCCTTCTTTTCCAGTTGTCTACACTGAATTTCAACTGTCATGTTGCCCGATTACTAGAGCTGGTGAAAATTTTTTGAATGTTTCTATTTGATGGGAAAAAGGGGGAGGGGGTGATTTTACATAGCTTGACAATTGGTCACATTTTGAGTTGAAATTTTTCAACAGACTTGTTTAATGACAATTATTCCCATTTTTTAATCCGCTCTACCACTTACTCAGTTTCATTAGGTTATTTTGGGGTTGCTCACAATCCTGTCTAATTTTCATGCTTCCCAATCCTGAAAGAGACCTGTAGGTCTCATGAGATAGGAAGCAATATTCTTCTTCAGAGCGTAAGGGGAGCTCTGGCCATAGGTCAGGATTTGTCACTGGTGACCACCACCTCTCTCATGGCTACATTTAGTATGATAACACATATTAACATTGTGCATTTCCCACCATGATTCTGGCAGGTATTCTAGCAGATGCAGTGTCACAGCAGAAATGAGCATTATTTCAGCCTCTTTTTGACTTATGTCTCTGGAGATCCCAGTGATGGTTCTTGTAAGTACCCACCCATACACTAATATATATATGTACAAAAAGCAACAACAATTTATCGTAATGTCCTTCCATCTGCCTCCAGAAGGGAGCATCACCATTTTGGTCTCTTAGTGAGAAAGGCATTATCCTTCCAGAGATTAGCAGGTTCTCTTCAACAGCAAGAATAATCATGGGACTGCATATAAGGTTGGGTTGCCAAGGTTTCAATCTTGGGCTCAGGTGATTTAGCCAAAGAATTTAGAAACAAGCAGATCCTACCTTGCTTACCAATTCATTGAGGTTGCTGAACTGGAAAAGGTTGGAGTTCAGGGCTATCCTTTGGAAAGTGCTCAAGCTGAGACTGAGGCTAACAAGCCTTAGTAACAGGTCTGCTAAGGTAATTCAAGTAATCAGAGCTGGAAAGGCCTGGTTTTCTTTCCCCCCGCCCTCAGTCTCAGATGATTGTGTAGTTTAGAACAATGCTTATATTCCTAACTTGTTCTCACATTGGGATGACAACTACTGTTTTTAGTATCAGAGGAGTAGCCCTGTTAGTTTGTTTCCACAAAAACAAGGAGGAGTCAGTGGCATCTTAAAGACTAACATTTATTTGGGCATAAGCATTTGTGAGTAAGAAGTCCATGAAAGCTTATGTCCAAATAAATCTGTTAGTCTTTAAGGTGCCACAGGACTCCTCGTTTTGGTAACTACTGTTTAGTGCAGTGCTTTCACCAGACAGAGGGCTGTGTCTTATGATGGATATCTTATCTACTTGTAACAGTAGGGAGGTCCCTCAGCTGCAAAGTGAAGGGGAGCATCAACAGGCATATAGAAAGAACAGGAGTACTTGTGGCACCTTAGAGACTAACAAATTTATTTCAGCATGAGTTTTCGTGAGCTACAGCTCACTTCTTCAGATCTGAAATAAATTTGTTAGTCTCTAAGGTGCCACAAGTACTCCTGTTCTTTTTGCGGATACAGACTAACATGGCTGCTACTCTGAAACAGGCATACAGGATGCCAAGTTCATTTAGTGGACATGACTCAATTTTGAACCATTTGAAAACCACAAACTATCAGTCATTTCAAGTCTAGGGTCAGATGACTCTGCCCTCTGTACCTAATAATTCTTTCACCTGTCCTAGGGAAAAGAGCATGATCTAAGCCAGTACATAAGAATGGCCATACTGGGTCAGATCGATAGTCCATTTGGCCAGTATCCTGTCTTCCGACAGTGGTCAATGCCAGAAGCTTCACAGGGAATGAACAGAACAAGGCAATCATCCATCCCATTACCCAGTCCTAGCATTTCACAGTCAGAGGCCTGGGAACACGGGACAACATTCCTGATCATCTTGGCTAAGAGTTGCTTGTTGATGGCTCTATCCTCCCTGAACTTACCTAATTCTTTTTTAATTCAGTTATAGTTTTTTGGCTTTTCCAGCATCCCCTGCCAATGAGTTCTGCAGATTGACTGCACTGTGTGAAGTAGCTCTTGTTTATTTTAAACCTGCTGCATATTAATTTCATTGGGTGATCCCTGGTTCATTTGTTATGTGAAGGAGTAAATAACATTTCCTTCCTTATTCACTTTCTATAAAATCATGAATGGTGTGGAGATCTCTATCATATCCCCCTTTGGTCGTCTCTTTTCCAAGATGAACAGTTCCAGTCTTTTTAACCACTCCTTATATGGAAGCTGTTCCATACCATTAATCATGTATGTTGCCCTTCTCTGTACCTTTTCCAATTCTAATGTATCTTTTTTGAGCTGGGGTGACCAGAATTGCACACAGTATTGAAGGTGTGGGCAGACCATGGATTTATATAGTGGCACTATGATATTTTCTGTCTCTTTCCTAACGGTTCCTAACAGTGTTAGCTTTTTCGATTGTTGCTGCACATTGAGTGGATGTTTTCAGAAAACTATCCATGATGACGCTAAAATCTTTCTTTAGTAACAGCTAATTTAGGAGGCATCATTTTGTATGTATAGTTGAGACTGTTTTCCAGGGTGCCTTACTTTGCATTTATTAACTTTGAAGTTAATCTGCCATTTTGTTGCCCAGTCACCCAGTTTTGTGAGATCCCTTTAACTCTTTGCAGTCAGCTTTGGACTTAACTGTCTTGAGTAATTTTGTATCATCTGCAAACGTTGTAACCTTTTTCCAAGTAATTTATGAATATGTTGAACAGCACAGACCCCTGGAGGACTCCACTATTTACCTCTCCATTCTGAAAAATAACCATTTATTTCTACCCTTTGTTTCCTGTCTTTTAACCAGTTATTGATTCATAAGAGGACTTTCTCTCTTTTCCCGTCATCGCTTACATTGCTTAAGAGTCTTTAGTGAGGGACCATGTCAAAGGCTTTCTGAAAGGTCAATTATACTGTTAGCTGCTGGATCAGCCTGGTCCACATGTTTGTGAACCCCCTCAAAGAATTCTAAAGATGGGTGAGGCATGATTTTCCTTTACAAAAGCAGTGTTGTCTTCCCCAACAAATTGTGTTTTTTCTAGATGTCTGATCTTTGTTTTTGACTATAGTTTCAACCAATTTGCCTGGTACCGACATTAGGCTTTCTGGCCTGTAATTGCCAGGATTGCCTCGGGGGTCTTTTTTAAAAATTGGCATCATATTAGCTATCCTTCTGTCATCTGGTACAGAATCTGATTTAAGTGATAGGTAACATACCTCAGTTCTGAAATTTTCATGAGTTCTTTCAGAACTCTTCGGTGAATACCATCTGGTCCTGGTGACTTATTACAGTTTATCAATTTGTTTCAAATCTTCTGACACCTCTATCTGGATCAGTTTCTCAGATTTTTCACCTAAAAAGAATGGCTCAGGTGTGTGAATCTACCTGATATCCTCTGTAGTGAACACCAGTGCAAAGAATTAATTTAGCTTTCCCACTATGTCCTCCTCTTCCTTGAGTGCTCCTTTAGCATGTTGATCATCCAGTGGCCCTATTATATCAATATCCTCATTTAATACCAGGCACCCATGTTCACTTATCTTAGTATTTAGATTTGTAGCATTTGTATACTTGCACTTATAAAATGTCACTTTACTTGTCTGCCTTCATGTGATGTAACTGAGTAGGATTCTTTTTAATTTGACTGTTTCTCTTAGGTTCCTACTTTATCAGCTTCTATTCTCTCCTCTTTATTAGGATCCCCATTAATAGATCCTCTCTTGCACCAGTCAACTTTCCTTCAGCCCTTAGTTTAAAAGCTCCTCTACAATCTTTTTAATTTTACATGCTAGCAATCTGATTCCATTTTTGTTTAGGTGGAATCCAACCTTCTGTAAAAGCTCCTCCTTTTCCAAATGGTTCCTCAGTTCCTACTAAACCTAAATCCCTCCTCCAAATGCTATAGTTTCATTCATGCAGTAAGGCCCTGCAGTTCTGCCTGTGTAACTGGGCCTGCACATGGAACTGGATGCATTTCAGAGAATGCTACCATGGAGGTCCTAGACTTTAATCTCTTATCTGGCAAAATCTCTGAATTTGGCCTCCAGGACATTTCTCCTGCCTTTCCCTAGGTCATTGCACCATGAACACTGGCTCCTCCCCACCACTGCACATAAATCTGCCTAGATGTCTCAAGAGGTCTGCCACCTTTGCACATGGCAGGCAATTCACCATGCAGTTCTCTAGGATATCACAAACCCAGCTATCTATATTTCTAATGATTGAATCCTACATTGCTATTACTGGTCATTTCCTAATAACCAGGATTCCCTTCCCTGGAGAGATATCCTCAGTATGAAAGGATACCATGCCTGATATCAGGAAGGAGGGTCTCAACTATGGGATCATTTCTCTCCTCTTGAGACTTTCATCCTCCTCAACAGCACTGAGGCTGTCGGATGTGGAGTGGGATTGTTCTACTATATTCCAGAAAGTCTCGTCTTTGTCTCTCTTAGCTCCTCCAGTTCAGCCACTCTAGTCTAAAGAGCCTGTACTCAGGCCACTTGCCTACAAGGCAGTTAATCAGACATGCTGCATTCAGTGCAATAAACTGGTAGCCTCTATTCTACTGCTAGACTTCTGCCTGCATTCTTTTTTCTCCTGCAGATATTTTTGGGGGTGGGTGGGAAGAGGCTAAGTTTAGATAATGGTAGGGAATATGCTCTGAGCTACTACCTTATATAGTCAGAAGGAGTACATTTCAAGAGCAATGGAGACATACAGCCCTTCCCTTACATGCATGGTGGATAAGTAGGACTTCTTCCAGCATGAGTGGGATTGGCCTTGGGCCACAGTGTGGTCCTCAGGCTCACAGCACTTAAGAGCTGCTTCTGCCATGGCTGTAAAAAGAGGGGAAATAATGGAAATAGGACCTAGACCTCAGAGTAGAACAGAGACTTTTTTTCCTGGAAGCACTGACCTAGCATTTCCAGTTTCAGCTGGAAGTTAGAAAGCCTATTTTTGTCATTTGCTAAACAAATGGGCCCAAGTTTGGGGAGCAGAGACAAGCTGAGAGTTCCCTTCCCCTCTAAGATGGGTCTGGTGCAGCACTAGGGGAACACTATTCTAAGCAGATAGGTGTGGAGTTGTGCGTAGCATCATTCCACTACATAGAAGCTATCTCGCAGAGTGGAGAACCTCTGAGAAACAAATGTGCTTAATGGAGGAGTCAGGCACTCTCCTTGATGTTCAATTAGAGCCTTTTTTATACAGAGTTAAGAGGGCATAGAATTCATAAATGTTTTTAAAAGCACTGTCCATACTCTCACAGGAAGTATGAAGGAGTAATGTTGGTCTTGATAGACAAAAGGCTTTATTGAAGCAGACATGCTAATCAGAGTCTTGGATCAAGAATGGAGAGGCACTGTTGTCTCTACACAAACAGCAAAGTATCTTTCTCCCTGCCACAACAAGGGAGGGGACAGAGTGTAGTAACTGATAGAGGAAAAATAATTTAAAAGCAGATTGGTGATACTACTGGCAAATCCTTGAGAGAAAAGCACCTATGATAATATGAAGAGCCTTTGTGTAGGCAGTCCTACTTTGAAAAGTTGGGATCACATGGTCTCTGAAAGTAGCAAAGGCATTCGGCACCTTAAAGCTGACCTGGGCTAAATCCTCGAGGGATTAATCAGAAATACTTAAGGTGACATTTGTGGGGAAAACAAGAGTTTAAGAAATTTTTTTTGTGACACAAGCTGGCTGATTGATTTGATTTGATTGATTTATTTAAAAAGGGTGGGATAGGGCAGGCAGTAGGGGATAGGCCAAGTTAGGTGCACATCTCTACAAAAGCTCTTTTATTGCCTCACATGAGCTTGGCACAAATGGAACATGTTTCTCTTTGCTTTTTCTAGTTGCTATAGGTGATAAAATTGCCAAGCATGAGGTGAGATTTTTGTAAGTAATTTCATCTACTCTATTAGTCATTTTTTCATCTTGTAGATTATAATAGGCTTTAACATTCTTCAGAAGTCCTGGTGCTAATCCTGGAAACCTCTACCCAAAACACTAAATAAGGACTCACTTCTACATGCTTTGCACATATTAAGTAACCATGTTTTAATACCATATACTTCTATGTATGGGCTGTGGCAACAAAGACACCAGCACCTGGTTTTTACAGTATGATAGGGATAGTAATCTTCTAGGACTGGAGTTGGGTACCTCTCGGTTCTTTGTCTTGGGAGGAACAGGAAAGAATGTTACACTGATTTATTTGAATGTAATGAAGTGGTTCCTAATGATTTTGTACATCTGAGTGAAGAGCTTCATACTAAAGAAGGATGAGGGATCAGGGGGCTGGGCTGGTGATAAAAGCTTGTGTAACCTTTATTTATAAAGAAATCTCACCTTTTAATGAACTTTTTAAACAAAGACGTAATACTAAATATGTATTCTACAAAGTCAGGTTCAGTGACCAAATAAAGTTTATTACAGACTTATGATTTTATTCGTATACATAACCTACTACCCTAGCCTTATTTATTTATTAAAAAAGAAGAGCAAGTAAAAAAACAGGATGAAGGTTTACTTTGAACAGATACATGCACTTCCGTGGGCAGTTCTAATATCCTAATATTAACAAACCTTCAGAGATTAACTACCTAATGAAAGTTAGCCAGCGCAATAGAGAAAGTTCTGAGTGAGAAATGGAACTTGTGTTTATCCCTCAGAAACAGTTACATACTGTTAGTTGAAAAATTCAATAGCATTACAGCTAATATACATCTAGGTTAGTGTTTCAGCAAAACATGTTTCTTGCTAAGTCAGGGCAGCTGTATTAAATATTAAACAAATTCAATAATGTGCTTGTAATTATATATAAGAGAGTGACATTGCAAGACTTAATTTTCCAGTGATTTTATACATTTTCAAAATCCACAGTTTATTCCACATATTTCTCCTCAGGTTATCAGTTAGACTGACGCATGCTAATACTCTGAAAACTTACATAAGTCATTCCCAAATCCACTACTATAACCCGTTTTGAAATTTTAGGCAGGTATGCGGGTTGCAGCTTCCTCCTCTGCATCAGCTCTGTTTGCATTAATTTCTGCTAGTGTTCGACCAAAACGTGTCCATTCATCATTGCGGGGAACAGCAATTTGCTATAGAGAAATAGAATATTATTTACACCCATTGATAAGTACACAGAGAATGTAATTTAGCTCAGTTTTAACACCTTGTCTAAAAACCACATTTATGAATTATGTTGAAAAAACAGCTTATCTTATTCAAAAAGTTTTCAAATAGTCTGACCAGCAAATACAGCTGGTATGCATTGCACAACAAATGGTGGAAACTAGGGCTGTCTACACTACACAGATTTTAGCAGCATGGCTGTGTTGCTGCAGGTGTGCCGCTAAAAGTCGCACAGGGTAGTTGCTGTTTGTCAGCAGGAGACAGCTCTCCTGGCAACAGCCCCTCCCCCCCTGCAGCGGAGAGGGGAGGAGTTTTTTTTTTAAAACACCCCTAAATGACAAAAGATTTTTCAACGAAGTGCCAGTGTATACAAAGCCTGAATAAATTCAGTGCTCGATAAGGGTGCTGTCAGACCTCTAGCACTGAAGTCCTGTGTTTAAACACAAAACAAATAGGGCAATGGTAGTGATAAGCTTGGCCCATGTACCTCAGTCTGGAGAGACCACCTCCACAGGTGAGAGAGCAGTTCTCTATCCTTGAAGTATATATACACCAATGGTAATTGTTTGAGAGAGATTGACACCTGCCCACTAGGAACTGAAATGAGACTACTTCTCACTTTACAGTTCAAATGGCCACTGGATGGTACATTTTTGTTCACAACCAACCTGGCATGCATGCAGAGTAGTGATAGAGCTGGTGAAATCTTGTCCACACCCACTACTAATCTCCTCTGCCTGCAGTTTCTACTGCAGTATAAATTACATAGAACTTGTAAAATTGTCAGTATTAAGCTGCTGAAATAGAGATCTAAATTTACTTTTAGTTGCACAATTACAGCAAAATGTCAAACTTTCTTTAAAATGCTAAAGTATTGTATGAAGTTGAACTGAGACTGAAACATTTAAAAACTATTATTAATCCTGAAAGCAAGAGAGGACTAGAACCCTTATCTTGAATTACCATTTATTCCTGGCAAAAATGTTTTGAAGGAAAGTTGAAAGTCAAAAAGCTAAGTGACAGAGTAAATTCAGAAAGGTGCTTTAAATCCATGTAACACAAAATAGCAAACACAAAAGTTACCTACCTCTCCCACGTCATATATAACTATTTGTCCTTCTGAATCACCTACAGCAATCTCTCGCCCAGAATGTGTCCATCTCACACGATTAAGAGCAGGATTACCCTCCACAGTAATGCTTGCAGTTGGCACCTGTATCCATTTAAAACAGTTAAAAAACTAGCATCATTTCTATAGATGTAATTATTCTCTCTGCCCATGTCCCTCCGTTATTTAAAAAAAAAAATCATAAAGAAGTGTATTCTAGCCAACTGTTCCCCCTAGGGAGAAAGGAGATTTTAAAAGGTGAAACTAATCTTCAGCACTGATCTGACAAGTATTTTCCCCAATCATTCAGTACATTGGGAAATGGTACTGGGAGAGATGGGAGTTTACAAATCTTACCCCAGTTACTTTTCCTCTACTCCTCTTTCCTCCCAAAAGAAACCTCAGTTCTTAAAATAAACCCTGAGTTTGTAGCATTCATGCGAGAGCCTATTTTAAGCAGTCATTTAAAGAAAAAATTGCTTCATAATATTAATACAAACAGTTCCTATATCACTAGGAACATCTCGGGTGTAAATATACTATATGCTACAGGACAATGGGTATGGAGTCGAAATTTACAAAAAAAAATCTTAGAACAATTCCCCCCCACCTCCCAAATTAGTCTCAAAACATAACACAGCAAACAGATATATATTTAGTGGCAATCAATTTCATTGCTACTTGGAAGACCTGCATTTAGGAATGACCTTAATAGCCTCTGCTAGTACAGTGAGGTTCAGGTGTGTTTTGAGGTACAAAGCCCTTTGGTATTAAAGGCTCGATGTAAATGTAATATAAGCAACTATACTTGGGCTTTGGGATAGGTACTGACTACAGTCCTTTACAGAACCTCACTGTTTGCAAAGCTGTGCTGTTAATAAGGAAGTGTTATTTACTCTTAAAGACAACAACTAGAGGTCACCAAATGAAATTAATAGGCAGCAGGTTTAAAACAAACAGAAGTATTTCTTCTCACAACAATCAACCTGTGGAACTCTTAGCCATTGATGGACCTATCCTCCATGAATTTATCTAGTTCTTTTTTTAACCTTGTTATGGTCTTGTCCTCCACAACATCCTCTGGCAATTAGCTAGGATAGGCTACCTTCTGGTTGCCAGGAGCTGGGAATGGACAACAGGATGGATCACGATGATTACCTGTTCGGTTCATTCCCTCTGAAGCACGTGGCATTGACCATTGGTCTGACCCAGTACGGCCGTTCTTATGTCTGAAAATAAGTGTCTCTCATCCTATCAGGTGTTTAATGATTATGGTATAATTTTCTAGTGTGGAAAAAACAACCAACCAGCCAAATTTGAATTTGAGCCAGTGAATCTACTATGGCAACTAACAGCGTAACAGTGATCTTATGTGACTCATTCATAGTATGAGGGTGTTTAGCCCTTGTATGCTGTAGCCACTAAAAGGTGTCCGGATCATGTACTTGGGCAAGTCCAAGGAAAAAAGCCACACAAGTATAATGTGTTATATAGATAGGAATTTTGTATTGCTTTTATACTGGGAGGACAACATTTTAGTTACCATTGTCAGGCACTAAAAACAAGGTAATTTGAATTATTCCCCTCTAATCACACATCTACTGCACAATGCCAGTACAGCAGCAGAAATACATAGCACAACCATGATAAAGCATTTCTGGCCATACACATTTTTGAAGCCTAAGATTTTTAGTTCTTGTCAGATGTGAAGTTACTGTGCCTCACCTCAGTATCGTTGTTGAGATTCCACAGATCAAGCCTACCCATTCCATCCACACAAGCAAACAGGGCAGGGTGAGTGGGAGACCACATCACATCATAAACATAGTCTGAGTTGTCTTCAAATGAGTAGAGAGGCTTGTTATTCTAAAACAAAGCACCATATAGTACTTTACACCACACAATCTTTACATTTGGGATTCTGAAAGCAAAATCTTTTTCCAATGAAGGAGAAATATTGAGTTTTTGTACAGTTCATATTGCAGCAATTGTAAAATTAAGTAGCGATCTGTGCTTAAAGAATTCCTTCAATTGTCTCTTACACAGAAAGAGGCCAAAAAAATAACCGCAGGATGGGGGAGGAGGAGAAACCCCAACGCCCTCGTTTGGATGAATTATATATCACATTTACTGCCTGATATTATAACATAGCTTCAGTAGGAGGCTGGTATAACAACCTAAATATGAGTGAATTCTGCTATAGTCTCCTGAGCTGACCGGATGGCCTAGGGGGCAGGCTTGTGCACCATTATGGGAGAGACCCTGGTGTGACTGTAACCCTAGCCCAGCTTCGTGCTCCCCGGGACAGCAATGCTGCAGAGGCAGCTTGCTAAGAAAAGCGATGGAAAGAGCATTAGTCATGGCTCATGACTGCAACTTGGTTCAGGCTCATTAGAAACAGTGTTGATTGGTTTTGATGGGAGCCCTCCTAATTCACTATAAGACTGTGGTAATGCCTTGTGTGCTGTAGTGAGGCAGTGAGGACCTGAAATGGACCTGAATTACCATAATTATATACTTAATACATCATATACCTGAATTACAAGATAACTGACTTCAATCATTGCATTGGTCTTCCCAACCCAGTTACAAAAGTTGAAAGGATAAGCAAAATGGACCAGAAATAGACAAACTTGGCCACATTTACATACTCGTTACATTTAGGTGATAACGAGTTACAGTAATCTTGGTGATGCTACTTGCAGGTTATTAAAAGAGAATTAAGCTACATAAATTAACTCATCTGATATTACCCTTCACCCAGTCGACTTAATAAGCTTCCCTAAACCCTTTGACAACACCACTTTGGTTAACTAAAGCTTACATTATAGCACCACCTTGTGTCAAAGTCTAAACTGTTAGACACCTCTGTTTTAGATACCTTAGTTGTCCAAAGCTTTACTGTCCAGTCAAATGATGAGGTGACAAAAAGATGAGAGAAGTCTACAGGTCCAACTGCTGCATGGCAATGGATACCTGTGATTGGTCCTTGGTGTCCTTCAAACATCTCACTGATTCCCGCTTTGCTGTTTTAAAATACATTATGTAGGTTAATTTCCTTTGAAACTATTTCACACAGAGGCAATAAGGAATACATGTTTTAAATAAATTGGGAGTGGGTTTCAATGGAATCCAAATAGATATGGCCTGCAGAGGGGAAAGTGAAATGTGGGTTTGAATATGATTCTGTGTATTAGCCTCTTTTTTCCAAACCCCTATTCTATTATATGTAAGTGCAGACGTAATACCACAGACAAACAGTAACATGTGGCAAGGCTATCCCATCCAGATTTGACGAGGTACCTCTTCAAGCAACAGCTAAATATTTGGATCAAGTAACAAAATTCAGTCCTCAAATATGGATACGAATCTCCCATTGCCTTAAACAGGAGTTGCACGTAAATAGCTGAGGCAAAGTTTAGTCCTAGCGACAATACATCTCCAATAATCTGATAAAGTGGAGATGAGGGGAAAAAGGATGTTGCAAACAAAAGATACAATTTTGGCTACTTTTAAACCTAAGAGCTATGCCATCAGAGTGATGTGTATTTGAAATGAAAACTGGACACCTCAATTTTATTTAAGAAAGCAATTGATAAGATACAGCCAGCCCATTTCAAAACGGATTGAACAGCAGGAGAAATGCTAGCCAATTTAAGATTTGTGCGTGATTTTACTGTACAATTATCCGTAGAACTGAAAGTTTGGGATGTTCTGCTACAATTCAAATGAACAGAACCGAAGTCTACCAGTTCATCTTCCTTTTCATAATTAAAAGTATTCCTAGCCAAAGTAAAGATCCACCAGTAGCAATGGTGGGTCCTTTCCTTGACCTTTAAAAGTCTGATCTAATATTTCATATTTTTAAGATATTACCTTTTTATATAAGCACAAAGCTCTGCTACGAACATTAAGATTAATATAGAAAATTTTTCTTGTGCAAAGTGAAAAATCCTGATAAGCGTTGCTATTTTAAACAAAAAAAATAATTTGAGTGTCTATTCACCTGCCATGGCGGCATGCTGTGTACACAGAGCCTTCCTCACTTCCAACAACGAAGTTATTGACATCTCCAACAGGAAAGGACATGCACGTGACAGCTACAGCCTTGGACTGCTTATGAATCAACTCCATACTATCCTGTAGAAAAAAGTACAAGGAACTTCTTTTTCAAACTTGCCATCTTAACTTTTACCAGATATTGTGTAGGTTTTCTAGTACTAGTTAGTTCACAAGCTATTCTTATTCCAAACCTTTTCTACATTTGGAAGATCTGTCTCTTATTCACGAATCCAAACTTTAGCATCAGTACTGAAGAATCCAAAAATTATTATGACACTTGATTTACTACAGTAAAAAAGGAATTTATCTTACAGAATTACTATACAACTACTTAAGCATTTTGACAATATGCAGACATTCCCAGCTTAACACTACTTTACAAAGTCTTATGAAATACTTAAGGCAAACAGGTGAAATTAATATTAGAATGCTAAGTATTTAGTAAGATACAGACTACATGAGCTCAAAAGAGAGTAAGTGTTAAGTAATAGCCTCATCTATAGCTCTCTTACATTCTTTTCCAAAGTTTACCCTACCTGCGGTTGGGAAAGCATGTCCAGACTCCATGAGCATATCTTTCCATCAGTTGAGATGCTAATCAAATTATGAGCATTTTGGGTCCCAACCACATTTACACAGTACACAGGGTGCTGAAGAGACATTACAAAATCCTTTTCAGAAACAATTTCCATAGTAACAAACTCAATGACACTCACTTAACATAAGACTGAAATACAAATTTTAATATTTCATAAAGCAATTCAAGTTGACTAAATACTATTTGAAATATAGGAAAACCCATTTAGCCTTTTAGCACCTAACACATGGTGTTGAGATAGGCTCCTATAAAACGGACAGCTCTACGACAAAGACAATTTTTCAGTGCTACTATTGGTAAAGCAGACCAAAGTATTAAAACATCATTACTGTTCATCCAGGGGAAACCCTCTCCCACCCGAAGGGGTTAATGGCTCAATAGTGAGTAGTTCTCATTTCACCCCCTACCGTGTGAGCAGCAGCTGAAAGTGGAGTTCTCTGCACTGGGGTTCTTTTATTGCTGCGATTATCCCATAGCACAATTTGGCCTGAATATGTGCCACCAACTACCAGATTTGGATGAAATTTTGCAAATGTAGCTGACATCACTGCTGACTGCAAAGGAGACACACATACATATACAAAGGGAAGAGTTTTATGTTTAAGACTAAAATCAAGAATTTAAGGATAGAAAATCTGACCTATTACTGGTAGCAAGCTGATTCCTCAGTTATATTTGATATTGCTTTTACTATCTTCTGCTCCTTTGTCCGAACACACGAAGGTTCACAACTACATGAGTTGAATGGTTACTTAAAAACCTTGACATTCTTCTGGTCTCAACTCTTACTAATTACAATTAAAAATCCCATTCTTTCCATATGCATACATTTGATTTATATCTTTCCTAGAAGTTAGTAGTAACAGAAATAGAATCCAGCAATAAGATACATTCTGTGGTCATTTTTCAAGGAGAGTGGAAAACTGTTTTGTCACTATAGTATCAAATCATAATATAATTACCTTTGCAATCTATGCCTTGACAGTAATCTGTAATCAGATTACAAACTAGTTTTAATTCAACTAAGTGATTTTTCAGAATTATGACATTTTGAAAATAAATGGTTATTGCAGGTTTGGTCAAACAGAACAGGTTTGCACATTTTTACCTTTCAGTAATCCATTTTAAAACCTGCATCTGTTTTCTGCTTGAGGCATGTGTTTGTACTTATCTATTTTTTTCCCAATTCCTCAGGCTATGTACATTTTATTCAGTGGGCTACAGTCTAGTTGTACATTCTGCATCATAGTTCCTGAAAACCTCCTCGGACTTAACACATGATGTCAGTTTTTCTTTTAATAAATTAGATTAAGAAACAGAGATTTTCAGACATGTTAAAATATTCTGAATGTCAGAAATTTTGCAACAGAGGAATCTTTTCAAACTGATGATGTCTTCAGCCATCAACATCTGTTTGCAAATACATGTGGTTAAAGTACATGCCAACCCAATGAAATCATTATGTTGACAAGTATAAATAAGGCACTTGTCCAAATTAATCAACATAAAATCTTGAGCCTGGTGAGACAGGAACTCACATCATACCTGGCAGTGAAAGACATACTCTGGGGTAGTTTTCTTGTATTTCATATTCCACACAAGAGCCACACCATCAGGCTCATGAGGGGCATCTTCATTATTGTTGTAGGAGGCTACAAGCAATTCTGGATACTAGTCATAGAGAAGTTAGTGGGGAAAAAATGTTCAAAATAAACAACTGCCTTATGGTCCAGTCAGTCCTAGAATCGTGATTTACAGTGGCAAAATTAAGTGTAACCCATGGATAAGTCAGCCCCATAAACAAAAATATTAGATTAACTAATTACCATAGTGAGTATAATTACAAAGTTTACTCAAAAATAGAGTTAAAATACAAGATAATATTGTGTTCAGTATTTATGTATTATAATTAAAACATTTAGGTAAGGCTAGTTTCCTGGAGCTAATGCTACACCTTCATGCCTTGGGCATTTTCTGTTCTATTTATAGATTGCATTTGAAAGAACATTGTTAACTTCTGTTACCTCTTTCAAAATATATAAACACAATCACATTCAATTACAGTATGTAAACAGCAGAATGTGTCAGAGCTTTTCTAAGGACTATATATAAAGTACTGTGCATGTACGGTTCAAATAAAGTTGAGTGCACAAAACTTGAAGTATCTGCAAAGGTGACTCAAAGAAAACGTTGTTTTTACCTGAGATGACCAGTCCAAACAACTAACAACACGATGCTTTGACCAGCGTTCATCAAAAAACTGTCTGTTTAAGGACAGTTTAGCGCCTGCTTGAATCTCTCTGTAAAGAGAGACAAATAGAGGGTACTAATCTAAGATCACATTTTCAGTTACAAATATAGTAAACACAGTAAAGCACTCAATACTTCCACATTACCCTTCTTTGTCTTCCAAATCTCTTCCACTGTAGTCAAAGAAAATGTTAATCTGCTCAGAAAGAGCTCTTTCCACGATCCTTGTAGAATGGTCAAAGAAACTTAAAAACTCTTCAGAGTGCAAAATTTGCTGTTTTTCTTCTTCTGTAAGCTCATGAGGGGCAGCTGGGGGGGGTGTGAAAAAAAGGTTGGATTTTCCTAAAGTTCATTCTTATCTGTCAAAACATTTATGAAGAAAAACCAAATACTTTTCAAATTAATTTTTTTTATATCCATATATTTTAATTTTTACATAGGATTTTAAGTTATTTATATTTTTGTTTACAGAAAGCTGCTAAAAAGTGAAAAAATGTCACTTTGATTAAAAAAAAACTATTACATTAAAATTACTAAACATCCTTTTATTTACAATGCCTAATACTGTGTCCTAAAGTGAGTTGTACCTTCCTCCTCTTCATCATTTTTCAATGTTTTTTCTTCTTCGGGTTCAACTGATGGCTTTGGTACCACCACATCATCATCATCTTCATCATCTGAAAAGATATGATGCAGCAAAATAGTTAACAACAGTCCTAGAGAAGCACAGTAAAGTTCCATCCAGTTTCAAACAATACAAAAGTAAATACATTTGTGCATATGGAATAATTTTACATAAATTGATTTTCTAAAACTTAATCCTTAAAAAGTATAACATTTGGTTAAAGTGAGGGAATATTAATGAGAACATTATCTACACCACTATTTAGCATACAACAGTCATACCAAATTGCGTAGCTGTGTAAACTGAAACAGAATACATAAGCAATTGTAGAGAATTTACAGTGGAAATCTCTAAATTTACAAGCATTTATCATTCCAGACAGAATATGGAAGTACCACATAGTTTTATATAACATGCTGACACATTAATGCTGCAGAATAAAGAAAATCAAATGTCTGAAATAGCCTACAGAGCTGCTGCTTCCTTGTGATCTGAAACCATCAATGTCTAATGGGTCTTCGTATGGCATAAAGATGACTTACATTAGTTTTCAGGTTGCTATTCTGAGAGGCAAATTCTGCTAAAGATAATAGCTGAGAGATTACATTTTCTTTTCTGTCATTCTAAATGCAAGTCTCATTATCTGTATCATGTTTGGCAATGAGAATTTTAAAGCAAAATGTGTTTTCCCTAATTGCAATGAATAACATAAAATGTTAATGTTCTGGAATACTGACAAGGTTTACAGCACTTTTTACATTACTACGTTTTATCCTTTGAATACTGGAAACCAGAAAATAACTTTAATTTACTTAGTGTTGTGGAATACGCTTTTCCTGTCTTTTCTTCCTCTCCTTTCTAAGGTAAGTTTCTGAAAAGACTATTTTTATTGGTTAAACAGCTATGTCATCTGTCTGTAAGGGAATGGCAGCAGGAGTCTACAGCATGCTTCATCACAAGTAACGAGACAGTATTCAACAGGGCCTCTTCTTGTTTGTCACAGACATTTCTCTGACCCATGTTCAAAGTTCTCTAACAAAAAACACACATGCACCCACACACAAAAGAGTGGTCAAGGGATGGGAACCAGCTGCCAAGCCATGGTCCCAGCAGCCAGGCCAGCTGACTAGATAGCATCAACCAGATGGTACTGCTGGGATTGTGTCTCTCTGCTATGAGGTGGCAATGGGATGGCACAACATTTTTCTGCCTCACTGCTTCCAATCATGTCTTTCCCCAATGGCAAGCCTGTGCAATTACCAGCACTCCAGGAGGTCCACAGACAAGCCTTTACCCTCTAAACAAAATACAGCTTGTAGGCCATACCAGCTGCCAAACCACACACATAGTGATAGGTTTAGAGAGGTCTGAATATCTTTCTAACTCCATAGTACTGGCAATAAAAATATAACTGTACCTGCAGGAAAGAAAGCTTTAAGTGACACTGTATAATGCTCAGAATAATACAAACTCCAACTTAATCAAAATGATAATGACGTATGCCAATCGTACATTACTTGAAATTGAGCGATTTTTACGTTCTGACAAGTTTACAGAACTAGGATAAATGGCATGAATGATTTCAATATATGCTCATACTTTTGAACCAAATGGTGAAGGTTAAAATCTTTCCTTTCAAGGGCCTCAATCAGCCACAAAGGAAAACAGTAATCACTGTCTTTTCAGCCAGCCCAACCGCATTTGTCAGCCCTTTCTCTGTCAATGCAGCCAGAGCAATCAACCTGCCAAACATTCAGAATGGAAAAACAATCTGAAAATACAGGGTATAATGCACCTGCCAGTGAAAATGGCCATTTCAAGAAAAGCTAGTGATCTCAGTGACCCTGCTGAGGAGGCGGTGGTGCAAAGGGGAAAGAACACGTAAAAGAATTCTTAGTGATCTCCACTCTCCTGCACACTGACACTTCCTTACAAAGCATGCCAATTACAGCTTTTGTGCTACTTAAAAAAAATGAAAGCTTTTTTGGGCAAAATAATCACATGGAAAAACAGAAAGACACTGCTCCTTTTTAGATGGATTCGCATGTACAACTGACTATTAATCTGAAAACTGTATAACTTGTAGCAGATCCTAAACTGTACTTTTCAAACCAAACTGAAATTCTAACGTCCACTCACTGTGGGTCTGAACATTGATAAATTTATATTTACTAGATATGATTGATTAGCAAATTGCAAGACAATTGATGTACAATGAAAATTTAATTATGTACAAAAATATTTGTTTCCCTAAGCAATCTTGCTGCAGTTAACAAAATACTCTAAATTTAGAGACCTGGATCCTGGTCGCTCTGGACAGCTACTCTAGCTTTAAATGTAATGAATTAGAAAATGCATCACAACTTTGCGGCATCACACTGATTTTAAGTACCATTTTCAATGACAGGAGTCAAATTCCTAACAAATGCAGATGGTCAGCTATTTAGTGTTAAGTGACCTCAATCTACATATTTTACAGAAAATATCTTGTAGCAGATTGCTCCTCTCTTTTAGTGTTTCAACATAGATGGTGTATATTATACAGAGATCCAAATTCCTTCATATTACTCTTAGTATATGTTGTCAGCTTATGAGTTATTGCTGCAGCTGAGTGCCAGACACAGTAGAGCAGGAATCATTTCAATACTTTAAGGTATCAGGGCTGTTGATGACTCAATCCTATTTTTAGGCTTACATATGTACAAACATCCCCCGGTTCATAAGCCTTGTAGCCTTAATTCTATTGTGGTTACTTTACATTAAGCAACACTATTATCCATTTATTTTTATATATTTATATAAATGGATTAGTAAAGAATCTTGAATTAAAACATAAAAGCTTATACAACATTTGAGTGTTCTATCAATTTGCAAGAAACAAAAGAATGGTCCCTACCCAGAGAAACTTACAATCTAAAGACACAACCAGAATCCACTGGAGAACAGGAAGGATCAGAGTTAAGTTTTTAAAATTTCTTTCCTCTCCTCTTCTCCCCTCCCTTTCCCCAATCACCTCCTCTTACTTTAACAATAATGGTCCAAGTGTTAAGTGTTTGCAAGAGTTGTGATACAATTTGATGAATAGCAACACACAGTAAAAAGTATTAAAAGTTCTAATGTTGAAAAACAGTTTACCATTTCTAATGCATTAAGTCCTCATTTAAAATCTAAGTGCATCACACCACCACACAAATCTATGATCTTAGCCTGAACTTTTGCAGAGGTGACCTTCTCTACTTCAGTCTCCCCTCTGTTCATTACTGACTACTTTATCCCCACATTCTACAGGCTATTACCCTCTGATCCCACAGAGGGTTACTAAAAGAAACTACACCATCTGCTCAAAAAGCTTCCTGAAAAAGCACAGAAACGATCTGTACAGACACACCCCTAGAACTCCAACCAGGTGTATTCTATTTGCTACCCAAGATCCATAAATGTGGAAACCCTGGACACTCCATTATCTCAGGCATTGACACCCTCACAGCAGGATTGTTTGGCTATGTAGACTCTCTCCTCAGGCCCTATGCTACCAGCACTCCCAGCTATCTACGAGACACCACTGACTTCCTGAGGAAACTACAGTACTTTGGTGATCTTCCAGAAAACACCATCCTGGCCACTATGGATGTAGAAGCCCTCTATACCAACATTCCACACAAAGATGGACTACAAGCCATCTGGAACAGTATCCCCAATAATGTCACAGCAAACCTGGTGGCTGAACTTTGTGACTTTGTCCTCACCCACAACTATTTCACATTTGGGGACAATATATACCTTCCAGTCAGTAGCACTACCATGGATACCTGCATGACCCCACAGTATGCCAACATTTTTATGGCTGACTTAGAACTATGCTTCCTCAGCTCTCCTCCCCTAATGCCCCTACTCTACTTGTGCTACACTGATGACATCTTCATCATCTGGACCCATGGAAAAGAAACCCTTGAGGAATTCCAACATGATTTCAACAATTTCCATCCCACCATCAACCTCAGCCTAGACCAGTCCACACAAGAGAGATCCACTTTCTGGACAATACAGTGCTAATAAGTGATGGTCACATAAATACCACCCTATACCAGAAACCTACTGACCGCTATACATGCCGCCAGCTTTCATCCAGACCACATCACACGATCCACTGTCTACAGCCAAGCTGTAAGATATAACTGCATTTGCCCCAATCCCTCAGATAGAGAAACACCTACATGATCTCTTATCAAGCATTTTTACAACTACAATACCCACCTGCTGAAGTGAAGAAACAGACAGAGCCAGAAGAATACCCAGAAATCACCTACTCCAGGACATGCTCAACAAAGAAAGTAACAGAACGCCACTAGCCGTCACTTTCAGCCCCTAACTAAAACCTCTCCAGCGCATCATCAAGGATTTTCAACCTATCCTGAAGGATGATCCCTCACTCTCACAGATCTTGGGAGACAGGCCAGCCCTTGCTTATAGACAGCCCCCCAGTCTGAAGCAAATACTCACCAGCAACCACACACCACACAAGAAAAACCCTAATCCAGGAACCTATCCTTGCAACAAAGCCCGTTGCCAACTCTGTCCACATATCTATTCAAGTGACACCATCATAGGACCTAATCACATCAGCCACCCCATCAGAGGCTCGTTCATCTGCACATCTACCAATGTGATATATGCCATGTGCCAGCAATGTACAATGGCCAAACCAGACAGTCTCTACACAAAAGAATAAATGGACACGAATCAGACCAGAATTATACCATTCAAAAACAGTTGAACACTTCAACTTCCCCGGTCATTCAATTACAAACCTAAAAGTCGTAATTCTTCAACAAAAAAAAGTTCAGAAACAGACTCCGATGAGAAACTGCAGAACTGGAATTAATTTGCAAACTGGACACCATTAAATTAGGCTTGAATAAAGACTGGGAGTGGATGGGTCATTATACAAAGTAAAATGTATTTCCCCAAGCTAATTTTTCCCCTACTTTCAAAGTAGTTAGTTATATGTTATATATTAGTCTATATTAGCAAAAATAATGAGGAGTACTTGTGGCACCTTAGATATTTGTTACTTTTTGTTCTTTTTCCCCTACTGTTACTCACACCTTCTTGTCAACTGTTTGTTTGAAATGGGCCATCCTGATTATCACTACAAAAAATTTTTTTCCTGCTGATAATAGCTCACCTTAATTGATTAGTCTCGTTAGCGTTGATATGGCAACACCCATTTTTTCATGTTCTCTGTATATTATATCTATCTTTCTACTGTATTTTCCACTGCATGCATCCGCTGAAGTGGGTTTAGCCCAAGAAAGATTATGCCCAAATAAATTTTAGTCTCTAAGGCCTGGTCTACCCTACGGGGTTATGTCAAATTTAGCCACGCTAGGTCAATTAAAAAATAAATGCGTCCACATGACCAACCCCGTTCCGCCGACCTAAAGGCTCTTAAAATCAACTTCTGTACTCCTCTCCGGCGAGGGGAATAGCACCCAAATCGACGGTATTGGCCTCCAGAAGCTATCCCAGAGTAGCCAGGTACACAGGATGCAGTATCCAGGTATCCGATGCAGTAGCCAGGTATCCGATGCAGTAGCCAGGTACACAGGAAAAGCTCTGGGAACTTTTGAATTTCATTTCCTGTTTGGTCAGCATGGCAAACTTGTCAGCACAGGTAACATGCAGTCTCCCCAGAATCGTAGAGTGTAGAATGTTTCTACGCTCCCCCGTCATCTCTGTCCCTGAGGTTATCGCAGATTAGAAGGCAAAAAAAAAAAACGCATTTGTGATGACAGGTTTTCCTGAGCTCATGCAGTCCTCCCACATTGATAGGGCGCAGCTTAAATGCATGGAGGCATTCAGTGGCAGAGGGCAGGAAAGAATTAAGTGAGCGCGAAGAGCAGAGGCAGGACGTGCTGCTGAGGCTAACGGGGGAACAAACGGACATAATGAAGCATCTGTTGGGGGAGCAAATGGACATGATGATGAAGCATCTGTTGGAGCTGCAGGAAAGTCAACAAGAGCACAGACCCCCGCTGCATCCACTGTATAACCGCCTCATCCCCATGTTCCATAGCCTCCTCACCCAGATGCCCAAGAACATGGGGGAGACGCAGGCTCTGGGCACTCAGCCACTCCACTGAAGAGCATGGCCAAAGCAACAGAAGGCTGCCATTCAAACAATTAAGATTTTTAGTGTGGCTACAATAAGCAATGTGGCCTTGTCCTTCCCTCCTCCCTCGCCCCACCTGGGCTACCTTGTCCGTTATCTCTTTTTTTTTTAAATAAAGAATGAATGGTTTCAAAATAATAGTTACTTTATTTCGAAGAGGGGAGGGTGGTTGGCTTACTAGGAATTCAAATCAACAAAGGGGGTGGCTTTGCATCAAGGAGAAGCCCATACAATGGTCACACCGAAGCCTGGCCAGTCATGAAACTGGTTTTCAAAGCCTCTCTGATGCACAGCACGCCTTGCTGTGCTCTTCTAATCGCCCTGGTGTCTGGCGCAAAACGACTGTCTGCCGTTGCTTTCACGGAGGAAGAGGCGACTGACGAAATATACCCCAAGCCACCTGTGACAATATATTTTGTCCTATCAGACTTTGGGAGCTTAACCCAGAATTCCAATGGGCGGCAGAGACTCCGGGAACTCTGAGATAGCTACCCACAGTGCACCATTCCGTAAGTCGATGCTAGGCATAGTAATGAGGATGCACTCTGCCGACTTAATGCGCTTAGTGTGGACATATGCAATTGACTGTAAAATTGATTTCTAAAAATCGACTTCTATAAAAATCAACCTAATTTCGTAGTGTAGCCACACCCTAAGGTGCCACAAATACTCTTCATTCTTTATACCACTTAAGTTAGCAATACATCTGATACAATTTCTATTTTTTTAAAAAAAAATGCTAACCTTTTTTTCCCAATAAGATGAAGATAAAGCAGATAAAACTTTAAAAACTGCACAGGAGCATGAAGACTGGAAATGGGACTATATGTCACATCAATTTACTGATGAATATTCATTACAATATTCTAAGTGGTTAACTCCATGTTTTTTCCTGACAGGGGATCTAAGGTTATAAACTAAGCCGTAAAGAGTGCATATAAGTAGCAGTTACTTTTAAAGTGACAAATCTCTAGTCGATGAATGCTAAAACCAGATTTAATGAACCACTGAATTTTTACTTTGCGTTAACATCAAAATTGTGATGTATTTTGGTGAGATGGAAAGAAAAGCATTGCTGTAAATTAGTCTGCACCTAGCAATAACACTATAGAGTGAAGTTCCAGTTGTCTGAGTAATCTGTTGCTGCAGAGTAGGTTAATCAAAGTTAAATCATCTGTGAAATGGGTGGCTTTTGTTAAGGTGAAGTTGTCTTCCTATTAAGTTTTCCATCTGTATTTCACTGTATATTTACACCATGTACTGGGAAATACAGGCATATATAAAACTGAACTATTCCTTAAAGAGTACTGTTGGAATATATAAATACTGGGAGTGTTATCTGTACTGCTGTAGCACTCAGAGGCCTTACATGCTGAATTGTTAAATATACACCTCTACCCTGATATAACGTGACCAGATATAACACAAATTCAGGTATAACGCGGTAAAGCAGTGCTAGTGGGCGAGGGGGCGGCGCACTGCTCGCTCCGGTGGATCAAAGCAAGTTCGATATAATGCAGTTTCATCTATAACGCAGTAAGATTTTTTGGCTCCTGAGGACAGCGTTATATTGAGGTAGAGGTGTAGTTAAAACCTGAGTTAAAATAATCAGTCTTAACCAAATAATATTTTCATCATACAAAGTTTTTATGCACTTTTTAAAAACCAGTAATAAATTACAGATCCTCAGTGTGTAGCTAATGCAGCAATATTGTCTTTAGTTAACTGAAATAATTAGATATGAGTTGCACAAATGCATTTTACTGTACGGAGACTGCAAATACAGTAGTCCTATAATCTACAAGAGTAAGGAATACAATAATTGTAAATTAAGAAGTTCTCAATTTTTAAGTATATTACACATCAAAAGTGTCCCATCTGTGCAATAAGGTACTGAAAGAAGCCAACTCCATCTGGTTCTGAGGAAGTACATTACTAAATAGTGTCCCAAGCAGGAACTGAGTGTAATTCTATGCTATTTTTCACCTTTATACAGATCTTCTGTTGATTTTCATGTTTATAATACTTACATGTTCACATATGCCTCTCCTTTTAAGTCTCTCCCTAGACTCCTGTATATTATACTTATTAGTACCACTGAAGATGACAGCTTCAGTCTTTCATGCAATATTCTATTCTGCTGCCTATCAGCAACTCACTCATAGGAAGTCACTCTGAATTCCCTAACAACAAACATGAACTGCTAAACTTTCAGGGAGTGTGTCAGCCTGGACACTTCCCCCATTTACTTTCCGAATGTAGGGTGAGTTTTTACTTTATGTTAACATCAAACTTGTGATGTATTTTGGAGAGATGAAATGAAAGGCAGTGCTGTAAGTTAGCCTATCCCTAGAAATAAATACTAGAATGTGAAGTTCCAGTTGTCTGAGTAATCTGAAAGATGTTATAAAAGATTTGGTTATAGAGAAAAAAAAACTGTCATCTGACTTTTCTTACTAGACATCCTACGTTCAATTCTCTGCTGTACCAGAGTACAGTTGGCACAAACAGCTAAGGGGAGGAAAACATGGTTCTTTGCCATCTTTCTGTCTCCTCAAATCATGGGCCTGTCCAGAGGTTGAACTGGCACAACAACTAAGTCCAGTCTAAAGACTGAACTAACTTTCTCTGCTCCCACTAACAGCCCCTGCACTGGTTAAGGTCACCTGAGAACACTGTGCTCCAGATATATACCCTCTGACGAGAGCGAGGAAAGCCAGAATGGGCTGGCTACATCAACTGTAGGTTAGCCAAGGATTCCCTCACAGCCAGGGCCGGTGCAACCATTTAGGCGGACTAGGCGGTTGCCTAGGGCGCCGAGATTTGGGGGCGCCAACAAGCGCCCCCCCCAATTTTTTTTAAATGGTTAAGCAGCCGCTGCTGCTGGGACAGAGAGGGAGTCTGAGCTGCCGCCAGCAGCCCAGGGTGTCCCCCCGGGTCAGCGCGCCGCCGCGGCAGCCCAGGGCTTCCTCTGGGTCAGCGCGCCGCCGCGGCAGCCCAGGGCTTCCTCTGGGTCAGCGCGCCGCCGCGGCAGCCCAGGGCTTCCTCTGGGTCAGCGCGCTGCCGCGGCAGCCGGCAGCCCAGGGCTTCCTCTGGGTCAGCGCGCCGCCGCGGCAGCCGGCAGCCCAGGGCTTCCTCTGGGTCAGTGCAACAGCAGGGCCACCCAGAGAAGGGGGCAAGAGGGACAATTTGCCCCAGGCCCCCGAAGGGGCCCCCACAAGAGTTTTTCGAGGCCCCTGGAGCGGGGTCCTTCACTCGCTCCGGGAGCCCCGGAAAACTCTCACGGTGCCCAGGCCCCTGGAGCTTCTTCTGCTCCCGGTCCTCGCTGGTGGGGGGTCCTTCCGCCCCGGGCGGAAGGACCCCCCGCCAGTGAATTACCGCCGAAGCGGGACCCGCTGCCGACATGCAGCCCGGTCTTCGGCGGTAATTCGGCGGCGGGGGGCCCTTCTGCTCTGGGACCAGTCACCGAAGCGCTCCGGAGACCTGCGGCGGGGGCCCTCCGCCACAGAATTACCGCTGAAGACCCGGCTGCACTTCAGCAGCTGGTCCCGCTTCGGTGGTGGAGGGGCCCCGCGGCGGGTCTCCGGGGCACTTTGGCGACTGGTCCCGGAGTGGAAGGGCCTCCCGCCGCCGAAGACCCCAGGCCCCCGGAATCCTCTGGGCTCCCCTGGCAACCCAGGGAGGTCCCTTGGGTCAGCATGCCGCTGCGGGCAGCGACCAGCCCAGGGGTTCCACTGGGCAGTCCTGCTTGGAGAGGATGCGGAGCAGAGGTGAGCTGGGGTGGGGAGGTACCGCAGGACTCCTCAGGCCAGGGGGTGGGGAGCTGCCACGGGGGTGGGCGGCACACTTCAGGGCCGGGAGGGACAGGGAGCTGCTGCAGGGCTGGGGGGACGCAAGGTGGAAGTTTCACCTAGGGAGCGAAGCTTCCTTGCACCAGCCCTGCTCACAGCAGGGGAATCCTCAGCTGCTCCTTTCAGCTTTACAGTCAGGCCTGGTCTACACTACGCATTTCAACCGAATTTATCAGCATTAAACCAATTTAACCCTGCACCCATCCACACAATGAGGGCCTTTATATTGATATAAAGGGCTCTTTAAACCGGTTTCTGTACTCCTCCCCGACGAGGGGAGTAGCGCTCAAATCAGTATTGCCATGTCAGATTAGGGTTAGTGTGGCCACAAATCGACGGTATTGGCCTCCGGGTGGTATCCCACAGTGCACCATTGTGACCGCTCTGGAAAGCAATCTGAACTCGGATGCACTGGCCAGGTAGACAGGAAAAGCCCCACGAACTTTTGAATTTCATTTCCTGTTTGCCGAGTGTGGAGCTATGAACAACACGGGTGGCAATGCAGTCCCAAATCCAAAAAGAGCTCCAGCATGGACCGTACGGGAGATACTGGATCTGATCGCTGTATGGGGAGACAAATCTGTTCTATCAGAGCTCCGTTACAGAAGATGAAATGCCAACGCATTTGAAAAAAATCTCCAGGCTATGATACAGAGTCCACAGCACAGTGCTGTGTGACAAGCGTAACGGAAAGCCAAAGAATCAAATGGATGTCATGGAGGGAGGGAGGGGGTACTAAGGACTCCAGCTATCCCACAGTCCCCGCAGTCTCCGAAAAGCATTTGCATTCCTGGCTGAGCTCCCAGTGCCTGTAGGGTCAAACACATTGTCCGAGGTGGTTCAGGGTATCTCTCGTCAATTTATCCCCCCCTCTCTCCCCATGAAAGAAAAGGAAAAAAAAATTGTTTCTTGACTTTTTTCAATGTCACCGTATGTCTACTGCATACTGCTGGTAGACACGGTGCTGCGGCACTGAACAGCAGCATCCTCTCCCCTCCCTTCCCCAGTGGCAGATGGTACAATGCAGAAGGACTGGTAGCTGTCCTTATCATCCCGTGAGTGCTTCTGGCTGGCCTCAGGTGAGGTCAGCCGAGGGCACCTGGGTAAAAATAGGAATGACTCCCGGTCATTCCCGGCAGATGGTACAGAATGGCTGGTAACCGTCTTCACAGCCCCTCCCTTTCATGTCTAAAGAAAAGATTCTGTACTGCCTGGAGTATCATAGCAGCTGAAGGCTGCCTCCCCCTCATTTTATCTCACTAAAAAGTCAGTGTTTCTTATTCCTGCATTCTTTATTACCTCATCACACAAGTGGGAGGACACTGCAACGGTAGCCTAAGAGGGTTGGGGGAGGAGGGAAGCAATGGGTGGGGTTGTTGCAGGGGCACCCCCTAGAATGGCATGCAGCTCATCATTTCTGTGGAATCTGACACGAAGCAGCTGTGCTCTCTGGTACACTAGTTCTCTAGTACACTTGCCTCATATTCTAGGCAGAATTGACTATTTTTAGATACAACATAAAGGAGGGAATGATCCGGGGAGTCATTCTCATTTTTGTCTTTGCGCCCCCGGCCAACCTCAGCGAAGGCCAGCCAGGAGCACCCATGACAGCAGCAGACGGTACAGAACGACTGATAACCGTCATCTCATCGCCAATTTACAATGGCATGGCAGACGGTACAGAACAACTGATAACCGTCTCTGCTATCTTGCAAAGGCAAATGAATGCTGCTGTGTAGCACTTCAGTACCACCTCTGTCAGCAGCATCAAGTACACATACGGTGACAGTGACAAAAGGCAAAATGGGCTCCATGGTTGCCATGCTATGGCATCTGCCAGGGCAATCCAGGGAAAAAGGGCGCGAAATTATTGTCTGCCATTGCTTTCAAGGAGGAAGGAATGAGTGACAACATTTACCCAGAATCACCCGCGACACTGTTTTTGCACCATCATGCATTGGGATCTCAACCCAGAATTCCAATGGGTGGGGGAGACTGCGGGAACTATGAGATAGCTACCCACAGTGCAATGCTCCAGAAAATCGACACTAGCCTCGGTACATGGATGCACACCGCCGAATTAATGTGCTTAGTGTGGCCGCGTGCACTTGACTTTATACAATCTTTTTTACAAAACCAGTTTAAGTAAAATCGGAATAATCCTGTAGTGTAGACATACCCTCACTTAGTACTGCTCTGGTACAGCACAGTATAGTAGAACCTCAGAGTTACAAACACCTTGAGAATGGAGGTTGTTCATAACTCTGAACAAAACGTTATGGTTGTTCTCGCAAAAGTTTACAACTGAACATTGACTTAATACAGCTTTGAAACTTTACTATGCAAAGAAAAATGCTGCTTTTAACTACCTTAATTTAAATGAAACGAGCACTGAAACAGTTTCCTTACCTCGTCAAATTTTTTTTAAACTTCCCCATTTTTTTTTTTAATAATTTACGTTTAATACAGTTCTGTACTGCATTTGCCTCTGCTGCTGACTGTTCCAAATGAGGTCTGTTGACCAGTTAGTTCACTACCCTGAGGTTCTACTGTATCTAGTTTAAAGAATTTGTTTCATGCCAGTTACATAGGATCTAGGCATGTATATATACACACAAAATTTAAATGTTTAACAATAAATGAGCCACATCCCATCTTTCGTCTAACAAAATCAGTGTTTCTCAAATCCTGGTCCATAAGTGCTTCCATGACAAAGGTGCAACGTGGCATTTAAAACAAGAGATAGTCCTACTATCCCAGAAAGCTTCCATTACTAATGAGCCAGTCTTTAAGCAGAATTCCCTTGGATGTCTATTCCTGTTTGGATTACACATGAATCATAGCAAGTCTTTGTCAGGTGTCCCTAGTATTAAAATTATTTTATGATCAAATTTGCTGACACCATAAAAACTGATGGGTAGCAAATCACAAGAGGACACCCCTAAACTGTAAAGTGACCCAGACAGATTAGAATTTAGATCAGTGTAGTGAAAATTATGGGCAACAGGAAAAGATTCCGTACAAATAAATAAATGAATGAATGAATGAATGAATGAATGAATGAATGAATTCACTCACTCACTCTACATTATGGAAAGGTAACAAAAACAAAATAAGGAAAGAATGTTACCAAGACAACATACTTGCTGCATTGGAACAAGTTTATTTTCATCTCATCTCTTTTATGTTGTTTTAATACTACTTTAGGTAATCAATCATTATAGCTACTGCATAGGTGTGGGATTAGCACTGGGAGGAAAGACAGTCCATAAGAGAAGATCTGTCTGAAGAAATAGTCCACAAATATGAAAAAATGGTGAATTTCTGCAATAATAGTCTAATGTGCTTTTGTATTTATTTTTAAAAATGGTTTTTAAACAGATTTATCTTGACCTACCTTATAAAGCTGGATTTTTGACCAGCACAGGAAGGCCATTCTGGCACCAAGGACCCAGACTGAGCAAATTCAAGAGCATTAAGGCCCTCTTTTGAGAATGTCTGGCTGCCTATCCCCAATGGTAATCTATTATTTGTATTACCATAGCACCAAGGACACCTACCAGGGATCAGGACCCTGCTGTGTTAGGTGCTATGTTCACTTTCATCTGTAACCATGGATATCTGCTTTTTGCTCACTTCTTCTAGACTATACTCTTTACACAGAGACTAGGAGTACTTTGTGGAAACATGAAACCTTCAAATGGTATGTGCAACCTGAAGTAAGTTTTAGTAAACTTCCTTTAGAAGTCTGTTTTGTACTCTGGAATTCTGCTTATGTTCCAGCACTTATTGAGTTTACTTCATTTTAGGATCAAGACTGAAGAAAAGAAGGTACTCTGCTGTGTTGCTGGGAGCATTATGAAAATCTGTGGCAAAACATTCATTAATGAATCTCTTAAAAGACTATTCGTTTCATCCTAGTCACAAAATGGAGTAAACACATGCTGAGAGGTATGCTTATCATATTCTATAGTGTTAGATGAAAAGCAAGAGAGAAACATTTTCAATCTCTCCAAGACACTGAGTTTCTCATAACTATTTTAAGGAACTCAGAGGTCATAATACATCTATACAACAATAGCTGAACAATTTTCATGCCTCCCATTGCCTGCAGCTACAACGCATCTGGCTTGGATGTGGTCACATTTCATAAACATAGGCCTGGTATAACAGAAGTGGGATAGATGAGCCAGCTAGTGCTTGGAGGGAAGACTTTCAAGCAAAATGGAGCACAGTAAAAAGTCATGATTCAGTATGTGGAATTTTTGCATCTGAACTAGTACCTGACCAAGTGCGGGGGCATGACATAAGGAGGCACTGTAATGACTTGCAGATGAGATGTAAAAATCAAGATCCTCATTTAGCCCCTGTATCTTCAACAAATTCCAGTTGGGTAGTTATTATTCTACCTACCTAAATCCTCCTATAGGATAGGGTGTTCTTAATTTCCTGTCTTAATTTCCATACTGGGCAGTGTTCAGAGAAGTGCTGCCTTTTCAACCCACTTCAGTGAGGGATAAATGATCTGTACAATTTCAAGTTTGATGTTCAAATGAAAGACACTAACTATTATTTAAACTCAGGTCAACCATTTTATCAACCGTCATACCCCACCAGGGTGCTTCAAGAGGAGAAAATACGCTTCAGCCATTCTGAAAGGACCTGAGATTATAAATCATCCACAGAAAAGATATGCGACTTCAAATTATGTGAATGTAGCGAGGCGGTGTGGTTCCTCACTGCCCCGGAGAGGGACGAGCCCCTCCGGACTCCAAAGGGGTTTTCTGTATACAGTACATTGTTATTCTATGTAATATCAAGTTATCCTAAGGTAAACAGAATGAGCTTTAAGTATACTTCTTACAGTCTTGCTACTTAGTTTATACAATATGAATTAGAAATTCCATAACTAAATAATGCAGAGAGATTAAATGGGATAATTGAAAAGATATACATGAACTAAAGGCACTCCATTCTCACCAAATTCACACAAATCGTGAGTACATATTTGGTTGTATCCTCTTAGATATTTTAGAGTTTTTTCTATGACTATAGCATCCCACATTTCAAGACTCCCATTTTCTGTGGTAGTTTCGCTTTCTGACTGTTGTATTATTTGTAGTCCCCATATTAAAGAGGTGGGAGCACAATTCCCAGTTATTTATTAAAGATGTATTTGGAAAGAAGTCGTATGAAAAAGACTTTCAGGCTTCAAAGCAAATTCGTCAGTCCCATTTCTTAATTCAAGTGTCAAGTCATTTTTGAGAGATGCACATACACAATACCAGTTGTACAATACAATTAAAGCAGTAGTTCTCAAGCGAACAGGAAGCAAGGAACTTTTAAGTTTGCTTGCACCCACCCACCCCAGCTTATCCAAGGGAGGGTTCTGGTAATCACCAGTGGAAGACAGACAGTTCATAGTCACTTTCCTGAACAAAAACTCTAACTACAGCATATCTGTCGAGAGTAAAACTAACAAGGATCATGCAATCCCAGGCAATTTCACTCACAGCAGGCATTGTAAGTAAAGCACTTCAGCGCACAACCCATGTGCTAACTCTCCACCTTCCAGTGAGAATCTGAAAAAGGGAAGAAAATGAGAGGGAATGGGGAAAAAAGAGGCAAAGCAAAAGAGAAGACTAACACTGAAGGAAGAAAGAGGGAAGAAAATGAGAAAAGACGGTTACTCACCTTTGTAACTGTTGTTCTTCGAGATGTGTTGCTCATATCCATTCCAGGTAGGTGTACGCGCCGCGTGTGCACGTCTGCCGGAAACTTTTTACCCTAGCAACTCCAGTGGGCCGGCAGGTCGCCCCCTAGAGTGGCGCCAGTATGGCACCAGATATATACCCCTGCCGGCCCGCCCGCTCCTCAGTTCCTTCTTGCCAGCTACTCCGACAGTGGGGAAGGAGGGCGGGTGTGGAATGGATATGAGCAACACATCTCGAAGAACAACAGTTACAAAGGTGAGTAACCGTCTTTTCTTCTTCGAGTGATTGCTCATATCCATTCCAGGTAGGTGATTCCCAAGCCTTACCTAGGCGGTGGGGTCGGAGTGAGAGGTCGCGGCCTGGAGTACTGCAGAGCCAAAGGCCGCATCATCTCTGGACTGCTGAACCAGGGCGTAATGGGAAGCGAATGTGTGGACCGATGACCAGGTCGCCGCCCTACAAATCTCTTGGATTGGCACGCGGGCAAGGAAAGCCAGCGATGATGCCTGTGCTCTGGTGGAGTGAGCAGTCACACGGCCCATCGGAACGTGGGCCAGGTCGTAGCAGGTCCTGATGCAGGAGGTAACCCAGGAAGATAGCCTCTGGGAGGAAAATCGGCAGCCCCTTGACCCGGTCCGCTACCGCCACAAATAACTGGGGGGACTTGCGGAAGGGTTTGGTCCTGTCCAGATAAAATGCTAGTGCCCGACGGACATCTAGTGAGTGGAGCTGTTGCTCCCTGCGGGACGAATGGGGCTTTGGGAAAAAGACTGGGAGGAAAATCTCTTGGTTAACATGGAAAGCTGAGACCACCTGGGGAAGAAAGGCAGGGTGAGGCCTCAGCTGTACCTTGTCTTTATGGAAGACGGTATACGGTGGGTCCACTGTGAGGGCCCTCAGCTCTGACACTTGTCTAGCTGAGGTAATGGCCACTAGGAAGGCGGTCTTCCACGAGAGGTAGAGCAGGGAGCAAGTAGCTAATGGCTCGAATGGAGGGCCCATGAGCCGAGATAGGACCAGGTTGAGGTCCCATGAAGGGGCCGGAGGGCGGATTTGTGGATAGAGCCACTCCAGTCCCTTCAGGAAATCTCGCCACCATAGGGTGGGAGAAGACAGAACATCCGTCCATTCCAGGATGAAACGCGGAGATGGCCGCTAGGTGGACCCGGAGGGACGACAACGCCAGACCCTGGGTCTTGAGGGACCAGATGTAGTCTAAAATAGTGGTGACGGGAGTCTCCATAGGGCGAAGGGCTCTCTCTGAACACCAGCAGGAGAAACCCCTCCACTTAGCTGAGTAAGTAGCCCTGGTGGAAGGCTTTCTACTGCCCATGAGAACCTCCCGAACAGCGCAACTCGGAGCCTGTCAACCACGCAGGAGCCATGCCGTAAGGTGTAGAGACGGAAGGTCCGGGTGACAGAGCCTGCCATGGTCCTGAGTGATCAGGTTCCAATGAAGGGGTAGGGTAACCGGATTGGCCACTGAGAGGTCCAGCAACATGGGCTACCAATGCTGTCTGGCCCATGCTGAAGCTATGAGAATCACTCGGGCTCTGTCTCTGCGCACCTTGAGGAGAACCCTGTGCATCAGCGGAACGGGAGGGAATGCGTAACACAGGTGGGCTGTCCATGGGATCAGGAATGCATCTGCTAGAGACCCTGGTTCCCG
Source organism: Gopherus evgoodei (assembly GCF_007399415.2). Lineage (NCBI taxonomy): Eukaryota > Metazoa > Chordata > Testudines > Testudinidae > Gopherus > Gopherus evgoodei. Next base: position 40,900,471 of record NC_044332.1, read on the forward strand.
ACCCTGGAAGGAGCAGAATGCTCGACACTTCCTGTTCTGCCTGGACGCGAAGAGGTCCATCCGGGGACGACCCCACCTCTGGAAGAGTGAGAGGGCGACGTCCGGACGGAGGGACCACTCGTGCGAACGGAAGGATCTGCTCAGCCGATCCGCTAGAGTGTTCCGCACTCCAGGGAGATAGGAGGCGGAAAGGTGAACCGAATGAGCTATGCAGAACTCCCAGAGACGCATGGCCTCGAGACACAGGGGAGAGGACCTGGTGCCACCCTGCTTGTTGATGTAAAACATGGTCGTCGTGTTGTCGGTGAACACCGCGACACAACGACCTTGAAGAAGATGGACAAACACTTGACAAGCAAGGCGGACCGCTCTCAACTCTCGTATGTTGATATGGAGGTTGATCTCTTGAGGTGTCCACAAGCCCTGAGTTCTCTGAGTCCGCAGTGTGCCCCCAAGCCCAGATCTGAGGCGTCCGTGGTCAGGGATGCTGAGGGTTGGGGCGGATGGAACGGGAGCCCCGCACAGACTACGGACTGGTCCAGCCACCAGCGTAGAGAGTCCAGCACCCGCTGAGGAACGGTGACGACTGTGTCCAACGAATGTCTGGCCGGCCAATACTGCGCAATGAGCCATGATTGAAGAGGCCTCATGCGGAGTCAGGCATATGCCGTTACGAACGTACAGGCTGCCATGTGGCCTAGAAGGGCCAGACATGTTCGTAGAGAGATCAGCGGGGCCGCCTGCAAACGTAGAATGCTGGCCGACAACGACTGGAACCTGGGCAAGGGTAGCAAGGCCCTGGCCAGGGTAGAGTCCAGAACAGCCCCGATGAACTCTATCCGCTGCGTGGGGAGCAGAGTAGACTTGTCCACATTGATGACGAGGCCCAAGGCCGCAAAGAGGGTGCTGATCCTGTCAACATGGTCGCGGACCTGCAGCTCCGATGTGCCTCGGATCAGCCAGTCGTCCAGGTAGGGGAAGACGTGAATGTGGTAACGTCGAAGGTGTGCGAAGACGACTGCCATGCATTTTGTAAACACCCTCGGGGCCGTAGAGAGGCCAAACGGAAGGACCACAAATTGATAATGTTGGCGGTCGACCACGAACCGGAGGAAACGCCTGTGTTGGGGGGCAATGGAGATGTGAAAGTAAGCGTCCTGCATATCGAGGGTGGCGTACCAGTCTCCGGGATTCAGGGATGGAAAACTGCGGGGAGGGATCCGGAGGGGAAACTGGTACTGCGCCCTCGGGCGCACCTTCAAAATGAAGGCTTAGGCTCTGGAGGGGCTTTGACGGAGCCTTGGTTCTGTCCCGTTTGACCACCAGACTGCCTGCGGCGGTTGTTCCTGCCTCGGCGCCTAGAGAGGTCCTGCCGTGGGCGGAACTGAGGGTACGGCCGCCGCTGCTGCTGCTGGTTCTGCTGCCGGAATGGCCTGCGCTGTGTCGCCAGCGTATGCATGCCCAGCGACCGTATTATGACCCTGTTGTCCTTGAGGTCTTTTAGTCTAGGGTCTGTTTTATCCAAAAATAGGCCCTGGCCTTCAAAGGGGAGGTCCTGGATTGTATGTTGGAGCTCCGGTGGAAGGCCAGAGACCTGCAGCCAAGAAATTCGGCGCATCGTGAGCCCCGAGGCTAGGGTCCAAGCAGCCGAGTCGGCAGCATCAAGGGAGGCCTGTAGCGATGTTCTTGCTACTTTCTTGCCCTCGTCCAGGATGGTGGAAAATTCCTGGCGGGCGTCCTGAGGCAAGAGTTCCGCGAACTTCCCCGCCGCTACCCACGAGTTGAAGGAGTAGCGGCTGAGGAGGGCCTGCTGGTTTGAGACCCGGAGCTGTAGCGCCCCCGCCGAATAGACCTTGTGGCTCAGGAGGTCCATTCGTCTCACCTCCTTCGACTTGGGCGCTGGGGCCTCTTGTCCGTGGCGCTCCCTGTCGTTCACCGACTGGACCACCAACGAGCAGGGTGTCGGGTGAACATATAGGTATTCATAGCCCTTTGAGGGGGGCATGTACTTTCGTTCCACCCCTCGAGCGGTTGGAGGGATGGAGGCCGGTGACTGCCAGATGTTAGTGGCATTGGCCTGGATTGTCTTTATAAAGGGCAGGGCCACTCTGGTGGGCGCATCGGCGGAAAGGATGCTCACCACCGGGTCCTCAATTTCAGACACCTCCTCCGCTTGCAAGTCCAGGTTCTGTGCCACCCGGCGGAGGAGGTCTTGGTGTGCCCTAAGATCCAGTGGGGGAGGACTGGAGGACGAGGTACCCGCCACTGCCTCATCCGGAGAAGAGGACGAGGAAACCCCCGGCAACAAAGTGTCCACGGGGGGTTCCGTGTGGGGCTGCACCTCCGTTTCTGGAGGGAGCTCTGGGTCCTGGTGACTGGACCTGCCGTCTGCTTCCGGGGAGTATGGGGGTCTAGATACCGTCGCCTCCGGTGGTCTGCGTTCCCCCATAGGGCGGGGGGTAACGTGTTGCGGATCCTGGGCTTGGGAATACACCCATGGGGTCCAAAACCCCCACTGTTGAGGCCCTCGCTCTTGTGGTGGAGGGTCCTGGAACAGGACCGAGTGTCTGTCCTGTCCCATGGCATAGGCGCTGGGAGTCTGGGAAGAGACTGATGGCTCCCTAGAAGGCCACGGAGGCGCTGAGCTTGGTTGGTATGCAGCTCTGTGTGCCGAGACCGACGCTCCCCTCGGTGCCGAGGCCCGGTGCCGCGACCCACATCGGTGCCGGGATCGGGACCGGGAACGGCGTGATGACCGGTGCCGAGATCCGGATTGGGATCGGGAGCGATGTCGGTGCCAGGAGTGGGACCGCGACCTTCGATGAGCGCGGTGCCAGGACGGCAGCGGAGACCGGGACCTGCCACCAGCGCGGTGCCAGGAGGTCGACCGGGATCGGGACCTACCACCGGTTCGGTGCCGGGAGGTCGACTGGGGAGCCGAACGCCGAGGTGAACGGCTCCTGGAGTCTCGGTGCCGGCGGTGAGACGAGCCCGACCGGGACCGTGCAGATGGCGATCGGTGCCGCGAGTACGACTGGTACCGCCTGGGAGAATGGTGCCGGGACTCCGAGCGGCGCCCCAAGCACGAGCGTTCACGCCTCCGGGGTGATCGGTGCCGGGACTCAGGAGACAGCGCTCGAAGCATCGGCTTACCCCTGGAGGTTACCCGTCCCAGGGGTGCCGGCTGAGGCTGAGATGGCTCCGTCAATGCGATCAAGTCCCGAGCCGAGGCAAAGGTCTCCGGCGTAGACGGTACCCGTAGCTCGACCCCTGATCTTAAGGGGGAGCTAGGAGGGGCTGGACTCGACGGACCTTCCGGGCCTGGAGTCGACAGCAGTCCTGTAGGCGGTGCTGTGGCCAGGGTAGGTGCCGGGCGCTCCACTCGGGCCTGCCTGGATGGTGTTGCAGACGCTAAGGGACGTGAGTCTGCTCCCAGTGCCGGAGATGGTCGGTGCCGGGGAGTCTTGCCGGTGCCGGCGCGGTCCGGTGCCAGAGTAGAACTGGCTGACTGCGCCGCCGGTGCCGGAGACAGAGCCGCTTCCATAAGGAGAGCGCGAAGTCTTTGGTCTCTCTCCTTCTTAGTGCCAGGCTTAAAAGCCTTGCAAATGCGGCACTTTTCGATAATGTGCGATTCCCCCAGGCACTTAAGGCACGCATCGTGGGGATCACTCGTAGGCATCGGCTTCTTGCACGCCGAGCACTGCTTGAAACCCGGCGAGCCAGGCATGGGCCCGATGCCGGGTTCCGGGGAGGGCAACGGCCCACCCGCAAGCAATGTTAAATAACTATTTACAAGATTCTAACTAACTACTATGCTAACAGTCTGTCTACTACTTAACTAAGAACTATTTACAACTAAAAACGATGAACAAGAACAGGAGAGCTAGGGACGTGGAGGTCAGCAAGCCGCACTCCACAGTTCCAGCAACCGACACGGCGGTAAGAAGGAACTGAGGAGTGGGCGGGCCGGCAGGGGTATATATCTGGTGCCATACTGGCGCCACTCTAGGGGGCGACCTGCCGGCCCACTGGAGTTGCTAGGGTAAAAAGTTTCCGGCAGACGTGCACGCGCGGCACGTACACCTACCTGGAATGGATATGAGCAATCACTCGAAGAAGAACTTTGGTATCTCACTTGCTTTTTGAAATAGCTATATGGGTTATTGCAGTTTACAGGTAAGATTGCCTTGAGAGATTAAAAGTAATGTGGGGCAATTTTTTTCCCTGGAACTGTGGTCTACTCCCTGGGACTGTGTTCCAGGAGCCAGAAGCTATCTGGAAATAATGAGACAAGATGGGTGAAGTAGTATCTTGCACTGGCCCAACTTCTGTTGGAGAGAGAGAGAGATGAGCTTTCAAGCTTACACAGATCTGAGGAAGTTCATTTCTCTCTCCAACAGAAGTTGGGCCAATGCAAGATGTTACCTTGCCCACCTTGTGTCTCTAATGTCCTAGGACCAACACAGCTACAACACTGCATATCACAATAGAAATAATGGAACAGCAAAGAACCTCACATTTAATATTTCCAGTCTTTCCATTAGGAAATGCTGTTTTCCAATAGTATGGACTTTCCCAAAGTTGCATGGAAGGGAGCCTGATGTAGAAGATGTCAACATAGAAGTTATTTCTGTCACCAAGAACACATTTAAATGAATATTGTCAACTTAAATACACTTTTGTCCAATATTTTTACCTACTGCTGTTATATATAACAAAATTAGTATCACTGAAAGGTTACAGAAAAAAAAGCTATTTTCTATTTGTTTACTTTGCATACAGTCAGGTTTCACAGTTTGTGTGGCTCTCATAGCAAGAGGGAAGAGAAAAACATTTGTAAAAATTGGAAAGGAGTGACTCTAAAACCACCAAAACATGCAGAGGAATTAAGAGGCAGTTGTAGTACTTGAAACTATTTTAAATTCACTACATTTTAAGACAGCATTCTTCCTTTAAAATGTTTCAAGTTTAATCTTTAAAAAACCTGAACTGCCTTTTTCTAGACTATATTAGAAGGTTGGTAGACATAACCAGTTGTATTTTCAATGTATGTTCCATCACACTGTCTCATTCAGTGGTCTAGATATGCGAAGGGATGGAAGGAGCAGTATTGCATAGTATTCTACAGGGAGCTTCCAAGGCAAAGGAGTGGTTATTTTCAGGAGAGTCAGTGAGGGTACAGAATTTGAGAGTTAAGTCACCTTTAACCCTCAAAAAATACATTACAGGATTTAAGCTGGATTTTCAGGTTTAACTCTGAGTTTAATGTATCCTGTTCCCCTTTTATCATTTAAGTTACCAGATTTAACTCTCCCCCACCTCCAAATTTCTAAAAATAAAATTGTATACAAATCACTCTGAAATATTAAAATTTGTTTGAGCACTGATAAACAGAAAATCATGAATTCTAATCCAAGCTCCATGGTTTTGGAGGCAAGAGAGAATAGAGTAAGTTACTTAACCATGCGTCTGACGAAGTGGGTATTCACCCACGAAAGCTCATGCTCCAGTACTTCTGTTAGTCTATAAGGTGCCACAGGACTCTGTTGCTTTTTACTTACCCTCTGACTAAGTTCCCCCACCTATAAAATAGGAATATCTACTTACTACTCAAACATCTGATGAGGATTATTAGTCAAATACTTGGATGAAGAACTGAATCCAAGGGCTAAATTTTATCTGTTCATTAATTTGCCCTCAGCCTATGCAAGATTTGCAGCAACAACATGCGAAAGAGAACAAAGTCTTGTGGCACCTTATAGACTAACAGACGTTTCGGAGCATGAGCTTTCGTGGGTGAAAACCCACTGCATCTGACGAACTGGGTATTCACCCATGAAAGCTCATGCTCCGAAACGTCTGTTAGTCTATAAGGTGCCACAAGACTCTTTGCTGCTTTTACAGATCCAGACTAACACGGCTACCCCTCTGATACATGCTAAAGAGAGACGCAGTCAACCCTTAGCAGACTTAGTTTTAGTACTCTCCTACGTACAATTTCTGCAACAAACTCCTGTTGTTTTTTTTTTCAGATAAGAAGATTCTTTAAGGAAAAGATGTTCTATCACTGAAAAATTCTGAGATGCCACCCAGGTATGATCACACCAAAACAGTGAATTACATGATGCTAGGAGAGCAGAGGAGAGTTTGAAACACTGACAGCGGACACCATGCCCAACACAATACATGTAGAATGTGAATGCACAGCTATATGGTTCTTGCTACTGCAAGCTCTCGGAGACAGAATTGAGAAGATCTCATAAATAAAGAACAGTTGAAGTGGAAATCAGCATTTTCATGAACTGGTGAGTTTCTGAAGAACAATGATTCCTTTGATATCTACTGATGTACCTTTGCACGGGTGCTTGACAAACAAGCATTCAGCTTCCATTTTTGCCAGTACTCCAAGCCACCATGTATAGATGGAAAAGAAAACTACAGAAAAGCCTTTGAACTGGTAAGTATTTTAAAAAACCCTCATCTATGAAGAGGTAGAAAGCTTGTTCACAAGAGAATTGTTTTGCCTATGATCTGTAGGCAATATACTGAATATTGAATAAACATGTTTCATTGAAATATTAGTATATATTCCAGTTTGCCAGGTAAATAAAATAAATACTAGGTCTATATATATTTTTGTGGGGAAATAAACTATTTAAATACAGAAAAAAAATCCTCTTCTACTCAAGTTCATCAAGTAATAAAGTTTAGGAACCTGCCCAGTTAGGTGTTTGGAACATATATTGGATTCCCTTACTGATACAAATAGGGGGGGAAGAAAGAAAAGCTCTTTTTCAACAGAGAGATAGTACTGTGATGTGCTTTTTCCTCATTTCTCTTCTATATAGGTGTGCTTCTAATATAAATGGCTTCAACATAAACCACTGTCAATGTTTAACAAGTGATAGTGTACTGATGCAAGCTAGAGTCCTATACATTCTGCATCAAACCTTTTCAGACAATATGCTTGTGATTCTTAAATGAAAAGATTTAAGAATTAAATCCTGTAAAATATAAATTTAACAGAATAAATGAACACATTGACCATAGCTTTTATCTATATTTCCTTGAGAAGATGCCAGAAAATTAAACACTAACCCCAAGAAAGCTAGGAAGTACAAAACTGAAGTTGAAATTCTAGACCCTCAATTTATGTTCTCATAGTAAACTTGCTCATCAGAGATCAGCCAGGCAGTCACAATGAACAATTCCATGTTTTTCTGATGTGGACTAGGCAAAGACCAAATATTGTCATTTGTGATCTAATTCCCAGGTCTCTAAAGGTTAACAACAAGTGAATTAAACCCACTCAATCTTCTTTAAAAAACAAAACAAAAAACTTTCCTGCAAAGACAGCGAGTTACAACTGAAGCTATAACTTAGAAACTTCCAACCGTTTTCAATTTGTACCATAAGCTAAGACTCAAATGTGATTAGCATATGCAACTCCTATTCTCAATGGAAATCTCATCAATGACTGAGGGCAGTCTGTGTCCCTACACATAAAAATCAATTTATAAAAAAGTCTTTGAGAGTGGCATTTTTTCAATCAAATGCTAGCGATGGCAGCAAGCCACAAATGGCTTAAAAACACATAAGCCTTCAAATAAACTGATTTTTTTACCTTAATGTGCATGGAACACATTCTACATTGCTTAAACAGCAGTAAATCTACAAATAAATGTTGTAAGTCTTCTAGAAAACTGTACATTTGGGAGAGGAAAATACAAGTGCTTAATAGGTTTCCTTTAATTAATTACAAGATGCAGAATGACATTCTTTAAGAAGACGTATATGGACTTAACAGACATTACCAGTCATCCCACAGATCAGTTTACACTTAGCCATGTCCAGCTCTGAAAGACTAGTTATTTTGTAAAATATAAAACATCAAGAAGAAAATGACTGATCTCCATCTGTCCTAGAATAGTCATGATACATTTTAATAACCAGAAAAAATACATGCAATAGTAGTATAAGTTAACATTCACCTTCCTTTGGTTGAGTCATAACTGGTGTTTGCGTCTCCTTTGTGTATGTAACAATTTCTCGAGGAGGAAAGTCAACTTGTGTAATTTTAGCCATTCCAAGTTTAACAGGCCCACGTCTAAATTAAAACAAAGACATTAGAACGATTGATATTTTTAATACAATCATGACTAAGTTATAAAGAGTTTCAGATTGCCTGCAGTGATATGCAAGGCATCATCTCACACCACACCTCTAAAAATCAAATTTAAATCCAAAGGATGCTACCATCTGAAAAATGCTATGTATGTTAATAATATGCTAGCTTTATTTTTTAAAAGGTGGCTAGCTTATACACACAGACTAGAAGAAAAAAACGCAAAGACATCTGGATTTCTTGACTTTACACAAACTGTGTTTCAAGGCTTCCTAAATCTTAATGTATGACAAGGCTCTTTTTCACTGGCTAAAGGGTCTGTTTTACAAACCTAACTCATGTGAGCACTACCATTCTTTTCCTTGCTCACATGAAAGATATTTGCAGGACCAGAGTTCCATGATTGCATAGCTTGCAAAATTGTTTAATTATTCAGCAATTAATGACTGTTTCCTGGTATCATTTAAGTATGCTGCCTATTTCCTTAGCTTTCCCAAACCTATTATTTATGACTTAGAACTGTAAGTCTGTTCCAAAACAGTAATATAATATCCCTGAACAGAATACTAAAGAACTTAAAGATAAAGATTTAACAAGAAAAATTGAGAACAAGATCTTATTTAAATACTGACATGGAGAAAATGGGTCTAACCGCAACACACTCTCACTCACTGTGTGCGTGTGTGGTGCAAGTTAGACCCATCTCAGGAGACCTTTATTTAAAACTCTCATTAACTTCAATATATATATATTCATCACTATTCCAATAATCCAGCAATAAAAAGCAGTATGTGAAAATTAATCTTTCCATCTTCTCTCACACTTAAAATATCCATTACAGACTAAATAGGCTCAAGGAAAAATTCTAACATTCTTTTTAAATTTTTGGAGGGCAAATACAATTCTATAACATGATGTGGGGCTTAATGAAAAAGCTTATAAGTTATAATAGACTTCATGATACATTAGCCACAAAACAATGAGTTCCCATCTTTTCTTATATTAGGCACATTTTGTATATATTTAAATGTGTAGTTATTTTATCTCAATAGAATGACATTTTATAGTTTGTCTTTCCAAGATGTAGATAAAAAATGTTTAAAAAGAGTGAAACATATTGCTGGGAAAATGATAAACTTGCAATCACAGTAAGGCTGAAGTTGCCTACTATTAGCCAGTTGCATTAAACCCAGGGACACCATGAACTTTGATTTCTTTCAGAACTTGTGTTCCCTTAATAGTAATTTAAAATTCATTTTTAAAAAAAGCTCATATTGGATATATAGATATATATACATAAAATTGTATATTTACAAATACACAAAAGAGGGAATATAAAATCTATGAAATACCCAAGATCAGAATCAGAGTGGAGCTGAAGAACTGATGGATCAGTATCCCAATGCAGCGTCCTGATACCGTAGGTTGAATAACCATGCAGCATTAGCAAAAGAGGCCAGAGATTAGTGAAGCAAATACACACTATGAAATGTTAAAGCTATTGTAAGTTTACAGTTTTTTCCTTGTTTAAAAGAAAAAAAAAATAATGTCAGTTAGTGGAAATTCAGTGAACATTCAATGCTACAATACATGCAATAACTATAAAACAGTTAAACAGAAATATACAATTCAAAGCAATTAGAGACATTCAATTATTTCAGATAGGGGAAAATTAAAGCATTGCAGAATAACTGACAAATGTAGTCTATATGAAAGCCAAATGACTAAAAATCCATTTGAAACAGCTTAGGAAGTTTTTAGCTTTAAAATGAAGTTTAAAGTTTTACTAATTTGGTTATGTCATATGAAGTCAGGTTTGTTAATGTACTGAAATCCTGCCCAAAGCATTAAATATGTGCAGGAAATTGTCATATTGGTAAAGGAAATGAGTCAACACAAACTTTTTGGTAGAGAAGCAAAATGCATTTCCACTGGGATATAGAACTGCTAGTGTTTCCAAGATGTGACATTGCTGTAATTATGGGTTAAGCACTGCCTTGGGCTTACAAATGTCATCCGATTTAAAGCCAATTTAAGTTATTCAGTATCCTAGAAAACAGTAGGCTTTATATTAAAACGTTTCAAAATAGTGAGTTTTCAGCACAGCATAAAAGAATAAGAAGTGGAATGGATCTGTTACATGTCACTTATATAAAATAGGACCTTTGTTATATTTTAGTCTTGCCTGGACCAGGAAGGGAAATCTACTTCATCTGGTGTTGGTGTCTACTTCTAACTCTACCAGGGCACAAAGCAGCAATTTCAAACAAACATACGTGAAATATTAGCAGCAGAATATCTGCTTTTAGTAAGCTTGCATATGCTACCATACTTTGTAGAGATTATTATTATTTTGTAACAGAAGCTGAAAAATAAAGAACACGTAATATGTTTGTATGCCAGATCAATAAAAGTTTTTCCTGTATGATTATTTTAGGAAGACTGAAGTTATTTTTCAGTGTAACTGGAGAGTTCCTAGACAGATGTAAAGTTGTTCCCAATAGTTTAACACAGAGTGGTGAAAATATTAAATTAAATTTTCAGTATCTTTAATTACGTACTAGGTAGTTCTAGTAGCAAGTTTTGGTTTAAAAGGCATCAACTTTCATTAATGGTTTAATTAGAAATGCAAAGCTTTGGTTCTACTGTCTGAAAGTAGGGACACAATAGTTTTCCAAGTCATTTGAAAATTGTCTATGTATTACTTACAAATGGGAGATATTGTCTGTGTGTCCAAAATAAATTGTTTTGAGTGTACTGTTAAGTTTCTTAGTAACTTTCTCCTTCCCTCTCCTACATAAATCATGCCATCAGAGTTTTGCAAAGATGTATTGATTGCAGAAGCAAATTAATATGTTCAAACTCTTTCACTCTTTTCAACTCTAAAGTTGTCTTCAGAAAACTGAATCATATTGCTTTGGTATAAAACCTAGCTTCTTAGAGGCTGCTCATTCATTCAAACTCACTCCCTGATACACTTTACAGTTTCTTCACTGGTATAAGGAATATTATGTCCTTTAAGATTTCTCATTTGTAATTTCTCAATCCGTACAATTTTTGTTGGATGATTATGATAATGATTATTTTTTAACCAGAGATGCTCTTCTGAAATGAAGACAGCATTCTGAGATTGGAGTTCAGCCCTTTATTTGGGGTGACTGTGACATCATATACTCAAGTATGTAACGTCTTAAAGTATGAATTATCCATCTGCTTTAATGGTTAAACTTTAGTCAGTTGCCTAATACTTCATAAATATTAACTGAAGCCTCACAAGATCCTTCTGACATACGTGTACATTATTAATATATACCTCAATATACTCTAACATTCTCCATCAGAGTAGTAAGTGATACTGGGTTTCAATGTGATATTTCAACTGTTCTCCACAGCCCTGAATTTTGATTCTGAATGTTCCTGAGAAATATAGGGAGTGGGAAAGAGAGGCAGAAGAGCTGCAATAAACACAGCAACTTGAGGATGAGAAGAAGCAGATATGAAAAATGGTTTACCGATGAAAAGGATAGGAAAAGCAGTCAGGTAAACTGATAGCAGCAGTGGACGTAGGGCCTGAACAGTGGTTTACTGCTTATCAGGTAGTTAAGAACTGCAGCTGTGTGCCAGCTAACATAAGAGAGAGGTAAAAATGCAGAGGAGATGCTAAGCTAACCAGGAAGACAATCTTTGTAAACAGAGTTGCTGCATGAGAGGCGTACTGTAATCATGTGATCTCAAAGCTGTTCAACATGCAACTGAAGTGGAATGTTGGGATTAAAGGGTTAAAAACATGGAGGGGGGGGGGAAAGGATCAGTTTTACATTTTCGGATCAGTATCAAACTTTTAGAACTAGATTCCAAATGCTGATGTGTACTGATATGAGCACGTTGATGGGCTCTGAAATTGGTTAACTCCTTAGAACTGTTTCTAGCAGCAATCATACTAAACTATTCCTGCAGACTGATTTTCCAAATTCAAGATTTTTTTGAATACCAGTGTCTCTCACCAAGAGTCCATATGTACAAATATACTATACATAGAGGCAGACATTTTAGTACTTTAAAATTATCTTTAAGATTGTCTGGTGGTTGGATCTCCTGACTCCCAATGTAATGCTCTAAATTCTAGTCTTTTTCTACCACTGACTCACTATTTGATCTTCAGCAAATCAGTTGGTTTACCTGTGCCTCAGTTCCCTCATTTGCAAGATGGGAAAACTGCTGTATTGTACTTCCAAACCCCAAAAATTGCTGTTAATCCTAATGTGTAAGGCACATTGAGATAAATGGATGAAATTATGGAAATGCAAGGTATTATTTTCTCTCAACAGTTTAAGGACCTGTGCCTACTCTACATTTATTTGACATGCATTTATGTAACTGTATGTGCAGAATACACAATGGTGAGAACAATAATATTTTCATTAGCTGGAGATTAATTCACCATAAAATGTACATGTGAAATGTGTTTCATGTCAAACATGTTTCATACACACTTCACCATTCAATATTACACATGAATGGAATTTAATCTTCAAATATTTTAGATTAAAATAATGTTAGCAGAGAATAACCCTCCCACCCAATGGATTATGATAGAAATGATTCACAGATCTCATGTCACATGTGAACTGTACTACTTAAAATCTGGTTGTTACTAAATGAAAGAGCAATATTACTGGATATTTTATTACATCAGAAGTGGGCTTGATCCACACAGATTGAATGAAATATTAACACAAAGTTGCATTCAAGAGGTATAGTGTCTACGAGCAGTCAGGAAAGCAATGTGTCTCCATGTTAGTTACGTGTTGCATTCTCCTGTTTTTGCTTATTGCTCACTTTTTTAGCAACAACCTACACTTTGTTAATGCCACTAACTGGTTATGAAAATAATCACGTTTTTACAGTTAGGATGGTGGGAATAGCAACATTTAAACAATACATAAATGGGGTGCAAGCACTCATTCTTGAAAGCCTACGGTACGCCAAAAATGAGAATGACTTAGCCACAAGACAAATATGTGGAGAAGACATGAATATGTGCGCCCTGATAAATATTATAGCAAACAACTTAAATCTTATTTAAACTTCTTCCAAAGGGAGCAATACTCATGTGCAAGCAGACAAAGAAATCTAGAGGATAACTGTTTTAACAAGTTATTCCATAATATAAACATAGTGATAAGTTAAACATATTTGATAGTGGCATACCACCTTAATCTCTATGACAATTAATAGATTTTTTTGAGCAAATTATTATGAGAATTTACCTACTATCTGAAGAGAGTGCACGATATGGCAGTGAAAAGACTCCTTTGATATAACATCCTCTTTCTTCCCACCCACTTTAAACTATAGGTCCATTAGAAACAAACATCTGATTCTCCTTGAAATTAAAAAGGAATTCGAAGTTTCATTTTACATGCAGCTTCAGTATTTAAATAAAATACGTTCAAAAGAGAATTATCCAAATCAGAGGATAAAATGGTTTTACATAATCATTAGAGTAGAAAACATTAATTGCTTTAGAACAAGAGATGTTATGTGGTTTATCTTAAAATGACTTAGACATATAAAATTTGACTTGGACATGTACAAATTTTAAGTTATCAACACTAACACTATTATTTTAAAGCACTTCTCAACCTACAAACATTTCTAACAACATTTTAAGAAAGTTACCATACCTAGATCCAACGGCACCATCACCAGAATCTTGGCTTCCAGCCTCACTTGGAGTACTCACAGATTTGGAAGACGGAGACATAGGAGGAGGGACTAAATAGTGAAACAGACAGGTATCCGCTGTTACTACTCGTAGAGGTTGCACAGCTTAGGATGTTTCCAAATTAATTTAACATGAAGTATTTAAAAAAAAAAAAGATGGCAAACAAAAAATACGTGGATGAAAATGAACAGTACAAAGAGAGGGGAAAAGACAATGTTAACATTCCATGCTGGAGACTCATGCAACTCTTTGGCATTTAATGTAGCGGGGATTTATATGTGTCTATATATATATATTATATAATATAAAAAAAAGACACACCCAGGAGAAAATGACTGGTAAATCTTTTTCAAAAATATCTCAATTTCTACAAAATGCTGTCACTAACTTTCAAAGGAGACAATTATCCTTACAATTTGTCGTTTCCAAATAAGTTCAAAACATTTGTTAGTATAGCATTAAGAACTGTTTTCATGGATTAAACAGACCATAAAAATGCATTATTTAAATTCTGCTAAATTTGCCTTCACTTCAGTTACAACTGCAACAGTTTATTTTGCCATACAGCAAGCTTTAACCTGTACTACTGTTTTATCAGATAATAGTAATTAACACTTCTTTTAGACACAAGAATAGCTGCTATCCTGGAGCTGTTTTTTAATTAAATATAATAATGTTATATTTAAAATATTTATCTCCTTTAAAAGTTTCAAGCGTTTTGGGTGAAGATTGCAAACAAAATTCAAAAAGCAACATGCTTTTGGGAACTGTTGAGTGACATCATGCAATTTAAATACCATGCAAAACTGTGTTTTGCCCACTCTAGAAATTATGATTTGTAAGAAAGGTCTAACCCAGCTTTATACCTTTTTCCACAGCCTAATAATGCCTCAAAGTTCTTTGCACGTTCTATTTTTCAGTAACGCACACAGACACCCAAAGCCATAGTTCTCCCCTAAACTCGGAGTTAAAGAAAAAAAACCCAAAAAAATCAACCAACAAAAAACACCCCCCCCCCTTCCTTTCCTCCCGAAACAGGGAAAAATTACAGGTAGGGTTGGTAGCTAGCTCTTTTTACAGGTATACTTTTACTAGGTAGTCACTGCCATCTGCTGGATAATTTATAGAATGACTGCCGACAACCCTCTATTCCAGCTAGTACTGCATGATTTTATCACTAACTTGTTCAATTAAAAAAGGCAATTAACATAAAAAACAGACAAGCATGAATGAAAACTTGTTCTGCTTTTACTAAATTATACAGTTAAGACCTGAAAACAGAGCTAAGGGATCACAATGCTCAGACTGTGTTAAATACACGGCTGTGATAAATGTGTCATGGACCATGAAATCAATTCTCCTCTGTGAAATCTAGCTATTGGAGGGGAGTAAGAGAGGGGCAGGGCTGAGGGTGCCCCACCCAAGGGCTCCTATCATGCACCACCGGTGGTGCCAGTTGCTAGTCCTGACAGGACTGGGGAGGGATGGTACTACTTCTTCCCCTGCACAGCTGCTCTTGTGAGAGGGGGAAGATCAGATGGTAGCCCAGCTGAAGCGCAGAAGCAACAGTAGTAATCCTGTGACCACTTTGCAACCCCCCACGACCCTTTTTGAGTCAGGACCCCTACAACACCATGAAATTACTGGTCTAAAAACATCTGAAACCATGAAATTGACTAATTTTAAATTCCGAGGATTTTGAAATTGACCAAAATGGACCATGAATTCAATAGGGGCCATAATAATGTGCAATCCAGTGACTGATACTTCATATCTATTAGTTACAGCTCAAACACTGAACTGTGACATACTTATGTATACTGCAACTTAAAATTGTGTATATTTATGCTCCAGAGCAGAGCAGCTCTTCCCCATACTCCCTCAAAAAAAAATCCAAAGGAAGAAAAGATGAGAACAAATGACTGACTTTCCAGGATTTCTTTTTCATAGATCACGAAAGAGTCAGATACAAAAAAGGTAAGAGTAGCAATAACAAAAACAAAACAAAAAAACCCACACATAATATGACTGTTATTGAACAGGGGCTGCAAATGGGGGAATCTGAGAGGGAGATGCCCTGCTAAAGGAGTGAACACTAGTTCTTGGGGTGAGTGAGTTTTTGTTTCTGTTTCATTTTTCTTTTGGCTTGCTTAAAGTTTACAGCATGATCTGTGTGGGATTGTGTGGGAGTGGGGGCCAGAGGCCAGCTGAGTGTGCGCTAGCAAGGCTCTAGCCTCCTGTCCCTTGATCCTGAATCATTCTTGATCACCCTTCCCCTGTGCATTAACGAGGGGGCATGGTTCAAAAAGGTCACATTGCCAATGCCAACACTGCTCCTGGGTCCAGAGAGAGAACCCAATCACAGATTACTCTACACATGTCTTGGTGTGGATTTGCAGAGACTGTGACCTGTAGTCTATATCGCAGAAAGCCAGGCTAGGAAGATCATCCAGTGTGAGAGTTTCCTACTGGTAGAATCCCTCAGTAAGCAGGTGGGAGAACTACAGGAGGTGGTGGCTAGGTTGCAAGTGACTGAAAATATACACATGGAGACCTCCAAGACTGAGGAAGCAATCCATCTGGAGAGGCCTGCAGTGGCACCACCAGGGGAGGAGGAACCTGGATGCTGGCTACTTCTGCTCCCAACCCACCCTCCATAGAGATCAAAACCAAACAAAACCAAACCAAAACCAAAACCTAGTTCTCTACACTGGCAATGAGGGATGAGGAATTTCCACCAAAGACAGAGGAGGAAACGCCACATATCCCCAAGGCTGGAAGGAATGTGGCTAACAGTCCTCAGAGAAAACCACCTGGTGGTGAGATATAACCCTGAGCAGATCAGACATGACTATAGGCCTCTGGAAGTGAGGTGAGGGAGCTGGGGGCACAGGTGGCAGTGTCATCAATTCTTCTCGTCAAGGGTAGGGACCCAAGCAGAGAGAGAGAGAGAGAGAGAGAGAGAGAGAGAGAGAGAGAGAGAGAGAGAGAGACAGACAGACAGACAGACAGACAGACACATATCCTGGGATGAATGCAGAGCTGTTGGGTCACAGTTGCCAGGAGCACTTTGGACTTCCCTGACCATAGGATGCTGTTCCAAGGACTGCTGAGCAGAAAGAGGGTCCTCCTATCAAGAAAGGGAAAGAGTATCTTTGGATATAGACTGGCTAACCTACTGAGGAGTGCTTTAAACTACGTTCAAAGGGAGCAGGAAACAAAAATCCACAGTAAGTCCAAAACATGGAGACCTAGATGAAGGGTCGGAATCTGGAGGGCACATAGGAAGTCATAGCAGGGATGCAGGAGACGAGGAAATATAGAAGGGAAAATCTAATCAACATCTTAGATATCTGTACATTAATGGAAGTAGTATGGGGAATAAACTAGAAATACTATTGAATAACCACAATTACAACATACTATGTATCACAGAGACTTAGTGGGATACTTCATGTGACTGGAATATCGATATAAAAGGGTACATCTTGTTCAGGAAGCACAGGCAGGGAAACAAAGAGAAGGGGTTGCTTTGTACATGAAAGATGTATACACTTGCATTGAGATTGAGACAGAAGTGGGAGGCAGACCTGTTGAAAGTCTCTGAATAAAAATAAAAGGGGTAAAAAACAAGGATGATGTTATAGTACAAGTCTACTATAGACCACGTAACCAGGAAGAAGAGTTGGATGAGGCTTTTTTAAACTAACAAAATCATCCAAAGTACAGGACTTGATGGTGACATGGATCTTCAACCACCTAGACATCTGTTGGGAAAATAACACAGCAGGCCACAGATTATCTGACAAGTTCTTGGAATGCAATGGAGACAACTTTTTATTACAGAACATGGTCAAAGTGACTACAAGGAAGAAGCTATTTGAGATTTAATTCTGACAAACATGAAGGAGAATTTGAAGATGGAAGGCGGCTTGAGTGAATGTGATCATGAAATGATACAATTCATGATTCTAAGGAACAGTAAGAGAGAATATAGCAAGGATAAAGATAATGGACCTGAATAAACTCAGAACGGGTAGGGAAGATCCTATGGGAAGTAAGTTTAAGGGAAAAAAGTTGAGGAAAGTTGGAAGTTTTTTAAAAAAAGATATTGTTAAGGACACAAGAGCAAGCTATCTCAATGTGTAGGAAAGACAAGTAGTATGCTAAGAGAACAACCAAGTTTAATCAGGAGACCTTCAATTACCTGAAATTCAAAGAGAGTCACAAAGTGGAAACTGGGTCAAATTACAAAAGGATGAAAGTAAGAAAACAACACATATGTAGGGACAAAATCAGAAAGGCCAAAGCCAAAAATGAGGTTAGACTCATAAAGGGTAATAGGAAAACATTTTACAAATACATTAGAAGAAGAAGACCAAAGACAGAATAGGCCCATTACTCAATAGAGGGAAAGTAACAGAAAACGTAGCAATGGATGAAGCATTAAATGCCTTTTTTATTTCAGTTTTTCACCAAAAAAGCTAACATTGGGAACATAAGTGTAAATGAGCTAGGATCTGTGGAGGATGGGAGAGATCTCAGAGGACTAGAAAAAGGCAAATATAGTAACTATTTATAAAAAGGGGAAAAAAGACCACCTAGAGAATTCTAGACCAGTTAGCTTTACTTTGGTACCTGGAAAGTTAATGGAGCAAATGATCAAACAGTCTGTAAGCATTTAGAAGAAAATCTGATAACTAACAGTCAACATGGATTTATCAAGAACAAATCATGTCAAATCAACCCAATATCCTTCTTTGACATAAGTCTTGTGGATATAGAATGGAAGCAGTAAATGTGATATATCTCAACTTTACTTAAGTTTTTGGTACTGTCTTGCATGATGTTTTCATAAGCAAAATAAGGAAATATAGCCTAGATGAACCTGATATAAGGTGAGTGCACAACTGTTTGGAAAATGATAGAGTAGTTATCAATGGTTTAATCAAGCCAGAAGAACGCAGAAAGGGGGTTCCTTAGGGATCTGTCCTGGAAGCAGTTCTGTTCAGTATCTTCATAAATTATTTGGATAATGGAAGAGTACAATTATAAAGTTTACAGATGCTACTAAGCTGGGAGGAGTTGCAAGTGGTTTGAAGGACAGGATTAGAATTCAAAATGATCTTGACAAACTGGAGAAATGGTATGAAACAAATAGGATGAAATTCAGTAAGGACAAATGCAAAGTACAACATGTAAGAAGTAATTTTTCAAACAACTCCACAAATACAAAATGGGAAACGACTGCCTAGGAAGGAGTATTGCAGAAAAGGATGGGGGGGGTGAGTTATAGTGGATCACAAGTTAAATGAGAGTCAACAATGCAAGATTGTTGCAAAAAAAGTTAACATAATTCTGCAATGCTGCAGGCATGACATGACAAGTAATTCTTCCATTCTACTCAGTACTGATAAGGCCTCAGCTGGAGTACCCTGTCCAGATCAGGCTACCACACTTCAAGAAAGATGTAAACAAATTGGAGAAAATCCAAAGGAGAGCAACAAAGATGATTAAAGGTCTAGAAAACGTGAGCCATGTGGAAAGATTGCAAAAAACTGGGTTTGTTTAGTGGGAGAAGAGAAGACGAGGGAGGGCATGATAACAGTCCTCAAGTATGTAAAAGTTTGTTACAAATAGAGTGATAAACGGTTCTCCTCATCCATGGAGGACAGGACAAGTAGTAATTGAGCTTAAACCACAGTAAGGGATATTTAGGTTAGATGTTAGGAAAAACTTCCTAAGAGTAAGGGTAGTTAAGCACTATAACAAATTATCTAAGGAAGTTGTGGAATCTCCATCATTGGAGACTTTTAAGAACAGGTCAGACAAACACCTGTCTGGGATGACCTAGATAATATTTACGATAATAATCCTCTCAGTGAAGGGAGTCTGGACTAGATGATCTATTAAGGTCCCTTCCAGTCCCATGTTTCTGTGATTCTATGATCACTGCCATGAAAGTAATTAACCAATGAAAACAATCATTTGAAGATTCCCTGATATTTTTACACCAAATTCTGCCCCAATTTACATAGGATGCAACCCTGTTAGAGACATTGAAACTACATGGAGTGAGAGTCAGACAGATTTTGACCCTCTAACATACAGTAAAGTTAGAATGCTTTTTTTTTTTTTAAAAAAAGCAATCTCTTGTTCAACAGAAGACCACACACGTATTTAATCAAAGTTCTATCTTTATTAAATCCTATTTGCACCAGAATTATTATTTTTTAAAACAGAGACAGCACTGTATAGGTGGAAAGGAAAGACTAGTGTCAGTCTGAGTACCTACTCTATGCCTCCCAGTTTATTTACATTTGTATGAAGTTTCCATTTTTTTAAAAAACTGCTATGTACAGCATAGCTGAGTGATTTTACTGTAGTACAACATGTATATGCTAAAGAAATAGATTCTCATTACCAAAGTAAATGGCAGATCTAATCCAGTGTTTTGTTCTGCCTAGTTAAAAAACAAAACAAACAAACAAACCTAAATTTGCTCCTCCCACAAAATGCTTTTCTTGCAGAGGAAATTACATTTAGAGCTCTCCAATAGGCCTCTGGTAAAAGCAGATCTAAAATAATGTAATATGAGTAGAAGGCAGACTAAAATTAGGCAAAATGTAAAAGGAATTGACAAGAACTAGTCCTTTTATATGGATTTATCAAAAGGCAACTTATAATAGTCTATCATTTAGCATATATATCTAGCAAACAGATTCAGATAATACCATGATTTACTAGATCTCCTTCTACACTACTTTATTCATAATCAATACTACAAATATTAACATGCAGTGAAGAAGTTTGAGGCCTACTGTTACTAGACTAAAACTTGCACACTCTTCCTAGTTGTTAAGTGGGCTAATGGGAAGTGCAGATCAGACAACTGTTGAGAAAAAAATTTGTGCACAGAATCCTTATTATTTCTAAAGCACTCAAGTTTAGCCTGCAATACTGCAATGCCCCCTTGTGGAGCATGTCATTTCCAAGAAGGAAGTCGCCCCCTTGGTGGGGACAATGTCTATTTAATGCAAATGTAATTAACTTACGAGACACTCCAAATAAGGATGCTTAATTTTGATTATTAGAAGATAAAGAGAGTGTGTGTGTGTGTGTGTTTTTTTTCTCCTTCTGTGCTGCTCTAGGTCTACACAGACAGCCGGCACAGCAAACCTTGCGCGAACCAATGTCCACAAGATCCGTTAAGGTACCAGGCCAGGTTTATTGTCGACAAAGCACCAGTAATAGAACGAGGATACTAAGACATGTATGCCTGTGACAATGGACGCAGCTCTGTGAATGGCAGAACTTTCCATTCCCCCCTCGGCTGGACCAAGACACTCTCCTCCTCTTTATACCCTGATACAAACAAATTATGTACTGTCCCCATGAGATAAATAGTTACTGCCCCAATGTGGCTAGTTATCACCCATCTCCTTGTGCATGTTGGTTCGATTTAAACATCTCTATCACTCTGTTATCCTGACCTTGTCTTTTAGGAGGGGTCAGCATGTTCCTGTTAACCTTGGAAAATATTTTTGTACCATCCTTGATATCAGGATGTTTTGGTACCACTCTTCTGAAATGTGTTTTCTAAGAAGTGCTAGGCACAAAGTACTTATGCAATGTGTGTTTTTCCAATATCAGCCCCGTTCTTGCCAGATTCTGTGAACCTGACGTTTGCTTACAGCCTAACTTTTGCTAACTTTGCTTTATATTAGCAAAGCTCTACTCAGGCCTCATATCAGACCTCTAACACAAGGGCTTATATCTCAGGCTCTCTTCCTACTACAAGTATGTCTTCTTACATCAGGGATATGGTGGTATTTAAGAAAACCTGGATCAGAGGATGAGTTCTTAAAAGTGGAATCCCATATTATCATTAAGGCAATATGTGATATAGGAAAACAACCTTATTGGAAGTCTACAGAAAGGAAAAACTATCAATATGTGTTTACTTCATACATTTTTCCAATACAACTCTTTCCTTTGAAGAAACTTAATGAAACCTGAGTTAGAGCTTGATCAAAGCTACTACTTGAAGTTAAATATAGCCACTGAAAGGGAGCGTTCTCCACTGTCACATGCAAGCAAGGTCCAGGCTTTGGACATATGGTTCCCTGCCTGAAGAGTACCAATTTTGTTAGGGCATGGAATTTCAGACAATTTTCCACGAACAGTTACACATTATAAACCCACAGATTTATTTTATAGAGATGTACCAGTTCATGGCTTTCAGACTTTTACAGACAGCTAGTAAGCATGTGCTTGTGGACTTCTGAAAGAGTCTTTCATATTAGTTCAGCAAAACTATCAAGCCTTTATTTCTCCTATACGGAAACGTCCAAAATTTCAGTCTACCAAAAATACCCGGAGAGGAATGGATTGTTTGTAACATATTGTACTGCTAAAGATGCCAAAACTCTGAATGGCAGACATAGGCACACTCAAACATCAGTGGAGTACAATTGCCAGAGTAATGATTTAAGAGAGAGGATTCTACCCTCACAAGCCATTGTAGATCATTGCTGAAACTTATGGAATAAGAATGTTTTTAATGGCATCCCCATGGTCGCTTTCAAAATACATAGGGATTGTTTCAAGACCAGATGCAACAGGTAGTCAGAAGGATCTTATCCATAATGGAAAAGCAACTACCACACTGCTTCTTACTTGCAAGACAAGATTCAGAGTGCTAGCCCAAATCAAAAGGATAACTTGAAATCCTGGGTGGTCAAAAACTAGTGATGAGAGAAGTATCTGAGATTCAGGATGGAGTTTAAAAATACTTCTCCAGTCTGATTTTTTTTTTTTCAGAAAGAAAAGACTGACTAAGGAAAGCCAAAGTCTGAGCAATCAGACATACCTGATATACAAACCTATCCAAGAACGGGGCAGGATCTGAGGCTAAAACGGGGAAAGAATAAATTAAGAACAAGTATATTTTCCTAGACAGTTAAAACTTACATTTGACCTTGCTCTTACCCCCATTATTGGAAGTGAACGCACCTTTAGGCCTGAGAGAAAACTGTTGTGGATTTTAACACACTGTTCTGATAACATTTAACAACATAAGCAGAACTGTGTACGTGTAAGAAATTGCAGACTAATCATGTTTAGTGTTGCATATGTGTAAGAAATTGCAGCGTAATCAAGATAAAATAACTAAAGTTAGAAAAGACCGGTCTCATTTAACACTAAACTTGTACGGACAGGGAAGAGAGTTAACATGGAAATGAGAGACTAGTACATATGTATAAGAAAATAGAATCAAAAGTTATAAATAAGTTTGTGACAAAGGGAGGCTGCTGTATTGTTTGGTCCTGGAAGAGACTGATGAGATCCCACTTGTAACTGATCACTACTCTGTTTTTCCTTAATAAATATTTGTTAGACCCATCTGCTGATTAAGTGAACCTCAATCCAACACCCATAAGATTGTGTTGGTGGAAGGGAGAAGTTAAGTAGTAGAAACAGAACAAATGCACAAACTGATGCATTACTGATAATATATAGTAATTAAGGTCAGTGATTACGGAGAAGTGCACAATTTCTAGCTAAAACCCTGCCTGATAACAGAGGACAAAATACCAATGTGCTGTTCAGGGAAAACAGGAGGAAAACAAAAAAGTATGTTATTTAATGCAGACCAAAACAGATTCCCAATCATTTACTTTTGTTTATGCTCTGAAGGAAGCTTACTTTCAACATATTCCTCAATTTTATTTAATATGTGCCAAAGATACTTTAAATTCAGATCCCAGTTCTCAGAGATGGTCTTAAATATTGAGCAGATTAGCAGAGTTAAATGTTTTACTAGCAATATTTTGTAAAAGAAGAGAGATCGAGCATTTAATTGTGTGCACTGAGGCACATCATTTAGGATTGACACTTATGACAAATGGCACAATTTGTTCACCAAAGACAAGAGACACAAACAGTCTAGAACTACTGAGTCAGTCATTTAATTTTCATGCTTCTAATACAAATGCTATATTCTTAATGCAGGATATGAGAGATGAAACATTTAACTGGTATTATTCCTACCTATAGGAGAATCTGGTGTTAATCCCATGCTTTGAAGCAATGCTTCAGCTTCTCTTCTTTTCTTTTCAAGGTCAGACTCTTCTTGTACAGGAAGAGCTTCCTTCTTCTGATCAGTCTAAAAAAATTTCGGGAATAGACAACCTTTATGAAACAATATATAGTTGGTGTAAAACATTTTGTGGTTTCATATGTGAGAAAACATTTAGTTATTTTTCAGTATTCATTTTTCTGTGCTTAGCAAATAAATATCATGAGTAGAGCTTGGAAAAATCTGATCTAGCAATCCTCAAGCTCCTTTTTGCAGGGAAAGTCAAAGAGCTCTTTCTATGTTCCTTAATGAGATAATGTCTGGAAAACCTCTAGAATGGCAGTAACTGTTATAAAGAAGAATACTATGGATTTGGGACAGTAAGGAGACAGACAGAACCTTGGCCAATTGTGTGACAGGACACTCTGCCCGATATGGCAAATATTTAAACATTTAATAATTAGAAGACTATATAGATCATGTACTAGCAGGCATGAACATATTCAGAACCACTTCTCTGTAGGGGTGTACATGAGCTGCTTAAGTTTTCTTGTCAATCACATAGGTTTCACAAAATGAAAGAGGGCGGGGTGAAAGAACTATGTGAGACCCTCTTTCTTTACACAAAAACACAACTGATAGATGCACAGTACAGTGTAAGTTAAGTTGTTTCTTGCCACACTCCAACCAAAACAAAAGGAAAAATCAAGTAACCAAACGCTTTTAGCATATTATTCAAAACAACAACCAAAAGATTAATATTTGGGCCAAGTGAATTTTAGGATTAAAGCACACTCAGCTCCCAGTAACATCACCTGAGGCTAAAAATCAAATGAACTGTCCTCCAACTGGTCACTGAAAAAAAGTCTACAAAAACTGATATTCTACAGAGAGAGAGAGCCAAAACAATTCATTAAGTTTAAACAAATAAGTCTATTACTTATTAACTTGAAGAAGCAGCAAAAAGTCCTGTGGCACCTTATAGACTAACAGACATTTTGGAGCATGAGCTTTCGTGGGAGAATACTCACTTCGTCGGATGCTCATGCTCCAAAACGTCTGTTCGTCTATAAGGTGCCAAAGGACTCTTTGCTGCTTTTACAGATCTAGACTAACACGGCTACCCCTCTGATAACTTGAAGAAATATGATTCAAATTCAAGTTGCTCATACCACACAATAAATGTATCATTGGCACTCTGTCACAATCATTCTTTTTTGTAAAGATGAACTGGTCATCCAACAGGAATCTTTTGAATAGGTGGAAAAACCTAGATAAGTCAATTTTCTCACTATGTAATGGTTAAAGATAAATGCCTATTCCTCTCTTGGATACATGTAATATTTTCAAATCATTGTATGGTTTCTCCTAAATCAAGGAGTTCCAAATTATAACAAGCCAAAATATTATCAACACATGATTCCTGGAAAGTGCAAATTAGCAATACACTTTTCTGTGATCACTGGGACATGGATTATATTGCGAGATATTTCTCTGTCTTTTCTTTACATATGAATCATGCTTCTGGCGTGTTCAGTAATGTGCTGTTTTTAAGATTCTTAACAGCCCATAACTTAAGTGCAGAAAAGACATGAACACAGGCCCCAGTTCAGCAAAGCATTTAAACATATGCTTAATCAAAGCACATACTTAAGTGCTTTGTTGAATGTGTGCCAATGTGCAGAAGTTTGCAGCAGAAGGCTCTAGAGTATAACTGCCAACTGTGCACTTAAGCAATTTCTTGGCTATCTTCTAACATGCAAAGTAGGTGGATATGACCTGATTATTGTTTTGACTTGAAAATGCAGGTTGAAGATTAGAGTTGGCTAATGGCATAATATTCTACTAGGCCACTGACAGCACTGATAGTCATTACTGAGGGACATGTTGAGAACTACATTTAAGAAAGTACTTTTAAAAAAAAACAAACTTCAGTTTATGCAGTTTGTTTACTTTCTACAAGGAGATCTCACTAATCACTTCAAATTTCTGTTTCTCATGCACTAGTATAATGCTATTATGTTTGGATTTCTAACAACGCACAGGAAAGAAAAACACTCTCATCGAAATATTTCTATTCAAAACTGTTGTTAGTCCCCCTTAAAAACAAAACTGCACATTTAAGTTTTAGTCCTACCCTACTTGACAGCATACTTCTAAGTAACATGAAGCAAATTGATAAATTACTAAGTGCAAGACAAGTTACAGGACATAAGCAAATATTTTATAATTTTCTTGTTGATAACATTTAAGTTCTTACTTCCTTTTTCTTTCTTTCTTCCTCCTTTCTTTTCTTCTCCTCTCTGATTTGCGCCAAGCGTTGCTTTTTGCGCTCTAACTCTGCCTTCAATTCACTTTTGTCAGACATGGCTGGAATCCTGATCAGCATGAAGTGATTATTAAACAAGTCATATAATACAGACAGTGAAGTACTTTTAACAGAGTGGATTTCCATGATTTTTCAAAAAATTAGTCAGTTTGATAAAATATACTTATCTGGCCTACAAAATACAAAGCTGTGAAACAAAGCCTTAAGGAGCCTCCTAAACATTTATTATATCATATACAGATCTCTCCCACTCACCATATCCTGCTGGCTACCAAAGGTTAGAGCCTCTAATCCTACAATCCGTCAACTACACTCAGGATCCTGGGATAGGACAGTAGGAAGGAGAATATCAACAAAAACGGAACTGCTTTTGTATTTTAGTTCATTTTAAATGTTGCAGTTTAACAGTGTATTCTGCAGTATGTAGCTGTATTAAATCTATATTCTGAATCATAGGAGGAATGCCAACTTTATTATGAATTAAAAAGCAAGGTAAGTATAATTTATTAGAGAACACAATTTGAACTACATAAAATATTTTTCTTTTTTCTTTTTTTGTCTAGTGTTTACTGTCACTGATTCCAGTGTATTTTTCAAAGGAAAGATACAGACACAGGTGGATTCAGAAATGCATGGTCAATTATATGTTCTACTGGACAGACAGCAAGATTTCCCAAATTAAACAGGTTGGTAGAAGTGGAGAGTTCATTCTCATTAAACAAAGATACCAAAAAATTATATACCGATCAGAAGAGTTGTATGCATATGGGGTGGAAGAATAAGAGATCAAATTTGCTGACGCAACATAAATCCAAAGTTCTACAGTGAACAAGAGGAGCTGTGAATGCCCTTAAACCCCGATCCTGCTAACAGTGATGCACGTGCTTAACTTTAAGCCCAAGTAATGGAACTATTCAAGTGCGTGAAGTTATGCACTTCTGCACGTTTGCACAAGCAGTGCTTTCCAAAGATGAGGAAGCTAAAAGCCCTAAACAATTAATTGATAGCTGTTTCTTTTTTCACATACATGCATGTGTGCATGAGAAAAGAAACATACCATAAATTTCATTTATTTTGTCCAAATATAAATGTTGATGTTTATATATTTTAAACATAAAATTGTCAATAGATTTGTTTTTAAGATCACCAAAACAACTTCAGAGATAAATACTATCACTCCATATTTTTGTTTAGTTTTTAAATAAAGGAAATGGAAGTTTAATACTAAATTTACAAAGCACAAATTATATAACGTGGTGGCTCCAATACAGAAAGCCAGCTTCACAGCACTGCTACAACTGGAAAAAGATGAAAAACTGATCTGATTAGGTGCGTCTTCCTGACCCGGTACGTTATCATCAGCTGCAAACAGCCTCAGAGTAAACCAGAGACGCCTGAAAGGAGCTGTGACAGCGGGGATAAGCGAACAACGGATGAGGGAGAGCTCGAGGGGATACCCGGGCACGGTGGCTGTGTTGTTGCTGCTGCACAGAGTCGTGGTGTCACCCAAAGGTGACTGCCTCGGTGCACCCCGGAGCCCTTAGGGCTGGACGGAGACGCCACCGGGATGCCTGGGCTCGCTCATTACAGCAACTGGGGGCGGGGCGCTTCAGCCCAGGGTCCCTTCCCCACAACACAAGGCAACAAGCGCCTCCCGAGGCACCTGGCATCTCCGCCTGAGCCGGTGTTTTCTCTTCCCACCACCCCAGTGCCCGGGCCCATCGCCTTCAACTGCCCAGAATATGGGGCCGCCTCGCCCCTCACAGTCCCAGGGAGGAACCTGCTCCCCCTCTCCCCGCTGCCGGCGGTGCCGGGTGTGGGGGTAGCTTCTCCTCCCCTGGGCGGCACTGGGTGTGGGGGGAAGGGGCCCCCGAGCCCTCTCTGCCGCTGGCGCAGGCTAGGGGCGCGGTGGTGGGCGGTGGCTGGTTCCGAGGCTACGGGGCGCTCCTCTCCCTCAGGACGCGTCGGGGACGGCGCTAACCTGACAGCGGGGCCTCTCTCCGCTTAGACTGCCGCTCGGAGACTCCGCGCCCAGCTCCGCTTTCGCCTCTTCACAAAGGCGGTGGCAACGTCGGGCGAGCCGGGAACCTACAGCAAGTGCGGAAGGACAAACCAGCTTCTCCCGACGGAACGCGCACGCGCTGCAAACCCTACGGCGTTCGCGGAGGGACACATTCACTTTTCGGCACAGAACACAAATACAATGGAAGTGTTGGCAAAATGCTGCCGACACCGCCCAGGAGGGCTCACCTCCAGCACCCGAAATGAGGGGCCTGAGAGCGGCACCTAAATGGCATAAAGTAAACCCAATATTGCTCCAATAGCGTCACGTACGGAATTATGGCCGAAGAGACCACAATTCCCAGCATGCATTGCGGCCACCTTGGGCTAACCCTTCCCAGCAGGTAATGCGGCCAGGCCGCAGCCCCAGGAATGGAGCAATGCATTCTGGGAGCTACCGGTTCACCTCGAGCATTGCATGCTGGAAAGTGTAGTTTCAATAGGCCATATTTGCATACTGAGAACGTACGTAGTCAGGGACCGCAGTGTAGGAATTGGGCGGTGGGAGGGGTCACTGTGCTGCTCTGGTCACTCACGCAGAAGGCTCCCAACGTGTGTTGACTGCTGATCCTTTTACAAACAGGTGTGAGGACATGGCACTGCTGGTCCCCAAGAGCTCCCAGCCTTATCACATTCATGCTGAGATGAGATAGGGACGGAGAGGCATTTCCCACCTTGTTCTGGCTAGGGACACAAGCAGGGACATCGCCTGCATAACCCTCCACTTCCTCACTTGCTTCTCCCTCCACTTACTAACTAGGCAGCTCCAGGCCCCAGCATGTCTAGCGCGTGAGTGGGGCGGCAAGCCACGGGGGGCGCTTTGCCGGTTGCCGCAAGGGCGGCGGCAGGCTGCCTTCAGCGGCTTGCCTGCGGAGGGTCCGCTGGTCTGCGGTCCGCCAAAGGCGCGGGACCAGCGGACCCTCCGCAGGCAAGCTGCCGAAGTCAGCCTGTCTGCCATGCTTGTGGCGGCAAAATGCCTAGAGCCATGGCCGGCGCTACCATTTAAGCAACCTAGGCAATGGGCTAGGGCGCCAGAATTTGGGGGGGGGCGCTATTTTGCCGGGGGGGCAGCATGCGGGTCCGGTGGACCTACCACAGTCATGCCAGCGGACGGTCCACTGCTGGAAAGGCTCCGGTGGAGCTGCCGCAGTCATTTCGGCGGAGAGTGCGCTGGTCTAAAGGCTCCAGCGGACCTACCACAGTCATGCCTGCGGCAGGTCCACCGGAGCCTTTAGACCAGCGGACCGCCCACCAGCATCACTGCGGCAGCTCCACCGGAGCCTTTCCAGCAGCGGACCGTCTGCCGGCATGACTGCAGTAGGTCCACTGGGCCGCGGGGGGCGGCGAAATGGCCGTCCTCTTAGGGCGTCAGAAACCCTGGCGCTGCTCCTGCCTACAGCTGCCACTGCTTACTAACATGTCTACTAGTGAGGGGACAGTAATGGCCCTGGGTTCATAAAGAAGCGATTTTAACAAGGCTATTAGGAATTTCACTGTTTTGTGCGGGGTGATACCAAAGCCCCTTAAGTGCAAGTGCCAGGCCAGTATTCAAGCTTCACACAAAGTAACCACTTTGGCGTGAGGGCCAAGCTGGGACACAAACAAGCTGTCTCAGTGCAAGTACCAAGCTGGGTGAAGATACACAGGACACTCCCATGTGAGCACCAAGCTGGGGTGAAGTTCTACACAAGTCACTTCAATGTGAGTATCAAGCTGGGTGAAGTTACAAACTAGCTGGTTCTGCTAGATTCTGCAAGAGGATAAAAATGAAATTAGATACAAATTACTTCCGTATAAGTGCCAACTAGGGATGAAGTTGTGCACTAAAAACCTGCTTTAACATGAGTGCTAAACTAGAAGTGAAATTACGCACAAATAAACCAATATGAGTGTCAAACTGGGTGAGATGAGATTACATGCATCCAAGTCACTTTGATGCAGGTGCTAAGCTAGAGGTGATGTTGTACACAAGCTGTTTCAGTGTGAGGGCTGGGCTGGGGTGAAGTTACACACAAACAATCAGCTTTGATTCAGACTCCAAGCTAATGCTGAAGTTACACATAAAGAAATCCCAGTTTAATAATACAGTTAATAGGTTAGTAAGGTTAAGACAAATATTCCAAAAGATAGCGGGTTGCCACTTGTCCCCTGGGCAAACCCTCATGAATATCTGCCCTTTTTCCTGCTGGTTAAGCCAAAGCCATAGGCAAACCTTGCCGCTCTCAGTACAGGGCTTGATCCCTCAAAATGCTGATCCCTGTGATTCCGAATTAGCAAATCACTTATGCATACACTTTGAGCATTTTATTAATGTGGACTACTCAGCATATGCTTAAGTGCTTTGCTAGATCAGGACCAGAGTGCACAGCATCTTGTAAAACTGAATCTGTAGAACAGTGATACTCAGACTGAGGTTTGCAAGCCACAAGTGGCTCTGTATCTCTCCTTTGCAGGATATGATATGAAAACACTCTGTGATTTAATTATTAACCAATCTAAGTTATTAACCAGTCAGGATGGTTGTACTGTGTTATTAGCCAATTGCAGTTGATAAAATAATAATATTTGGTCAGTCATTTTGTTGTGAGAAATAAATATATATGCATACACACAGAAAATATTTCCCTGTCATACTGTTTAAATATGAATACATAGTACTATAGTAAATGAAACAATGAATTCACACTACTGTGGTTCTTTTGGGTAATGTTGATCCCCTGTGGTCAGTATCACTGTAGTAGAGCAAAGACCTGCATTAGTTAGCTCAAGAGTCAGGGTCCAGATCCTCAGGTGATGTAAATTGGCATAGCCCTTTAGATGATAATGGAGTTGTGCTAATTTTCCTCTGCTGAGGAAATACTCCAGTGTTTCCAGGTTGGCTTGCTTTTGTTCTCAGAATATGTAGTCTCAAGCCTGCATTCATGACACTTCAGGCTGTGATTTTGTTATAAACCAGCGGTCCCCAAGCAGTGGGTTGTGACCCTCCTTGGGGGTGGAGGAACATTTGGGGGGCACGGTGGGGCCCAGGTCAGCCCCCACATGGAGTGGAGGGAATGCCACCCAGCCCCAGCTATGGGAGTGCCACTCTGCCCCCAGCTATGGCCCCAGCTCCCAATCCTGTGCCCAGCCCCTGACCATGGCCTAGCTGGGGCCCTGGCCCGGGCTCCAGCTGCTGCCTGAGCTTTGGCCCCCTTACCCTGTCCATGCCCCCCTGCCCCCACGAACCATGGCCCCAGCCCCAGCTTTGGGGAGCCATGGATGGGGTAAGGGGGGATGCAGCCTTGAAAAGTTTGGGGATCACTGTGATAAACTAAACAGGTTAGTACATGACAGATATGTCTCCAAGGAAAACTCAGGTTGCTGCAAGAAGCAGTGCTGATTATTCAATAGCTTGTCTGTTCTGTGAGTCAGTACAATTGACCTAGAGTATGTTTAGGGAGAATTAGAAAAGGTGTCTTGTGTCCTGGCTGCTACTAATCATTAAAGAGGTATTATCATGGTAGTAGAGTAAAGATGATACCATTCAAGGGAGGATAGAAATGCTTCTCGATGGAACTGGCAGAGGAGATTTCATGATGTGCAAGAAAAGGGACTGCACCTGCCTTTCAGTGATGAGAATACGAAGGCGACAATAATTAACTTCCACAAACATCTGTCTGTGTTTGAATTTTGTTGCTAAGGGCAATATGTCTTCTGAAAATTGTGTATGCCTGAAAACAGGAATGTACTAGATTTTAATTTTATTTCTTTAATGTTATATATTTTGATATTTTCTGCTCTTTTTATTTTGATATTAGTTAAGTCATTTTAAAATGCTTTTTAAGATTTTGAAATATTTGCAAATTTCTTTCAAAAGACAGGTTACAGGAATCAAATAATATTTCATATATAAGATTCTATGCAGAGAAAAACATATTAATCCTTAACAATGAGAGTCCAAAGAAGAGATTGTCATATGGACAGAATAAAAAAATCATGATGAATTTGGCTCATTGATTTTTATTAATTAATCCTTGAATTCTTTAACACTGGATCATATTTCTTAGTATAGAGGATAGTTATTGTACTTAATGAAGCCCAGTTTTTTAAATTAGTTTTACATTTAAAATACTATGTATAATATTTAATATTTATTAGCATTAGAATCCCTATCTTTCTTCTTTCCCCACAACCACTTCTGCTGATTAGTTTTAAAATAATTTTATTTGGGGCAAATTGGCAATGGTGTACAAACATCTACAGAATGTTAATTCAGATACAGTGCAGGTCCAGCACCAGCATAAATCCATCATTTTCCTTACTTCATCCCAGTATTCTCAAAGTAAAGCTGCTTAACAGGGCATCTGAGAATTTCTTTTGAATAGGGCAAATGCTGGCTGGCATGGAGCCAGCGTAGCTATCTCTAAGCTTCCCCTGTTGTTGTAGCATCTTGTACTACAGGGATTCCCAGCTGTGTAATAGCCTCTGTCTCCAAGCCTGTGTAAATTAGATTGAAGCTGCTCTAATTTATGATGGGAATACAGTTGGCCCTGTCTGCTCCTGGGACTGGGGAAATGTAAAGGTGCCTTTTAGCTTCCTTTGTCCAACCCACACCTCATCTCCTATGCCTAGCACAGCTGGGCCAGACCTGGGGATCTGGGCTGATGACTATACAGCTGTATGGGAATATTCCGTATCTATAGTCACCTTGCAGGAATTTTTTTTAGTCAAGCTTTTATTGTATTTTCAGGAATAATAAATCCTGTCGTCTCTTTTCTTTGAGTCATTGTAAACCTGGTTCAGATTTTGCTAATTAAAATGAGCATTTTATTTGTCTTGTTCTCCTTGCATTTCAGGAAAACTCCTCAAATGCAGGTTGGGAACTCTATGAAGTTCATGAACTGACAGGCAAGTCTTTTCTCATAATGTGATAGTATTACTTTTCTGTTATCTTTATTATTGTTCTAGCCTGTTTTTTCCCTTTGGAAGATTTCCTACACCATTAACATAGGGTTTTTCCACTGTTATTTCCCCTGCTTGATCCACATATTTTTCTCTTAGTGTCAAAATAAGGTGATGGTGAATTATGAGTCCCCTGAGAGATGAGTACACTTTTGCAGTCTGATAACCTTTGGCACAAAACACATATACTGGTGAATGGGCCAGCACTTAAGAGTGATTCACCACTGAGCATTATAGAAAATAGATATACCAGTTAAAAAATTCAAGGTAAGTTTCTTTTCCTCCGTGCGGTCTATGTACTATACTCTCATTTGTTCCTATTATGTGGTTAAGAAGAGGAGAGATAATGAAGGTTTCTTAAAGGTCCCTATAATGCACACAAACCTGTGCTGGTTATAATAGTTTAAAAAGATAGAATCAAAACACAGCCAAAAGATCAGCACACAAAGAACCATTTTCAGATATACTACAGGCTGTGATATAGTCTGCTCTCAATTTGTGAATCTAACTCCCATTAAACCCTTACAGGGATTATGTGCAGGAGCAGCACCAGGGTTTTTGGCGCCCTAGGCGGTGGTCCTTCTGCATTCCCGGCAATTCTGCCGTGGGGGGGGTGGTCCTTCCGCGCTCCTGGTCTTCGGGGCACTTCAGCGGCGGGTCCCGGAGCGAGTGAAGGACCCGCTGCAGAATTGCAGCTGCCGACCCAGAGCTCGGAAGGACACCCTGCCGCCGAATTGCCACCCTCCCAAATCCTGGTACCCTAGGCGACCACCTAGGTCACCTAAATGGAAGCGCCGGCCCTGATTATGTGTATGCACCAAGGGGAGAGTATGCCTGAATGTTTGTTAGAAGATGCTATAGGAATTCCTTATAAATTTATTATATACATTTTGTTAATGAAAATAATTAATAGGGTAAGTCTGGAGAGATGAAGCATCTCATTTTTCAGTCCTGTATTTTTTTTACATTTTTTTTAAGTTGTAGGATAAAATATGCTCTCTGCTGAAGATTAATAATTGTTCAGTCCTTTGCAATTATAATTTCTTAGTATTATTAGCAGTATTATTTCCCATAATGTAGCAATTTCCAGTTACTAATATGCAAAATGTTTTATGAATTCAGAAAAAAACAAAGATTACATAAAAGAAAATAATCTTAAAGCTACAAACCAGGGAACTATATATAGGTTTCTAATCCTAGGTAGATTTAAAGTCTTTCTAGTTATAGAAAAAGTTCAGTATGCTGATGACAAGTAATAAACATGACAGAGCAATAAAATATAAGGATATAATAATTATTATTATTTGCATTTATACATTGCCTTTCATCTGAGAATCTCAGAATTATAGAAGTGCAGGGCTGGAGGCACCTTGAGCAGTTATTGAGTCCAGTCCCCTGTGGTAAGACAGGACTGAGTAAACCTAGGCCATCACTGACAGGTGTTTGTTCAACCTGTTCATAAAAAACTCTAACGATGGGGATCCCACTACCTCCCTTGGAAGCATATTCCAGAGTTTAACAAACCTTATAGTTAGAAAGTGTTTCCTAATATCTAACCTAAATCTCCCTTGCTGTAAATTAAGCTCTTGTCATACCTTCAGTGGACATGGAGGACAATTGGTCACAGTCCTCTTTATAACAGCTGTTAATGTATTTGAAGACTGTTACCAAGTTCCCTGTCGGTTCTCTTTTCTCAAAACATGCCCAGGTTTTTTAACCTTTCCCCATGGGTCAGTTTTTCTAAACCTTTTATCCTTTTTGTTGTTCTCCTCTGGAATCACTCCAGTTTGTCCAAGTCTTTCCTAAAGTCATGCCCAGAATTAGATGCGGTACTCCAGCTGAGGCCTCACCAGTGCCAAGTAGAGCGGGACAGTTACCCCCTGTGTCTTTTAAAAAAATTCATGTTAATGCAACTCAGAATAATATTACCCCTTTTCGCAACTGCAACACATTGTTGACTTGAATTCAATTTGTGACCCACTATAATCCCCAGATCCTTTTCACCAGTGCTACCATCTAGCCAGTTATTCCCCATCTTGTGCATTTGGTTTTTGACTTCCTAAGTGAAGTACTTCACACTTATCTTTATTGAATTCATCTTTTCGAATTCAGACAAATTCTCCAATTTGTCAAGGTTGTGTTGAATTCTAATCCTGTCCTCCAAAGTACTTGCAACCCCTCCCAGTTTGGCAGCATCTGCAGATTTTATAAACATAATCTCCAATCTATTAATCAAGTCATTTATGAAAATATCAACTAGAACTGGAGCTAACAGTGTAAATGAAAATATGATCTGGCCCTTTATTGAGGATTCAGTAAGAGCCTTGCCAATGTGATGGACAAAGTCCTGAAATATGATGTGCAGTTAAACTACAGAGAAAATGTGTAAACAACAATATTGCATTAGATCATACATTCTTCTTCCTTGCCTTAAAACTGAAACAAATCCCTCATTTAAAATAAGTAGCAAGGCTATAAGTAGTCAAAAATGCAGTTCTGCCATTGTCAGAAGAACCTGCACTCCTGGCTCTTGCCTACAGACGATAGGGTGACCAGACAGCAAATGTGAAGAATTAGGACAGGGGATGGGGGGTAATAGGAGCCTGTATAAGAAAAACACCCAAAAATCAAGACTGTTCCTATAAAATTGGGACATCTGGTCACCCTAACAGAAGGTCTGTCCAGAGTGGGAAGACAGAAGTAAAAGCTGGCTATTTACTGCAACAAAACAGGCCCTGAAGCTCACAGGAACGGGTCCAAAAGTGGGTGGAGATAGCTGCACAGGGCAGAGACATGACATCAGGGAGATGCACTAATTCACAGCATCTCCCAGGCAACCTCTGCTGTCAGAGTTCTTACGTCCCCTTAGCCAGAACTTCAAACTGCCCTTTTCTGGTTGAATGGTTGTGTGAGAATGGTATCAATATGGTGAATTCCTCAACAGCGCTGTTGGCACAGTTGCCTCCATGGGTACGAAGAGGGATGTAATCAAGCTCTTTATCTTTTTGGGATGTATAATGCACAGTCATGGCCAGCTTTAGGTCAGTTTGCCCGATTCCCCGGAATTGGACCCTGCACCAGCGCCTTTTTTAATTTTTACTCACCTGGCGGCATTCCGAGTCTTCAGCGGCATTTTGGTGGTGGGTCCTTGAGTGCCGCCGAAGACCTGGAGTGAGTGAAGGACTCACTGCCGAAATGCCGCCGAAGACCTGGAGCGCCGCCAGGTGAGTACAAATCAGGCCCCGCACTTGCTAAAGCCGGCCCTGCACACAGTTATAGAGGCCATTCATTAACTCAACTCATTGTGCAAAAATTGGGGTTACTGTCAATGAAGGATGTTGTAAGTGAACCATATTTTGATTTTTTTCTGAATCAGCTTTTTTTTTGTAGCATTTCTCCTAATTTGACGTCAACCTTTAAAAGTTAAATGTAAAACCAATATGTCTTCATAGGATTTAGCCCTTTATCTGGAAATATTTTCTTAACTTCTTATAATATAAAGGGAAGAATAATACATGTTATAGACAGGAAATATGTATTTGAACAGGTAGTCAATCTCCCTTCTAATCACTGCTGGTGCTAGCCCATGTGGGCCCTAAGCAGCAATAATTTTGCCCACCCCAACACATATTAATAATTACTTTGGGGCCCCCTTGAGCTGCTCGGGGCCCTAAGCAATTGTTTAATCTGCTTGTGCCTAGCACTGGCTCTGCTATTTGTGCAGAAAAGTTGTTCACTCTAGTTTTAGAAGTCCTGAACTATCACCACTTCCCCTGCGAGACTTTACACAGACTATGTCTGTGAACCACTCTGAATTACTCTATCTAATCAAATCTGTTTGATAAATGTTTTGGTATATCTTTTCTCATAAAGTACTCTGGTCTTTAAAAGTGGTTTGGTTTAGGAATAAAATTATTTTAGAGCAAAAGTCTCACATTTTTATGCCCCAACAATCTGGTTTGAGTCATAGAGTGTTTCATTTTATATTCTTGATTGTTTTAGAGGACCTATAATGGGATGCAAAAAAGCAATAAATAAAATATTAACAAATTGAAAAAGGCCTTCTTTTATGCTTCTAATAAATGGAATACATGCTTAAATTGTGTGGAATTAAATGAGTTTATATCCATCCTTTAACATGGAATTTTAAGACTCAAGAAAATCATAAGACAATGAAAAGCACATATCACATAATGTTAGAAATTTAAACAAATGCTGCTTTTAGTTTTTAAAAAGCTGAGGGAAGTGTGCCATTTCCTGCAAGGAAGGTGTACTTTGCTGCTATGTATGTGTAGAAGTTGATACGCTACTGCTGGCAAATTTTTATCCAATAAATGCTTTTAACCATAAGGGTAATCTCCACAGGTCTCAGTGATTCGTAGTGTTCAATTTCCTGTGGAGTCAAATCTGTCCTTTCTGTCAGTCATAAGTTATGTCAGTTATAAGATGTGAAGCCTATTTGTCTTATGGAATCGCAGTTTGTGTTTGTGTTTTGTTGTTTGAGTTATTATTGGAGCAGAAGTACTAGTATAAAAAAGAATGTTAAAGAAATGCCATCAAAGATGTTCCTTTCTCATAGGGGACTGCCCACTAGCCTGTGGCTAGAGAGGAATGTACTATTACTTCAACATGTGTGATGCAGTACATCTAGATTTAGCATAGCAGAACATGTTAATCTGAAGGGATTGATGGTGATAGTGGACCTAATTCTCATTCTTGAAACTACAAAGCTAAAATTATACACACATAAAAATACTTCTATCAGGTAGTGGCCTGAATCTCATTCTTAAAACTACAACTTAAACCTTTACACCCACTTCAAGGTCCCTTTACTCTACTGGAGAGATGTAGAGCAGTTGTAATGTAAATGAGAATCAGGCCTACTGTTCGCCACAAGAGGGCTCTTCAAGGCTGAGAAGAGGTGGAGCATTGCTGCAGAGGTGGCTGAGCAGATTTCTACATTGAATGGTGGAGATCTGCACCATCTTTCATGTGTGAATCTGGGAGAGTACAATGTGGAGCAGTATTTTGAGGTTATGTTTTGTGATTCACATTAGCACAGAAAGAAAAAGAGAGAAGAAATCATAAAGGAATTACTCTGGTGTTTAAGGAGACTTCAGCATAGCTCATTATTAAATTATCTGTCCAGGGTATGAATCATTCCCAGGAAGTAAAGAATTTAGGATGCTTTGAGTTTTAGTGCAACCATCTGAATTGAGAATTTGACTATTTTCCCATTGCAGTCATATCGCTTCTCAGTTTTCTCAGAAGAGAATGCTATCATTAGAGATGGACAAACTTAATAAACCTTGCTTTATTGAGCTATCACGTAAAATCCCTACAATTAGCAAAATCAGAGTCCTGTTGAACAGCCCAGTGTTACTACCACTCAACTTGAATATGTACACTGATGCTAAGTATCAGAATACTGATGGATTGCTATGTAGGTCTTTAAGGAGAGCCCCCATAATAGTAGCCTGAGTACAAGGCTTTGGTTGCAAATGTATTTTGTCCATGGAAAACAAAGCACCAAATTCTGTCCTGGCATAAATGGAGTCAGCTCCTGATGGCATCAGTGGAAATTACGCCTGCTCACACCTAGGTTGAATTTGCCTCAAGGTTTGAGAAAATGGAAGAAGTGCAAACAAATTCACCTCTCCCCGATATAACACTGTCCTCGGGAGACAAAAAATCTTACTGCGTTATATTGAACTTGCTTTGATCTGCCAGAGTGTGCAGTCCCCCGCCCCCGAGCACTGCTTTATTGTGTTATATCTGAATTCATGTTATATCGGGTCACATTATACTGGGGTAGAGGTGTATTCTAAGTTGATCGGAAATGAAATACATTTGTTCTGTGATGATATACCTGACCTGTAATGATATGGTTCACCTTTAGTCCAAATAAACTGTTTTTCAGTAAATTATGGTAAAGTAGAGGTTAAAAGTGGCCTAAGTATAGGTGAAGAGCTGCCCTACATCCATTATGTTGTTTATATTGCTCTTTTCATTTCAGGGACGTCATCTGTTTAACCTTTAGTGTTTTTAATTGTATGTTTTATGAGTGCATTTGCAGAAAGGAATAGGTGGTCTTTATACATTATTTTATTCACGATGAAGACTACATGTTTTAGGGCAGGGAGAGGCAACCTATGGCACGGGTGCTGAAGGTGGCACATGAGCTGATTTTCAGTGGCACTCACACTGCCTGGGTCCTGGCCACGGGTCCAGTGGGCTCTACATTTTAATTTAATTTTAAATGAAGCTTCTTAAACATTCTGAAACCTTATTTACTTTACATACAACAATAGTTTAGTTATATATTATAAACTTATAGAAAAAGACCTTCTAAAAATGTTAAAATGTATTATTGGCACGCAAAACCTTCAATTAAAGTGCATAAATGAAGACTCGGCACACCATTGCTGAAAGGTTGCTGACCCCTGTTTTAGGGTATCTCTACACTACCAGCTTTACTGGGCACAGCTGTGATGCTGCAGCTACACTTGCTAAAGCAATGAAAGGGGCTTTTCCACCACAGTGGTAAATCTATCCCTCCAAGAGGTGGTAGCTGAGCCTGAGTCGATGGAAGAATTCTTCCATTTAACTAGTAGTGTCTACTCCAGGGCTTATAAGGGCATTGCATCTTAACTGTGCCTCTCACACTCCCGAGCAATGTAGCTAGGTCATCCTAAGTTTAGCTATAGACTAGGCTTTAGTGAACTTTCAGCACAGCTTTTGTCCTTTCGGTGTAATCTAAGCATACAGCATGATAAAAATTGATAGGTTTCACATAACAGACATTATTTATACATTTTTTAAGTATTTTTCATTGTGTTTTTGAGTGACTGGTGTAGTTAAGGAGCCCTCTTCTGGTAAAAAACAAATTAACAGTTGTCACTGTTTCAATTGCGTGAAATCTAACAAGTATGGGTGAGCATTGTTTGAGTTTTAGTTAATAGTATATCTGGGACAACAGATATTAATGGATGAGGAAAATCCATGAATTCCAAGGAAGCAGAATTTCTTTAAAACATTCCCTAGAATCAAACAGTTTTTTTTAATGCTTGCTTGCCTATCTGTAGGGGTTTGTGTGAATTTTTAGTATGTAGAACCCATGTAGAGCAGAGGCCATGGATATTAAATCAAA
The DNA here is from genome assembly GCF_007399415.2 of Gopherus evgoodei. Lineage (NCBI taxonomy): Eukaryota > Metazoa > Chordata > Testudines > Testudinidae > Gopherus > Gopherus evgoodei. The sequence continues at coordinate 40,940,886 of NC_044332.1, forward strand.
ACTGTTATAACCATGTAGTCAGAAGCTGAGAGAATTTTTCTTTTTGTTAGCTCTGCATGTTGGTATTAGCAAAATCTAGCACAGAGTCTGAGATGTATATGTAGGATCAAAATCTAGCTAAAGCTGTGGGTTTTTTAGGCTACTGAGGTGTGCAATATTTAAATGCCTCTCCCCTCTAGTTTTAGGAGAAATTTTCCTCCATTTCCCCTCCAAATGAAACAATTGCATACTGTAGTTGTTCTTCACCCTAGTGATGAGCAAAGAATCACCACATATGTAAATCTACAGTCCATAGTTACAAGGGCAGATTTTGGTCAATTATTGTGATATATTTGTAATCATTAATGTTTTTAAAATCCAAGGTAAAAGTGTAACAAAAATGGAGTTATACAATTCAGTAATTATTATTATTATATTTTGTTCTTTGGAAAATTGAATGTTTTTTAGAACTCACTTTCATGGGAAGGAAATCAGTCTTGTGGTTAGTACACAGAACAGAAAGTCAGAAGAACTGGATTATTTCCCCATATCTAGCACATATATCCTGTTTCTTTTTTTGAGGCAAGTGAGTTAGGACCCGATCCTCCTCACACTGATGTCAAAGGGAGTTTCTGTGGGGGCAGAATCAGGGTTCTTATTCTCTCTAGGTATCAGTTTTCCTTAAAATGAGGATGATAATACTATTTTACAAGTGAGGCTAAATTCATTAATATAGTATAAGAGCTTTTCTTAACAGAGAAATCAGTAAATTAATCATACTTTATATTTACATAACTTTCTTTTCAAGGATCCCAGCTCACAGCGTTTTTAGTAAACTAATGGAGTAAGCTTTAAACACCCCTGAGAGGTAAATATGACAAGTATTAGCCCCAGTATTATAGATAGGACAGCTTAGGCACAGAGGTCTTAGACAATTTGACCAAGGTCAAAGAGCCACTCAAGAGATAGAGCCAAAAGTAGAATCCAAGACTCAGGTTCCATGGTCTAACCACAAGACCACATAATCTCTCATAATTAAAAATAATACTTAGAAGTAAACCTTTTAAATGACTGAAATTTGTCATGTCTTCTATGGCTAAAAGGTTACCTCTTTCAAGATGAAAATGTTCAGTGGACCTTTAGTTTAAACTCATAAAATCTGCTAAAGCAAATTTCATACATTTCCATTAAGAAGGCAAATTACTTCTCTTAGGAAAGGATCAAATGCATCAGATAGAGTGGGTATGCTATGTTAATGATAGGAGGTGGGGCAGTGAGGGTAGAAGAATTGATGGAACATTTACAGTTCAAGGAATTCAGTGCTTTTCATTTATGCTAGAAAAAATGTTAATGATGTCACCTTCTCCTCCTGGTGCAAAGTTATCAGGCAGACATCACTAAATGCATCATATATCTGACATTAAAATGACTAGAAGGTTATTTCCTTCTATTTCTTTCCTCTTGGAAATCCTTCAAGATTTTATTGTAGATAAAAAAAAACAACACACACACACAAAAAACCAAACCCTGCACAATGCTGCAGGAAACAAAGCTTTAGCTAGAGTCTTACTACTGGATTATTGCCATTCTATCTCAATGCTGATTGAAATCCAGGATATTTGTATCAAAGCCATAATGAGATACTGGCAAATACCTTTCTGCCCCACTGGAAATGAATTCTTTCTGTTGAACGTTTTGTCTTGGTGAATTTCATCTGCAACAGGAATAGGCATTTTGCATTTGAATCAAGTAGGTTACTGCTTTGGATCAGATGATGTGGTATATACTCTACTCACCTTTAGATTAAATCGATCCTTTACAGTGTTGAGTATAACACAGTGAATTTTTGGAAGAAATTATCTTATTGTTTCATCTAAATGAATTTCGAGTAATAGTGCTTGTCATAAACAGATAGTCAAGGGTTAACAGAATAGAAGTACTTCATGTCTCTTTTGCCTGTAAAGGGTTAAGTTCAGTGAGCCTGGCTGTCACCTGACCAGAGGACCAATCAGGGGACAGGATACTTTCAAATCTTGAGGGAGGCAAGTTTTTGTGTGTGCTGTTAGTGTTTTGGTTGTTGTTCTCTCTGGGTTCTGAGAGTGACCAGATATGCAACCAGTTTTCTCTCCAATCTCCCTGATACAGGTTCTTATAGATTCAAAATAGTGAGTACTAGGTGATAAGGTGAATTAGGCTTATGTTTGTTGTCTTTATTTGCAAATGTGTATTTGGCTGGGAGGAGTTCAAATTTGTATTTTGCTGAAAGGATTTTAATTTGTACTTGTATACTTAGGCTGGGAGGGTATTCCCGGTGTCTATAGCTGAAAGACCCTGTAACATATTCCATTTTAAATTTACAAAGATAATTTTTACTGTTTTTTTTTCTTTAATTAAAAGCTTTTCTTGTTTAAGAACCTGATTTGTTTTTATTCTGGTGAGACCTCAGGGGACTGGGACAGGGGATTGGTGGGGAGAAAGGAGGGAAGGGGGAGAGAAAGGTTAATTTCTCTGTGTGTTAGGGTTACTTTCTCTCTCAGGGAGAGTCTGGGAGTGGGAGAGAGAAGGAGGGGGGAAGGTGAATTTTCCTCTCTGTTTTAAGATTCAAGGAGTTTGAATCACAGTGATCTTCCAGGGTAACCCAGGGAGGGGAAGCCTGGGAGAGGCAATGGTGGGGGAAAGGTTTTACTTTCCTTATGGTAAGATCCAGAGGGTCTGGGTCTTGGGGTTCCCTAGGCAAGGTCTTGGGGGGACCAGAGTGTACCAGGCACTGGAATTCCTGGTTGATGGCAGCGCTACAGGTTCTAAGCTGGTAATTGAGCTTAGAGGAATTCATGCTGGTACCCCATCTTTTGGACGCTAAGGTTCAGAGTGGGGAATTATACCATGACAGTGTTACTACCCCTATTTGAATTGTGCATATAACTATAAAATGACTGTGAGTTTCAGTGCAAATATTCCCTCTATAATTAATTACTCCTTGATATTAGTACATTTTAAATACTCAATTGACTTCTTTAATAGAAAAAATATAATCAGACACTTTCCATATAATTGTATAGTTGATAAAATTTTCCTCAGTTCTGCACCAGTAATGGTATGGTCCAATAAATAATAATTCAGAATACTGAACCATTTAAAAACTGTGTGTAGAATTCATGCACAGCATCCTGATCACCTTACTCTCAGAAATAGTCTCATTGACTTAAATAAGAGAAGCACCATGTAAGCCCACAATATAGACTGTTACCCCTTGTGATCTGAGTCGCTAGGCAAAAATGTGGGGCCTAGTAGGTTATTCCACTTGAGAGGAGAAATTGGTGACAGTTGAGTGTTTTGTTTATTTACAAAGAATATATAAAGTCTGTGTCTCTGAAAGCAGAAGGAATCAAATAACATGAAACAGCTTTTATTGCTTGTAGCACCAGGAACACTTTTCAGCCTGACCCTGACCCAAAAACTTCTCACAGGTTTCTTCCAGGGTCAGCCACTGTGCTTGCAGCAGCTCCTTCAGGTGCACGCATGCCTTCTCTCTCTCTTTCACTCTTGGCCTTTCCTTGGTTTTTTTGTCTGTTCAGCCTTCACACATACATACCCCACGTCACATGCCCTTCCTGCAATCCAAAGCAAAACTCAGGAAAAGCTCCTTTTATCTTAGGTGAGTTCATGTACTCCTTTTGGCTACTATGGCTAGGGTTAGTCCTTTGCAATTTCTCAAGCAGAGGACACTGCCAGGGGGAGAGGTAGGGAGGGTTGGAGGGGGAGTGTACAGTTGGAGGGTGCTGGAGGGTGGGGTGTGTGTACTAGGAGGAAGTATTTGAGGTGCTTGAAGGGTATGGGGGGGCTGAAGGGGGTACCTGTGGCCTCACACTTGAGGTTGAGGGGGCAGTGTTGTGCTCTCTGTTATGATAGCACAGGCTGGCAAAGGCCCAGGATGCAGCACCAGCCTGTCAGAGCCTCCCTGCGGGCCTCTCCCCCTCCCAAGGGTGGGGAGCTTAGGCCTGGCGCTGGCCTTGGCCCTGTCACGTCTCCCAGCCCTGTCACCCCTCCTGGCTGGGCTCTGAGGCCCCATGGTGTCAGGCAGACCAGCCAAGAGGCTCTTGGCAGCTTTGCTTACCTGGTGGGCTGGGCCAGGGCGGGTGGGATCCAGCAGCTGCCGATGCAGTGGAAGGCCAGTCGGTGTATGGAGATGGTTCTTTCTGAGCTGCAATGTCTGCTCCACCAGGAAAAATCCTGGACATTTCTTTTGATTTCAAAAATCTGCTCAGACGGAGATCGGCAGATCAGAAAGGAGGTCATGTCTGGGAAAACCTGGAGTATGGTAACCCTACATTTGGCTTACGCTTACAGTTATGTTAATTGAAGGGTGAGTTTACACCTATCAATCTCAATGGGGTTTTAACTCAATCCATAAAAAGATTTCACCTAGCTCATAACACTAAAATGCATCAACAAACTGTAAAATTGCCAGTAAACTTACTATAAAATAAATTCTACTGAATATATATATATATATATATATATATAAAATCAACATTTTTCCTCTTTTGTTAAGATATGAAAATATGCGTTTAGCATTTTGGCTTCACAAAAAAAGATGTGTAGATTTTTGGTATAAATGCAAAGTGGTTGTGCATGTAGTCTGGGATTTTCAAAGAGGCCTAAGGCAGTTATGTGCCCAACTCCCCTTGAACTCAGTGGGATTTGGGTGTCTAACTCCCTTAGATTACTTTAATAAATATCAGTGACGACATATGTGATTATCATTATTTTTTTGTACACATATTCTGTTCAATAACTCTCCTTTTGAAGTCAGTAGTTTTCCTCCCAAAATAGGCAAATCAGAGCAGGATTGGGTGCATTAATCACATTATTTTCAATTTTAATATATGGAATAGTAATCTTACAAATGCATTTGGTAATTTAGGGTCTAGTTTTGCTCACTCTGATATTATTAGCGTAACTGCCATTGTCTTCAATAGGAACAGGATCAAGCTAATAAAGGGGATATTAAGAAGGGAACAAATAGCAGTTAGGGGCCTAGATTTGATCCTGATCCATTGAAATCAATGGGAGTTTCACCATTAATTTACATGAAAACAGGATCAAGCCCCTAACGCCCATTGAAAGTCAATGGGAATTGTGTGCCTCACTATCATTTGTGCATTTGAAAATCTCCCACTAAATAAATATAGGGAAATTATTTTATTTATATTGGAGCTTATTTTATTAAAATAAATGCTAACAAATTCATGTAGAATATAGATTTCTTGTTATAGCAAAATAACGCCACATCTAGCATTGGAAAATCATTTTCTTTTGTTTGTTGAAACATCTCTGACCTTATGGAATTTTAATGTGATCTTTTTCCATTTGAATTGTTTCTGTACTATAAGGCACAGTGCTAGTGCTAGAAGGCTGAGAGATATGAAAGTACTATGTTATGAATGTGGCTGCATTGGACTGAAATACATTTTAAAATAGATATTTCTCATAGGTGCTGTAGTGATTGAAAATTCTGGTGTAATGTCAGTTAAGAAAATGTTGGTACTGTTTTAAATGAGTTCCTTAATCCACACTGAATTTAGATTTGTTTGAAATTTGTCAGCATAATAATCAGGGATAGTAAAAATATAATTTTGAATGGAAAGTAAACAACTCTCATAGTAAAAGTTGGATGGAATTGTGAAGTTTGATCTGGATAGTCATTTTGAGTCCCCCACCACCCAAAATTAAAGTACATAGTGGACCAGATCTTCAGCTGTGGCTGCAGAGTATATAGTCAGGTTAGGATGTGGGATGATGGAAGGGTGGCATAAAGCTCACTTTTGCACTTCTCAAATCCTGGACTAACTCTATGCCAGTCCAGCCTTGGGCCGCATGGGGCCTAGTCTTCAGGGCTAGATTCTGCTGGCACACCTGAGAATCTAGATAATTAATTGCATTATTTGCTGAATATTATATCACATTGGCCATATGACCATTGTGACATACCACTGTACAATCTGGATGAATTAGCTGCTGTGTCACCCTTGCCCTGCAACCTTGTCTGCCTTATAATGTCTTGCTGAAGTAACTCCCACCTGGGCCACTCACAAACAGCCTTCCAGCATGCATGTCTGTGTGTAACTGCAGCCTGCTAGCCATACTTGGGTTATACTCTGGCTCTCACCAGTCTTGGTTATACTGAGCTGATGGTGTCAAATTTGCAAATGAACTGAAGCTCAGCAGTTTCTCTCTGAAGTCTGGTCCTGAAGTTTTTTTGCTGTAGGATGGCTACCTTAAAATCTGCTATTATTGGCCAGGGAGATTGAAGTGTTCTCCTACAGGAATGGCAATATACAAAAACTGCTGACCTTCAGTTCATTTGCAAATTTGACACCATCAACTCAGGATTAAACAAAGACAGTGAATGGCTAGCCAACTACAAAAGCAGTTTCTCCTCCCTTGGTGTTCACACCTCAACTGCTAGAAGAGGGCCTCATCCTCCCTGATTGAACTAACCTCATTATCTCCAGACTCATTCTGGCCTGCATATTTAAACCTGCCTCTGGAAATTTCCATTACATGTGTCTGACAAAGTGGATATTCACCCACTAAAGCTCATGCTTCAATATATCTGTTAGTGTATAAGGTGCCACAGGACTCTTTGTTGCTTTTTACAGATCCAGGCTAACATGGCTACCCCCCTGATATTTGCAAGTAACTGTACTGAATTTGTGACTAATTGTGTGAGTGATGACTTAGAGAATTTTGATTATAATGTAATAAAGGGATTAATAGCAACAGCTACTGTAGCCATATCTAGAATATTGAAGTCTCCCAAAACTAAAATCTCACTTCCATGGTAGAATAAGTGCAAAATGTGAGTTAAAGAAAGGAACAAAACACAAAAATGCAAAAATACAATGAATACTGAGGATCTAATGAAGTATAAAAGAACTAAGGCAATAGCAAAAGAATTTCTAAAAAAGTCAAAGAAAGAAAGTTGGAGGAGGTACTGTGGGTGAATAAATAAAGATATCAAGAAATATGCAGGCAAATTAGAAGAATGAATGGAATGCAGCCACATCCCAGGTCTTATTGGTACTGACAACATAGTTAGAAGCTCTGATAATGAGAGAGCAGAAATTTTAGCAGAAACTTTCTGGGGGTGAGTAGCGATGAAAATCAAAGAGAAGTTTTCCATCAGATTAAAAGACAATATTGAAGAGAGTCATGATCTATTATGTAATTGGCGTAAACATGAAGATACTATACTGTATGAATGGTTTTGTATGCAGGAATTTGAGAAAGCTATTGATAGCAGCAAGAATACATTCCCAGTTAAAAATAATGTATGTAACATAATGTTTAAATATCTCTGAGAGAGCAGTTTGAGGGTTCTCTTGGAATTATATAACACTATGGGGGAAAAGGAGTAATACCAGTAAGGTAGAAACATTCAGTAATTCCAATATGAAAACCAGGCAAACTATCCACCTGTATACCAATTGCCTGTATATCAATTGCCCTTACGTCCTGTCTGGGTAAAATTATGGAAAGAATGGTGAATGAAAAATTGGTTGTCTGTTTGGAAAACAGTAACATTATAGATAAAGTAGTAGTAGAGTAGTTTTAGGAGAATAAGATGCAACAATCACATTGTTAAATTAGAAACTGAAATATAAATAATATACCAATATTCCAATAGGTATAGTTCCTTAAGTTTAAAAAAAAAACAAACCCAAAAAACAAAACCCAGGATTCAAGTTGAGGTGTAAGTCTCTAGTTGGAGTAGAGGTGAGCCAAGGAAGCTGTGGTTTTGGATCATGAATTTTGAGATTCATGTTCAAGGGCAAATCAGGGTTATTTGACAATACCAAAATCTTGCAAACTGTTCTTGCAAGATTTCAGCCCTAAATGGCATTCCTATCTTGAGCATTGGAAGTCTTTCAAGATAAGTGCTCTAGTGAGATTTCTGCCAGCTTGGACTGAAAATCTGCTGACAATGGCTGCTTTTGCAGAACTTTGGCTGCATCTGAACTGAAGCTGAGAAATAAACTCCTTCCAAAACAATACAATTGGATTCATATCTGGGAATTAACATCTAGTCTCCTGAACTCTGACATTTGAAGGGTGCTAGCTCTGATATTCCAGTTTTTTTGGGCCAGTTCCGTGCTTAAGCAAGTTACATTGATGAAGTGCTAACATGGATTTGAAATGATCACTTGAAGTTGTTTTGTAATTTCTATGCTAAACCTTTTAGCATGGAAATTTAACTACACATCATGTTGTACCGTTGTCAGTGAAACAGTCATACTTTTGTGATAACTTCCAAAAAAACACCTTAGCAATCAAAATGCTGGAAGTAGTTACACAGCCAATTATTAGACCTCTGCTTTGTATGTATGTATGAATATTAATTATTGCCGTAAAAATGAATGAGTAATCACTGAGATTCAGAATCAGGAAGTCAACTTCAAGACTATTTCTCTAAAAGTGACACTGATTTTGGGTCCCTCAGTTTTTGGGTGACCATCATGAGATATTTTGGTTTTGATTTTCAGATATAATGACCACATTGACTTAACATGTAGTTTTGGGCGCTCAACATTTCTGAAAATCAAACTCAGCATGTCTCAGATTATGCAATTAAAAACTTAAACACCCAGAATCACCAGCCACTTTGAAAATTGTCATTCAAGGGCAATACTTCAATTGATTTCATTGGCCGTTTAAATTAGGTAAGGACTGCAGGATCAGGTTTTCTAACCCTCTGGAACCCACAGGACCTACTTTTAATTATCTGAAACAGCAATTAATTTTGTTTGTACAGGGATGTATAGGAAAATAATATATCTATCTTTGTTTTGCCTAATTATACCAAGTATGTAAAAACAGTAGAATGTAACTTGATCCACAGTATAAACAGTGTCAGCTGTGACCATCTTTTGTAAATTGTATTGGATTTTTTTTACTTTGTATTAGGAGTTTCTTCTGCAAGATGGTTGCATATGGCAGACTTGGTCATAACATATCATATGTATCATAATAGCAGAAAAGCAATAATATAGTTTTATATATTGTGGGCACAGTGCTGTAGTTCCTTCTTAGGCAAAATGCCCACACACAAAGTAAGTTTTTATCTAACTCACTCTTTCCTAGTCTTGTCATTGTTTAGGCTAGAAAAGTGAACTAGTTTAACTAAATTGGTTTGAAACTGGTTTAGTTGAGCTGGTGCAGACACTTACTATGGATTCACTTCAGCTGATTTAATGAGACAAGATGGGTGAGGTAATACCTTTTGTTGGACCAACTGAACTTAAGTCAGTGAATTACTTTTGTATGTGGACAAGACTATGCGGAGCAGGGGGGACTCCAGGCCCCAGCACACCAAGCTCTGGCAGGCTGCCTTCCGCGGCTTGCCTGCAGATGGTCTGCTGGTCCCGTGGCTTCGGTGGACCTCCCACAGGTGTGCCTGTGGCGGGTCTGCTAGTCCCGCGGCTTCAGAGGACCTCCCGCAGGCGTGCCTGCAGGAGGTCCGCCGAAGCCTCGGGACCAGCGGACTCTCCAGAGGCAGCCTGCCTGCCGTGCTTGGGGCGGCAAAATCTCTAGAGCCGCCCCTGATGTGGAGCATCTAGAGGAACCAGACCCTTTTGTGGACAATCCATTTGAAGCAGAAGCACAGAATTATGCAAAAGAGTTAAGAAAAGACAAGAATAAGTGCTTTTGGCAACCTTTACTGAAAAATACTGCCATAAAACTTGTAACAGGAGCTAAGAAATGTAAATATAAATTCAAGAGGAGGAAAACTAATTAGCTAAGCCTTCTGGAATCAAATCTTATATGATTTAAATATATATCAAGAGAAGAAACTGCTTGTTTAGACTACATGTATTTCCAGTGAAATGGTCATGAGTCACAGCACATCATTTCCAGTGCTTTCAGAGCCAATGAAACATACATAGGGGTTTTCATGTTATTTTTGTTTTCTATAGCAAATGATTGGGTGTGGGTAACATAACAGATGTTGAGTAATGATGTGTGAATGAGAGATCATCTCAGCAGAGATACAGTAGATGCAGAACCGGCGCTAGAGTTTTTCGTGCCCTAGGCACACGGGCATTTCGCCGCCCCGGGCACCGCTCCGGTGGAGCTGCCGCAGCCATTTCTGCAGTGTGTCCGGAGCCGCGGACCAACGGACCCTCCGCAGGCACGACTGCGGCAGGTCCACAGGAGCCGCCTGCTGCCCCCCTGGCAAAATGCCGCCCCCTGAAAATCCTGGCACCATAGGTGATTGCCTAGTTCGCCTCAATAGAAGCGTCGGCCCTGAGTAAAGCCCCGTTTATCTAATCTAATTGGGACTGGGGCCAGATCAGTTAACCAACAATTTGGATAAGCCAGAGAATGAGAGAGTGCGAGGCTGCAGCACCATCTAGTGGTCACAGGAGAGATCGCCTGCTTCTGGGCCTGTGAGCCCTGGTGTTTGGTTAATGTGGAGAGCCCGATAAATGGGATTCTACTGTATTTGTATTTCTGCCTGGGGAATCACATGCAGACATTTTTACTTTCATTATAGTTACTTATGGACCAATCCTGGAAGCCCTCTAGGCATAAAACTTCCATTCAACTCAATAGCGATTCCAAACATAGGGACCTAATCCAATGTCAGCTGAAGTCAGGGCACATAACAGCCTTTTCATCAGGCACTGCTATCTTCCTCACAGCTTTCTAGAAGCACATTCCACTTAGATTCTGCAGTTTCTCAGGCTAAGGTTAAATCTCTCCTTCCATGTGCACAAGCGTCCAGTGTAAGGCTTCGTAAGCCAAGAAAGCAGAAAGTAAGTTGCATCTCCCAGAATGAATGGAAGAGTCGTAATTCCATGAATGTCCACCGTGTTCTGAGGAGCAAAAGTTCCCTTGCTCACTCCAGCAAACAGGCATGATTTTCTAACCATAGTTGCATCATGGATCTTTCCAGACCATAGCATATTACTACTGATTAGTCTTCCACAGTGATCAAGCATGCCTGCAGCTCTATGGAGAAATACCCCTTCCTTTTGATAAAGTCTCTGTGGCCTGATTTGGGGGCACAGAATAGGTGCATATGTCCCCTCAATAGTTCTTATATGGTTTGAGAACCCCAGGCCATCAATAACCTCCTGTCCATTGCCAAGCTTTATGAAATGGCACAGTAGCACCCTCCTCATAGCATTGCAGACGTCCTGACAACAGCCCTGACAGTTGCTCTGCCAACACCAAACTGGTTAATTACTGACCAATAACAATCAGACATGGTGAACTTCCAGATGGTGATGGCAACATGTTTCTTCACACAGAAGGGTACTCTCATGGTAGTCTTCTGCTGTTGGAGATTTGGGATGAGCTCTGCATAGATTTTTTAGGAAAGGTGCTTTTATCATCCTGAAGTTCTGCCATCACTGCTGGCCATCTCTGGTCTGTATCATTACCCTCTCCCATCAGTAACTGCTAGTTGGCCAAGCACAGAAGCAGCACTCAAGTGGGTACAGATGCTCCTGGTACATACTCTGTGAAAGTAACTCCTCAGTTTCATCCTCCTCCTTCTCCTCACCCTGTAGCCATATTGCCACAACTTCATCATTCCTATGAAACCACAGAGCCAAACCCATTGCCTACATGAGTTAAAATTCACATGCATCATCCTCTTCATATGAATGATTACTATGATTGCAGTCCTCAGCTCTGGGTCCTCCATGCTGTCTGATACCAGCTGGAAAATGGGACCAGCAAAATGAACAAATGGCAGGAGACTGTTAGTTTGATGCCAAGCCTTAGTATTCCTGGAGTTTACAGCATGCACCATATGTATCATGTGAAAAAATGTAGAACAGAGAGCAGAGTAATGGAACAGTGCACTGTGAGATATCTGCCCAGAATGAAGAGCAGTAAATTTGATCTAAGGCAGAACTGTGTGGAGACTATGATTAACAATGAAAGTACACTGTAATAAGTGCTGTGGATGCACTTCTGTTCACTACAGTTAAATCACTCAATTTTAAAGCAAACAAATTACGTCACTGTAATATCCCCATGTAGACATGGCTTAACTTTATACCGTTATTTTCTTCTGTCTTGGCTTATAGATTAAGTTACAGCAAACGAATACCACTTTATTCCTGAGTGAGAGCATGCTCACATGCGTTTAACCCACTGTTATTTATGTGCATTGACTTTACCCTGTTAGTTGATTTCCCTTAAGTTTCCGAGTGTCTGCATGTAGACATGCCCTCAAAACCAAACACAACTAAGAGCATGTTAGCTGGATTCTATTCCTTCTTGCATAGCAACAGAAATTTTTACTGACTTCCAATTACAGTTGGTTCTACCTGTGCAAACTTATTAATGGCAGTGTATTTATAAGAAGAGTCACTGATGGCTGACTTCAAGACATAGGGTTGCACACGTGTCAATGATGGCCTAATTAATCCTGCCAACCTTTATTACAGGTATTAATGTATGAGAATGAAAGAACGTAATTTGACTTTGAGTTTGCAGGGTTGGCAGTCAGAATTTTTTGTTTACTTGTACGAGTACATTGGATACGTACGTTTTTGAGACAGAAAATAAATATGGAACCCCACACTGCCATTTTGTAGAGCCAGAACAAAATTGCGCTTCAGTGTTTTTTTGTTTTGTTTTTTTTAAAAAGCCTTTATTGATTAGAACAGATACTGAAATCCAGATCCTATTATCTGTCTTATAAGTTTTAACACTGAACCTGAAAGTCCACAGGCAAAAAAAAAAAATTAAAAAAATTACTCTGATGCCTGTTTCACAGTGACCTTAATATTTGTCCCCTTTTTTTGTGATACTACAAGAGAGAAAATAAATCTGTTCAGTCTTGTTCTCCTTAATTTTATGATAACTAGCACTTAATTATAGGTATAAAAATGTGATGTCTGTAGTGATTATAATTAATAGGGACAATGCATCATAAGAACATAAGAACGGCCGTACTGGGTCAGACCAAAGGTCCATCTAGCCCAGTATCTGTCTACCTACAGTGGCCAATGCCAGGTGCCCCAGAGGAAATGAACCTAAGACGCAATGATCAAGTGATCTCTCTCCTGCCATCCATCTCCATCCTCTGATGAACAGAGGCTAGGGACACCACTCTTTACTCATCGTGGCTAATAGCCATTTATGGACTTAACCACGATGAATTTATCCAGTTCTCTTTTAAACACTGTTATAGTCCTAGCCTTCACAACCTCCTCAGGTAAGGAGTTCCACAAGTTGACTGTGTGCTGCGTGAAGAACTTCCTTTTATTTGTTTTAAATCTGCTGCCTATTAATTTCATTTGGTGACCCCTAGTTCTTCTATTATGGGAATAAGTAAATAACTTTTCCTTGTCCACTTCCTCCACATCACTCATGATTGTATATACCTCTGTCATATTCCCCCTTAGTCTCCTCTTTTCCAAGCTGAAGAGTCCTAGCCTCTTTAATCTTTCCTCATATGGGACCCTCTCCAAACCCCTAATCATTTTAGTTGCCCTTTTCTGAACCTTTTCTAGTGCTAGAATATCTTTTTTGAGGTGAGGAGACCACATCTGTACACAGTATTTGAAATGTGGGCATACCATGGATTTATATACGGGCAATAATATATTCTCAGTCTTATTCTCTATCCCCTTTTTAATGATTCCTAACATCTTGTTTGCTTTTTTGAACGCCTCTGCACGCTGCGTGGACATCTTCAGAGAACTATCCACGATGACTCCAAGATCTTTTTCCTGACTCGTTGTAGCTAAATTAGCCCCCATCATATTGTATGTAGAGTTGGGGTTATTTTTTCCAATGTGCATTACTTTACATTTATCCACCTTATATTTCATTTGCCATTTTCTTGCCCAATCACTTAGTTTTGTGAGATCTTTTTGGAGGTCCTCACAACCTGCTTTGGTCTTAACTATCTTGAGTAGTTTAGTATCATCTACAAACTTTGCCACCTCACTGTAACTTGCGTGGGTAAAGTTCAAGGGTCAGATTCCTCCACTGCTTGCACCTAAAATTCCCATTGATGTCAGTAGGAGCTCTGGATGTGAAGGATTGATTGGATTGGGTGCCTGGGCAATACTGGCCAGATTTTGGGTGAAAGGAGAGAACATGAACTGGGCAGAGAATTTCTGTTGAATGACACAAGAGGTATTGCTAGACCCATTGCCATGGACAGTATGCACTGATTAATGGAGTACTGAACACAGTTCCTCCTTCCATGTGTTTAATTTATTTGGGAATGTTAAGAGGCTAATGGCCAAAATCCTGGCTCCATTGTAGTTGGTGGCAAAATACCCATTGACTTCAGTGGAGAAAGGTTTTTATAATGTGTATATTACTCAGTAGTCCAGGGCCGTATGTTCTAGAAATACATCTGTATGGGACAACATTTCTGGACAATTTATATAATAGCTATCAAGCAGTTGGATCCTATAATATAAATAAAGCTTCTCTGCTTCCTTCTAGGAAGAAAGTAGAACACTTTAAATATCAAAGGAGGGTTATTAGGTAGGCATTGTTACAATTGCTTATGTAATTGGAGGTGCTATTTGAAACATCCAATTTTATATTTAATAGATTAAGAAAAGATGTTATAACACATCCAGCTAAGATAAAAGGATCTTAAGTGTGTCCACCAATTTTGCACTCTCAACAAGTGATAGGCATAAATGCTAACATTTCAGTATCTTAGATTGTAGACTCTTTGGGGCAGTGACTGTATTTCTATTGTATGTGTACATAGTGCTTAGCACATTAGGATCCAAGTCCCATGATCTCTAGGTGCTACCAGAATAGAACTACTTAATGATATTATCTGACTGCCTGATTTCTGAGTACACTTCTGTTGCTATCCATCTAGATACTAGCATTTGCTCCTGCATTTTTATGAGTTCACAGAATCAGAAGCTGTTTTTCAAAAGCAGCCTGTAAAGTGTGTTACCTTCCTTTTCCAAAATAGCTAGCAGCAGCTACAGCTCAGAGCACAAACAGTCCTCTGACCACTCCCCAAATATAGAGCTGTGGTTGAAGGAAATCTTACAGTTTTGTTTAGGCCTTACAAGAACAGGATTCTTTTTACTTGTTTTGTATTATTATTATTATTATTTTTTGGGCGGGGGAGAATCTTTTGTTCTAAAAGATGTCTGAACTTTGCCCATATGGGCGTAGTCCCATTCTTTACTTGGTGCTGCTCTGATGGGCCTTTTATAGGCATAAAAAATTAAAATTCTGTAAGATAGAGATCTAAAATTATTTTTTAATTATGTCTGTTTAAATATTACTATGCTTAGGCAGTAATCAAGCTAGCATTGCAAAATATTAATACAGCAAGAGAACAAAAGCTAAGTGAAAGCATTTATTACTTTTCAAATGTTTATATCCTTAAAAGAGGAAAAAAATGTGGAAAAATTCTTCTTGTGTCTAATGACTTTGCAGGCTCCAAAGTACACAAGGGAGCTGAATCCATTCCAGAGAAAAACCTCAGGAATGCAAACATTTCACTAAATACAAAACAGTCCTGTTTTGACTTTGAAAAATTGTGTTATTGCAACATCCCTAAATTACCAAAAAGCTGGAAGTCTTCTACGTCCAAAAGTTGTGATGTGGGCCAATGGAAATATTTTACTTAATGTGTAGAGAAAAGCTAGTTATACTGTTTCAGCAAAGCCTAAGAGCATAATGTGATGTGTAAGCGGAAAAAAGAGCGACACATTTAGAGGAGTAAATTCTGTCCTCAGTTATACCAGTGTAAGTCTAGAGTAACTCGCTTGATTTCAGGCTCAGAATTTGACCCTTTATATTACATAATTAGAAAAGCTTTAAGTACAGAAGTATCCAAAAAGAAATAGCTATATTGAACTCCAAAGTGAAAGATTAATTTCAGAGTGTATTAGGCCAAGTTTGTACTGACTTATAGCCATGCAAGTAGTTTCTAGGTACCAGTGTCCTGCTAAATAGCAGGTTTATCAGTTCTCAGTAGTTGTTGGGTGAGTGTCATGCTTTTAAGGTATGTTCAGGTCACTGAACATCTGTTGTTCTGTTTCTGTCTTTTTTCTTTGGTTGAGCATGTTGCCACTCAGTATCCTGCTAGAGAGCTTTTGTAGGTTGAGTTTCTATGAAATGGTATTAGCTAAAGACTCTTTATCTCATCATGACCATCATCATGGCAAATCCTGAAGGGATGTAACCTTCTTGAAGATTGAGTGCTACCCAGATCAGTCTCTAGTTAGGTCCTTAAGAAGATCTGCCTGGATATCCAGTCAGTGTCCATCATAGAATCATAGAAGATTAGGGTTGGAAGAGGCCTCAGGAGGTCATCTAGTCCAATCCCCTGCTCAGAGCAGGACCAACACGAACTAAATCATCCCATCATCATGGGTGATCTTATCCTGCTACCAAAGCTTTTGACACCCATATAATTACCAACCATATAGCAGCATTTTTTGGTCTTCCATTCTAATATGTCAGTATCAAAAAAACTGCCAAAATCTCAGCAGTGCTGATGGAGATGGTTTGTAGGTTCGGCTGTGGATATTATTACTGATCTTGTCCTGCTACTTATAAGGAGCAGCTGATGAAAGTGTTGAGACTTGAGAATGTCAGTCTGGTGGTCTTCAGTCTTTCTCAGCCTCCATGTTTCACAATAGAGTTGATATAACTGTGGTTCTTTTCATCTACAGCTTCACAGTAAGCTTGATGTCCAACATATCCACAGAGACTGCTAGAGGCCCCAGAATATGGCAGTGGCTTCTGCTATACAAGCATCCACATCTTTAGACATCCTCCAGCACTTGTCTGTAACGCTTCCCAAGCATAAGATGGGTGCATAATTAGTTGGAAGAGAGTAGTTATCAATGGTTAGCTGTCAGACTCTAAGGAAGTATCTAGTGGGGTCCTACTGTGGTATGCCCTGGGTCTAGTACTATTCAGTATTTTCATTAATTATTTGGATAATGGAGTGGAGAGTATGCTTATAAAATTTGCTGATGGCACTAAGCTGGGAGATGTAAGCACTTTAGAGGACAAGATTAGAATTCAAACCAACCTTGAAAAATTAGAAAATTGATCTGAAATCAAGACAATGATATTCAATAAAGATAAGTGCAAAGTACTTCACTCAGGAAGGAAAAATCAATTGCACAACTACAGAACGGGGAATAACTGTTTAGGTGGTAGTACTACTGAAAAATTTCTGGGAGTTATGGATCACAAATTGAATATGAGTCAATGATCTGATGCAGTTGTGTGTGTCATATGTAAGAATTTGGAGGTAATTTTCCCGCCCTGTTTTGCACAGGTGAGGTCTTAGCTAGAATGTTATATCCATTTCTGGCCACCGATGTGCCCAGAACGATGGACAAATTGGAGAGGAGAGTAACAAAAATGAGAAAAAGTTTCAGAAACCTAACCTATGAGTAAAGGTTAAAAAAAAAGCTGAGAATGTTTAGTCTTGAGAAAAGAAGACTGGGGGGGAACTTGATAACAGTCTTCAAATATGTTAATGGCTGTTAAAAAGATGATTGTGATCACTTGTTCACCATGTTCCATAAAAGTAGGACAAGAAGTAATGGGCTTCATTTGCAACAAGGGAGATTTAGGTTAGGTATTAGGAAAAACTTTCCAAATATAAACGGCTAAATTCAATGCCTTGCATGGTGACAGGTTTCAGAATGGTAGCTGTGTTAGTCTGTATCGGCTATAACACGGCTACCTTTCTAACTAAAGACAGTTTAAATACTGGAATAGCCTGCCAAAGGGTGTTGTGGAATCCCCATTGTCTAAACTGTTCTTAGAAATCTCCAACAAACACCCACCCACCAGGGATGGCCTAAGTTTACTTGTTCTTGCTTCAGCACATGAGGTTGGACCAGATGACCTCTTGAAGCCCTACATCAGGACCAGCTCTAGGCACCAGCAAACCAAGCACATGCTTGAGGTGGCACAATTCCAGGGGCAGCAGACCGGCAATTTTTTTTTTTTGCTTGGGGAGACAAACCCAGAGCTGGCCCTGCCCTACATTTCTAAGATTCTATTTGACAGTTGACACCTGCTTGATATCCTGTCCAGACAGGTTAATGCTGTGCTGATTCTAATGTAAAACTGGAGGCTGCTTGATGGTAATGGCTAGGGACAGTTTTATCTACTTTCATTTAAACGTTGGTTGAAAAAGTTTCCTAGTACTTGCCTAATAGCAGTGCACAGGGGGAGTGTCTGCCATTCTTCCCTGTATGCTTCCTTTACTATCCTGAACCAAAGCTAGCCTATTGCTGCCCAGTTTATTATGGGGTTATTAAATTATTGGGGTATTCCAAAATGATACTTATCCCAGAGAACAACAGTCCCTGCAGACGTGGCCTGTGCAGTCACCTTTCACCACTTCATTGTCCAGAAGCTATCTACCTGAACAAGTAGTGCAGCACACTACAGAGAGTGCAATTGCAAGTCATTTTCATAGCAAAGCTTTTCAACCAGAACCCATTGAAATGCCCCAGTGTTCAGATGACTGGTCCTTTGAGGATATCTGTACCTTTGCCTTTAAACTGAGGAACATTTCAACGCATAACTGACAACTACCAAAACAACACCAACATGTATTAATGTCTGACTTAGCAGCTGTTTGCACACTGTTGCAAGGGGGGAAGGATGTGAAACATGCAAACAAGCAAACAAACAAAACAACCCAAGGTCACAATAGCATGTCTGCATTGCCTGTTACTATGTATCCATTCTACCAGGACATGGACAGAATCGTCAGTAAAGAGCCAGACATCCAACCTAGCAGTAGATAACGCCAGAGCTCATAGGAGAGCCTTGTCTGGGTGAAGAAGAGAGCTAGAAGGAGGAAGATGAGAATAAGAGAGATCCTACCAGCCAGGAACTGTTTGCCGAGATGGCAACAGAAGCCCCAGAAGATGATCCGACTTTGCCAGAAGATGACCATACTCAGCAGTTAAACAACCAATGTATATAGCACCAACTGATTTATTGAATGTAGACAAGAGCTACAGGGTTGGTGAGCTGGAAGACAAGGCTCAGAGGGGAGGAAGAAGGCAGCATGTACCATAATGGACTCAGATTTGCCTTACGCTTCTCTCACCAACACCATGGCTGAAACAACATGCTATCATGCCATATCATGCCTAGCAGTATATATCAGTTTATATTTGTTGTCAGGTTGCTAGCTACAGGCAGTTCATTTTGCAAATGGAGTCTGACAGGGAATTGCACAGCTGGATTAATGGGGTGGCAGACACACCCACACCCACAGTTATATATGTCAACTATTCCCTTTTCACTCGGACTGTGCGTGCTTTTTTTTTTTTTTTTAACAGTGCTGGTGTTTGTTTCGCTGGCCAAAATGCTGGATAGATCTGTTTGTGTGTGTGTTTTAATGTGTCTCATCATTATATGTTGCTGTGTGGGGTGGAGGTAGGAAGCTGATGACTTAATGCTGTCTCTTTTCTTTGTGACATAGCTGCTCTGATCCATTACATAGTGGATCTAAAAACTGACTGAGAGGGAGAAGGGAAGAGCTGTCAGCAACTGGCCTCCTGCCTCTCTGCAGGTGTCCTGGTGTTGCAGTCATGTGTATGTATGAAAGTGACACAAGGAGGAAATGGAAGAAATAGAGTGCCCATCTACCCCTGAAAAGCAAAAGCAGCACTGTCCCTGTTACAAAAATCAGTTTTGTGCCAGTTTTTATAAATGTGTAATGGCTACAAAAAGGAGCCATTAGTCAGATGAGACAGAGAAATTATTGACCCTAGCTGAGTCAATTGATCATGTGGTATCAGGTGAGTTCTGTAGTGCAGGAGAGAGAAGCTGGCACCTTTTTTCCCCCCTCACCCTTCCAGGCACACCTTTTTGAGGCCCCTCAGCTCTTTGTAATCTATTTACATTACAGAGATAATTAAAAGGGAACTTAATCATGGTCTGTAAGTACCTAAATGGGGAGAAGAACTGATAGAAGAGATCCAGTGGCTGAAAGCTGAAGCTGGACAAATTCAGAATAGAAATAAAGTAAAATTTGACAGCAAGGGTACTTGACCATAGTAATAATGTAGGTAGGAATATTATACTTTGAGTTTTAAAATCAAGAATGGTGTCTTTCTAAAATATACACTGTAGCTCCAACAGACGTTATGGGCTTGATGCAGGAATTACTAGGTGAAATTCTATGTTCTGTGTTATGTGGGATCAGACTAGTGATCATAATGGTCTTTTCCAGCCTTAAAGTCTGTGAACATCTCCTCCTAAAACAGGTGTCCTGGTTTTTCCACTTTGGAAGTCTGAGCACTCCACAGGGAAGGAGGAGGAGGAAAGAGATGTGAAGATTGCCCATTTTCCCCCAGGCTCTGATCCGCCATCTCATGATGTCATGAAGAGAAGAGGGAAGACAGGACAAAGGGAAAGTGAGAAATAAAGGAGAGTTTGAGAGAGAGGGGAGAAGCCCCAAGTCTTCCCAGTTCCAAAAGGGAGAATTCCCAAACTCCCACTCTGAGAAAACAAGAGGTACCTTCTAAAGATACTACTGTAGGGAACAAGCCTGCCCCAAGTGTCTAAACAAGCTGGTAGATGTCATTAGGCTTCCCCTAGATAGAAAACCATAGGCATAAAGGAGTCTGTTAGGGGAGGGAGGATCATCAAGTCTTGTGAGAAGGGGCCTGCATGTGGTCAGATAAGCATACAAACATTAGCTTAAGGCTCCCCACTAGTTTTTTCCTGGCTGTTCTCCTACTCTAATAACCACTTATTTCCAGGTCTGCTCTCCCTAAATAAAGTCTCTCTTCTGACTCAGGGAGGCTAGCCTTCTCACTACTAGCAGGCCTGGTTCTTAGTCACATATTCTCCTGCCATGTGACCTTGTACTCATTGCCTCCAAGCTGGGGAGATGGTCTAAACCTGTCACAGAAAATGTTGAGTTCCAGCCCCCTTAAAGGGTAGCTCACCCTGTGACAGATCCTAACGGCATATCACAAAAAATAAATATACAGCAGGACAGATGGACATTTTGTATATGATTTTAATTTTAAAAAATGTGTTTCTTATTAAAGATATCATGTGCAATCCATCAGATATGGAAAATAAATCACAGAAGAACAAGGAATAAAACAGTACAATATGTAAGAATTTAGATGACACCACAAACCAATGCAGCTCTTGTAGATTTACCATAATGTTGTTGATATATGTATATAAATAGCTCACTTATACTTGTATCAGATTCTCTCTTTCCATACTTCAGAATGTTAGAAAACTACCTAAAACTGAATTACTAGAAAAATTGTGTGAAGTTATAATACTGTCTTAAAGAACAGGGCTTTTGATTATCTGGTTTAATCTATTGAATTTTGGATTCAAAATATTTTTCTGGCTATAGATTCCATCTTGGTGTAAAAGATATAGAATATGTACCTCAAACCTCATGCTAACAATTTTTAATCATTTAGATCAGTAATTTGAGGTCGAACCCATTTTGATAAAGATAGACTATATAACCTATATGCAAAATACAGTGAAAGAGACTTCAATTTGTTCCCTTTACAGATTTGTTGCTTTGAAATAGAAGGATGGCAAGTTTTCTGAACCATTAACTGTTATTCTTTCATAGAATCATAGAACTGGAAGGGAGCTCGAGAGGTCATCTATTCCAGTCATCTGCACTGGTGGCAGAACTAATTATCTAGACCATTCCTGACAGATGTTTGTCTAAACTGCTCTTAAAAATCTCCAATGATGGAAATTCCACAACCTCCCTAGTCAATTTATTCCAGTGCTTAACCACCCTGACAGGAAGTTTTTTTTTCTAATGTCCAACCTAAACCTCCCTTGCTGCAATTTAAGCCCATTGCTTCTTGTCTTATCCTCAGAGGTTCAGAGAAACAATTTTTCTTCCTCCTCCTTGTAACAACCTTTTACATACTTTAAAACTGTTATGTCCCCTCTCAGTCTTCTCTTTTCCAGACAAAATAATCCCA
Organism: Gopherus evgoodei; assembly: GCF_007399415.2. Taxonomy (NCBI): domain Eukaryota; kingdom Metazoa; phylum Chordata; order Testudines; family Testudinidae; genus Gopherus; species Gopherus evgoodei. Next base: position 40,962,863 of record NC_044332.1, read on the forward strand.
TATTTTTTCAATCTTCCCGCATAGCTCATGTTTTCTAGACCCTTAATCATTTTTGTTGCTGCTCTTCTCTGGACTCTCTAATTTGTACACCTCCTTCCTGAAATGTGGCGCCCAGAACTGGACACAATATTGCAGTTGAGGCCTAACAGAGCAAAGTAGAGCGGAAGAATTACTTTGCATGTCTTGCTGACAACACTCCTGCTAATACATCCCAGAATGATATTCACTTTTTTTGCAACAGCATTATACTGTTGACTCATATTTAGTTTGTGGTCCACTATGACACCCAGATACCTTTCCGCAGTACTCCTTCCTAGGCAGTCATTTCCCATTTTGTATGTGTGCAACTGATTGTTCCTTCCTAAGTGGAGTACTTTGCATTTGTCCTTATTGATTTTCTTTCTATTTACCTCAGACCATTTCTTTAGTTTGTCTAGATCATTTTGAATTTTAATCCTATCCTCCAGAGCACTTGCAACCCTCCCAGCTTGGTATCATCCGCAAACTTTATAAGTGTACTCTATATGTCATTATCTAAATAATTGATGAAGATATTGAAGAGAACTGGACCCAGAACTGATCCCTGAGGGACCCCACTTGTTATGCCCTTCCAGAATGACTGTGAACCACTAATAACTACTCTCTGGGATTGGTTTTCCAACCGTTTTGCACCCGCCATATAGTAGCTCCATCTAGGTCGCATTTCCCTAGTTTATTTATGGGAAGGTCTTGTGGGACAGTATCAAAAGCTTTACTAAAATCAAGATATACCATGTCTACCACTTCCCCGCCATCCACAAGGCTCTTACCCTGTCAAAGAAAGCTATCAGGTTGGTTTGACACAATTTGTTTTCGACAAATCCATGCTGTTACTTATCACCTGATTATCTTCTAGATGTTTGCAAATTGATTGCTTAATTATTTGCTCCATTATCTTTCCAGGTACAGAATTTAAGCTGACTGATCTGATCTGTAATTCTCTGCATTGTCCTTATTTCCCTTTGTATAGATGGGCAGTATATTTGCCCTTTTCCAGTCTTCTGGAATCTCTCCCGTCTTCCATGACTTCTCAAAGATAATCGTTAATGGCTCAGATATCTCCTCAGTCAGCTCCTTGAGTATTTTAGGATGCATTTCATCAGGCTCTGGTGACTTGAAGACATCTAATTTGTCCAAGTAATTTTTAACTTGTTCTTTCCCTATTTTAGCCTCTTCTGATCCTACCTCATTTTCACTGTCATTCACTATGTCTAATCACCAGCAACCTTTTTGGTGAAAACCGAAACAAAGAAGTCATTAAGCACCTCTGCCATTTTCACATTTTCTGTTATTTCCTCCCCTCCCCCTTATTGAGTAACAGGCCTACCCTGTCCTTTATCTTCATCTTGCTTCTAATGTATTTTAGAATGTTTTCTTGTTACCCTTTGAATGCAAATTACCTTGGGTTTTTTTTAAATCACTACAATATTTGAAAGTTTTTAGTGACTAGAAATCTTAGGAGAAAAGTGGAACACTTTGAGAGGATATTTTTGGGGTGTCACCCCCTCCCCCCCCGCGTGGCTGCCTGTTGCTTTCATGTGAAAGATTCGTGTTGATTTGACTTTTTATTCTTCTGTGTGACGGATGCCAAGATTTACATGATTGCTGTGGGGAGCAACTGGATTTAGCATGAGGAAGAATAAGTGCTTTCCCCCTAGGGAGAGAGAAAAAGGAAATGAGAGAGCGAGGCACATAGGCAATATTATCTGGAGCTATATTTCTGTTCAATTATTTTATTCAGCCTCTATTTTGGATTCTGCTGCAACTAATAAAAGTCAGGACAGCTGCTGGCCTGGAATCAAGGTCTGAGATTAGCAAAGAAACTGTGTATTTTAGCATAACTCCATCTGTACCAGTTGCCAGTCCATAATAGAAGTGACATAGTGTTTTTATTTAAAGCCAACCATGTTGCATTGTGTAATGTATGTATAAATAAGAGAGACTGCCATTAGAATTTGCCAGATGGAGCTTTCGCTTGCATGCAGGGTTCTTCATCGAAAAGAAAAGAGTCATTGTAGAACTGTACATCATTACAGTCATTTTAGCAATTTGTTGTCGTGCATATGGTCTTTTTTTGTGTTTTTTAGATTTTTGGATTACAGGCTCTGAATGATAAAATAGAGGAAAAAACATTTTTGCTTATAATGCAGACCTGTGTGATGTTCAATCATCTACAGTTAGCCTTCAGGCTATTGTTTGTGGCTTACCTTACAGTACCTATGGAAAATATAAAGAATATTGAGATGCAGAAATATGTTTATGGTGCAGTGTTCCTCAGTGAGAGGATCTTCTTGGGTGAGTAGAGGCTACACACTGAGGAAAACAGATGGAGTGGGGAGTTTGAACTATGTGTGAGTTTACATTGAAGGGGCAGGGCCGCCTGGGGGGGCAAGTGGGGCGGGACCCGCTGCCGAAGTGCAGCCAGGTCTTCGGCGGTAATTCGGCGGTGGGGGGCCCCACCGCGGGTCTTTGGGGCACTTCGGTGGTGGGTCCGGGAGCGAAAGGACCCCCTGCTGCCAAATTACCGCTGAAGTGGGGCCCCCCACCGCCGAAGATCCCAGGCCCCCTGAGTCCTCTGGGTGGCCCTGTGGGGGGGGGGGGAATAGGCTTCTAAATGTAAATAGATGATTAAAGTAAATAATTAGAGGTTTTTCCCTAAGTGATTAAATAGAGCACAAAGAAACTTTACTCTAACTATACTCACAGTTTAAACCTAGTCTCAGTAAGGCGGTAGAACACCTATTGCACACTGACCAGGGTGGGCCAGTTTACACTCAAAGTTTAAGACCAGAAGAGTCTTAAACTAATCATCTACTATGACTTCCTGTATATCACAAGCAAACAACCAGAATTAAAGTATTACAGCTACAGTTGCCAACGTTCATGTGGTAAATAAGCACCTCGACTTTCACAATAAGCCAAAAATCACTCTAATCCCATTTCAAAACAAGGTCAAAACAAGCCAATCCCTAAGAACCCCAACACTCTATGTGACTAGATCCCCATGGCGTGCAGTCTGGGACTGTGGTGGGCCCACTGTGCACCCGACTCTCTTCCCTCTTTGCCCCTGCTTGTGCCCCTTGCCCCTCTTGCCCCTGCTTGCCAGTAGCCGATCAAAAAAAAGAAGCAATAAGCTACAAGCCAAAAACTAGCCAACCAGCAACTCACAAGCCAATTAAGCCAAAAACAAGCCCAATTTTTTTTTGCGGGTTTGGCATGTTTGATTACAGCCCTCAGGAGATGAAACTATTATGAGCCACAGGCAGAGAACGGGAAGAACTGAGGTGCACCTCTGCCCAAGGCACCTGCAATAGGAGGGAATTGATTTAGTGAGATTTACCTAGATGATTTTAGCAAGTGACCCACCCTCAGTGTTGCAGAATAAGGGAGGAAGAAGAGAAGAAAAACAAAAACCCAATATCCGGGCCAATCTGACCTGGGTGTAAATTCCTTACCAGTCTTGAATATTGCAGTCAGTTACATCCTTGAGCGCATGAGCAACACCTATCAATCAGCCAAGCACCTGAGAGAGAATTCTCAGTGCCACCTCAGTGCATCACCTCACTCCGTCCAGTGTCATCTCCAGCCATGGCCATCTCTGATGCGTCAAAGAAAGGAGGAACCTTCCCCCTCCGCCCCTGCACCAATAAAATCAGCCCCCAAAACAGAGTACATCAAGGGGGAACAAATTTCTGTCCTTATCCCTACAGATGACTGGCTGCATATGATTATTTGTTTTTTTTTTATGCCCAAGTGGTGTACCTATGTGTCTGATGCAAACAGCTCATGGCAAAAGGCTAACAGCAGAGTGCCTCAAGGCTCTTTATTAGTTCTGGTGTTGCACAATATATGTATTAATTATCTGGAAATTGAGATAAAGCAATGAAATAACAGAATTTGAAGGTGACACAAAGTTAATTAGGTTAGTCAGGACCAGAGAGGAGTGTGATAAACTTCAGAGGAACATAATCAATTTAGCTGAATGGGCAACACAAGGCAGATTAAGTTCAATGTTGATAAATGCAAAGTAATGTACATTGGGGGGAAAGATTTGAACTACAGATGTGCTCACTTACCTACAGGGTTGTAAAGTAACTGTATCAATACAGGAAAGGGATTGGGCATTACTGCAAACAGCTCAGTTTAGATCTCTGCTCAATATGTGTAGCTGGAGTCTGATGCAGTACCACAATTTCTATGTCCTATGTTCCTTTTTGGGGTTTGGAACCTGAGCAAGGATTAGAAACTCTCAGAGGTTAAAACAGAGGAGATCACAGGGCTCTGTGGGGATTAGGGAGGACTCCTGATGTGGGTGGTGGGGAGAACTGAATTCTTCTGTCAGTTACACACTTGCAACCTCATTGAGAGGCAAATTCTGCCTCACATTTTGCAGAAATAGAAGACACTGTCTGCAGTGAAACTGGAGTGGTTCCATTACATAGGGTAGAGGACTCTCTGTAAGGGCTCCCTGTCATAAACAGATAGCTAAGGGTTAATGTCTCTTTCACCTGAAACACCTGACCAGAAAACCAATCAGGAAACCGGATTTTTTCAACTTTGGGGGGAGGGAAGTGTGTGTCTGAGTCTTTTGTCTGTCTGCCTGTTTCCTCTGAGCTTTGGAGAAGTAGTTCTATTTTCTAGTCTTCTGTTTCTAAGTGTAAGGACAAAGAGATCAGATAGTAAGTTCTATGGTTTCTTTTCTTTGGTATTTGCATGAATATCAGTGCTGGAGTGCTTTGATTTGTATTCTTTTTGAATAAGGCTGTTTATTCAATATTCTTTTAAGCAATTGACCCTGTGTTGTATCATCTTAATACAGAGAGAACATTTGTATTTTTTCTTTCTTTTTTATATAAAGTTTTCTTTTAAGACCTGTTGGAGTTTTTCTTTACTTCAGGGAAATTAAGTCTGTACTCACCAGGGAATTGGTGGGAGGAAGAAATCAAGGGGAGAGCGGTGTGTTGGATTGCTAGCCTGATTTGGCATTTCCTCTGGGTGAAGAGGAAAGTGCTTTTGTTCCAGGATTGGGAACGGAGAGGGGGAATCACTCTGCGTAGTTTCACAGAGCTTGTGTCTGTGTATCTCTCCAGGAGCATCTGGAGGGGGGAAGGGAAAAAGGATTATTTCCCTTTGTTGTGAGACTCAAGGGATTTGGGTCTTGGGGTCCCCAGGGAAGGTTTTTCAGTGGGACCAGAGTGCCCCAAAACACTCTAATTTTTTGGGTGGTGGCAGCAGTACCAGGTCCAAGCTGGTAACTAAGCTTGGAGGTTTTCATGCTAACCCCCATATTTTGGACGCTAAGGTCCAGAATCTGGGAATAAGGTTAAAACATGAGTGGCAGCGGCGGGATATAGACAGAATCCAGAAGCCAGTAGGAATATTATATTTTTCTTTTCTCTGCTAAGGGCTTTTTAGCAGAGAGAAACAGTTTGGTTTTAAAAGGGAACCAGAGAGAATTTTTTTTTTCTGCTCTCTCTAGCAGTTTGTGGTTTGCATGTTAAGCGAGAAGACTGTTGAGGGTCTTTTGTCATGCAATAGCCCTCCCATTAGGTGGCAAGTACCAGCACTTATATGCATGCAAATAAAGTGGTTTTTCTGGTTTCCCTTAATTGAACATTAGCTAGAGAGAGAAAGGGAAAAAAACACTGTTGCTAGGCAGACTTCAGGAGGCAACAGAGCCTGCAGTTCAAAAGAGAAACACCGGAGGGCACCCCAACACAAGAAAACAGGAACCATGTCTACCAGGACAAAAATGGAGGCCGAAGACCAATTCAAAGAAGCTGAACACAGGCGAGAGATGGAAAAACACAAACAGGAACTAGAAATAAAACAAAAAGAGATGGAGATAAAAGAAAAGGAAGAAAACATGAAACTGGCAGCCTTCCAAAGAGAACAGGCAGCCCAAGAGGCAGCACACAAAAGAAAACTAGAAGAAGAAGAGGTGGCCTACCGAAGGAAACAAGCAGAAGATGAGGCGGCCCACCGCCGAGACATGGAAAAACACCAAAAAGAAATGGAAAAACAACAAAAACAAATGGAAAAAGAAAATGAAGAGAAGGAAAAACAGAGGAAACATGAACTGGAGTTGGCAAAAGCTGGGCTGCATGTGCCAGCCACCCCTAACAACCCGGCGCCAATTATTGCTCCACAGCACAGAAAATTTCCCACCTACAAGGCAGGTGATGACACCGAGGCCTTCTTGGAAAATTTTGAAAGAGCCTGTCTTGGGTACAGCATCCCCGAAGACCAGTACATGGTAGAATTAAGGCCACACCTCAGTGGACCTTTAGCAGAGGTGGCAGCTGAAATGCCCAAGCCGCAAATGAATGACTATAAACTTTTTCAAACCAAGGCCAGATACCGGATGGGGATAACCCCAGATCATGCCCGTCGGCGCTTCAGAACCCAAAAGTGGAAACCAGAGGTGTCATTTCCCAAACACGCCTACTACATTGCAAAAAACTATGAGGCCTGGTTAACAGGAAACAACATTCAAACCTTGGAAGAAGTGAACCTCCTCATACAAATGGAGCAGTTCTTGGATGGTGTTCCTGAAGACATCACACGGTACATACAAGATAGAAATCCCAAAACTATCGCTGAGGCGGGGGAGATTGGAGCCAAATGGATGGAACTGGCAGAAAGCAAAAAAGCTACTGTCAAGGGGAACGATTACCCCAGGGGGCACACAGACCATAAACCCTACAACCGAGGACAGCCAAAGACCCTACATACCACCCAAGTAAAGCCACAGATACCCTACTCTTCAACCTCACCAGTCTCCAGTAACTCACCTCGGCCCAGTGACCCATCAGATGGAAGATGCTTTAAGTGTAATGAACTGGGACATATCAAGGCCAACTGTCCCAAGAACACCATGCGAGTGCAATTCATTACACCACCATCACCCCAAAGATCCCCAGGCCCAGATGCCTCTCAAATACCCTTGGAGCGAAGGGAAAATTTGAGAGTGGGCGGAAAGAAGGTTACTGCGTGGAGAGACACGGGGGCACAAGTGTCAGCTATCCACCAATCCTTCGTTGACCCCAAATTCATCAACCCAAAGGCCAAAGTTACAATTTACCCCTTCATGTCACAAGCTGTAGACTTGCCTACAGCTCAACTGCCTGTCCAGTACAAAGGCTGGTCAGGAATGTGGACTTTTGCAGTCTATGACAATTATCCTATCCCCATGCTACTGGGGGAAGACTTGGCCAACCAGGTGAGGCGGGCCAAGAGAGTGGGAATGGTTACCCGTAGCCAAACCAGGCAAGCTTCCAGACCCATTCCTGTTCCTGAACCGTCCACAGAAGCCCCGTCTGTGTTACCAGAGACCCAGACAGAGGCAGTGGACCCGGATTCCATGCCTACCACTGAAACAGCCACAGCATCTCCAGTCCCAGGCCCGGAACTGGAACAGCAACCAGCACCAGCAAGTGCAACCACATCTTCAAACTCAACGCCAGAGGGCGCCAGCAAGCCAGAACTGGCAGAAGCAAAAGACAGCCATACCCAAAAGGCTCAGCCAGAGCCTGAAATACCCTCAGGTGCACCAGCGGAGAGCGGTTCACCAGCAACGGAAACAACCCCATCACCTACATCGCTTCCAGAGGGACCAAGCCCAAGTCCACAGTCTGAGGAAGAACTGGTGACCCCAGCCTCAAGGGAACAGTTCCAGGCTGAGCAGGAAGCAGATGACAGCCTTCAGAAAGCGTGGGCGGCGGCACGGAGCACCCCACCGCCTCTCAGCTCTTCTAATCGATCCCGGTTTGTTATAGACCAAGGACTTTTATACAAGGAAATTCTTTCTGGTGGACACCGGGAAGAATGGCAGCCGCAAAAACAGTTGGTGGTTCCAACTAAGTACCGGGGGAAGCTCTTAAGCTTAGCCCATGATCATCCCAGTGGCCATGCTGGGGTGAACAGAACCAAGGACCGGTTGGGAAAGTCCTTCCACTGGGAGGGGATGGGCAAGGACGTTGCCAAGTATGTCCGGTCTTGTGAGGTATGCCAAAGAGTGGGAAAGCCTCAAGACCAGGTCAAGGCCCCTCTCCAGCCACTCCCCATAATTGAGGTCCCATTTCAGCGAGTAGCTGTGGATATTCTGGGCCCTTTCCCAAAAAAGACGCCCAGAGGAAAGCAGTACGTACTGACTTTAGTGGACTTTGCTACCCGATGGCCAGAAGCAGTAGCTCTAAGCAACACCAGGGCTAACACTGTGTGCCTGGCCCTAACAGACATCTTTGCCAGGGTAGGTTGGCCCTCTGACATCCTTACAGATTCAGGGTCTAATTTCCTGGCAGGGACCATGGAAAAACTGTGGGAAACTCATGGGGTGAATCACTTGGTTGCCACCCCGTACCACCATCAAACCAATGGCCTGGTGGAAAGGTTCAATGGAACTTTGGGGGCCATGATAAGAAAATTCATCAACGAATTCTCCAATAATTGGGACCTAGTGTTGCAGCAGTTGCTGTTTGCCTACAGGGCTGTACCACATCCCAGTTTAGGGTTTTCACCATTTGAACTTGTGTATGGTCACGAGGTTAAGGGGCCATTACAGTTGGTGAAGCAGCAATGGGAGGGGTTTACGCCTTCTCCAGGAACTAACATTCTGGACTTTGTAAGCAACCTACAAAGCACCCTCCGACACTCTTTAGCCCTTGCTAGAGAGAACCTAAAGGATGCTCAAGAAGAGCAAAAGGCCTGGTATGACAGACATGCCAGAGAACGTTCCTTCAAGGTAGGAGACCAGGTTATGGTCTTGAAGGCGCAACAGGCCCATAAGATGGAAGCATCATGGGAAGGGCCATTCACGGTCCAAGAGCGCCTGGGAGCTGTAAACTACCTCATAGCATTTCCCAATTCCTCACTAAAGCCTAAAGTGTACCATGTTAATTCTCTCAAGCCTTTCTATTCCAGAGACTTACAGGTTTGTCAGTTTACAGTCCAGGGAGATGATGCTGAGTGGCCTGACGGTGTCTACTACGACGGAAAAAAAGACGGTGGCGTGGAAGAGGTGAACCTCTCAACCACCCTGGAACGTCTGCAGCGGCAACAAATCAAGGAGCTGTGCACTAGCTTCGCCCCATTGTTCTCAGCCACCCCAGGATGGACTGAACGGGCATACCACTCCATTGATACAGGTAATGCTCACCCAATCAGAACCCCACCCTACCGGGTGTCTCCTCATGCCCAAGCTGCTATAGAACGGGAGATCCAGAACATGCTACAGATGGGTATAATCCGCCCATCTACCAGTGCCTGGGCATCTCCAGTGGTTCTGGTACCCAAACCAGATGGGGAAATACGCTTTTGCGTGGACTACCGTAAGCTAAATGCTGTAACTCGTCCGGACAACTATCCAATGCCACGTACTGATGAGCTATTGGAAAAGTTGGGACGTGCCCAGTTCATCTCTACCATAGACTTAACCAAGGGGTACTGGCAAGTACCGCTAGATGAACCTGCCAAGGAGAGGTCAGCATTCGTCACCCATACGGGGGTGTATAAATTCAATGTCCTTCCTTTCGGCCTTCGAAATGCACCCGCCACCTTCCAGAGGCTGGTAGACGGTCTACTAGCTGGACTGGGAGAATTTGCAGTTGCCTACCTCGATGATGTGGCCATTTTTTCAGACTCCTGGCCCGAACACCTACTCCACCTGGAAAAGGTCTTTGAGCGCATCAGGCAGGCAGGACTAACTGTTAAGGCCAAAAAGTGTCAAATAGGCCAAAACAGAGTGACTTACCTGGGGCACCAGGTGGGTCGAGGAACCATAAACCCCCTACAGGCCAAGGTGGATGCTATCCAAAAGTGGCCTGTCCCAAGGTCAAAGAAACAGGTCCAATCCTTCTTAGGCTTGGCCGGATACTACAGGCGATTTGTACCACACTACAGCCAAATCGCTGCCCCATTGACCGACCTAACCAAAAAGACCCAGCCAAATGCCGTTAAGTGGACTAATGAGTGTCAAAAAGCCTTTACCCAGCTTAAGGCAACGCTCATGTCTGACCCTGTACTCAGGGCCCCGGATTTTGACAAACCATTCCTAGTAACCACAGATGCATCTGAGCGTGGTATAGGAGCAGTGCTCATGCAGGAAGCAACAGATCACAACTTCCATCCTGTCGTGTTTCTCAGCAAGAAACTGTCTGAGAGGGAAAGTCACTGGTCAGTCAGTGAAAAGGAATGCTATGCCATTGTGTACGCCCTGGAAAAGCTACGCCCATATGTTTGGGGACGGCGGTTCCAACTACAAACTGACCATGCTGCACTAAAGTGGCTTCATACTGCCAAGGGGAACAACAAGAAACTTCTTCGTTGGAGTTTAGCTCTCCAAAATTTTGATTTTGAAATTCAACACATCACAGGAGCTTCTAACAAAGTTGCTGATGCACTCTCCCGTGAGAGTTTCCCAGAATCCAGTAGTTAAAAAGTGTTCTTAAAATGTAAAAGTCTGTTAGTTATATACTTAGTAGTATATGTAAAGGTGCATGTGTTGTATTAATCTGTTTATTTTCAAGTTCTACAAGGAAATTGCCGCCAGTGAGCTTCCCCACTGTCTGCAATTTGGTGGGCGTGTCATAAACAGATAGCTAAGGGTTAATGTCTCTTTCACCTGAAACACCTGACCAGAAAACCAATCAGGAAACCGGATTTTTTCAACTTTGGGGGGAGGGAAGTGTGTGTCTGAGTCTTTTGTCTGTCTGCCTGTTTCCTCTGAGCTTTGGAGAAGTAGTTCTATTTTCTAGTCTTCTGTTTCTAAGTGTAAGGACAAAGAGATCAGATAGTAAGTTCTATGGTTTCTTTTCTTTGGTATTTGCATGAATATCAGTGCTGGAGTGCTTTGATTTGTATTCTTTTTGAATAAGGCTGTTTATTCAATATTCTTTTAAGCAATTGACCCTGTGTTGTATCATCTTAATACAGAGAGAACATTTGTATTTTTTCTTTCTTTTTTATATAAAGTTTTCTTTTAAGACCTGTTGGAGTTTTTCTTTACTTCAGGGAAATTAAGTCTGTACTCACCAGGGAATTGGTGGGAGGAAGAAATCAAGGGGAGAGCGGTGTGTTGGATTGCTAGCCTGATTTGGCATTTCCTCTGGGTGAAGAGGAAAGTGCTTTTGTTCCAGGATTGGGAACGGAGAGGGGGAATCACTCTGCGTAGTTTCACAGAGCTTGTGTCTGTGTATCTCTCCAGGAGCATCTGGAGGGGGGAAGGGAAAAAGGATTATTTCCCTTTGTTGTGAGACTCAAGGGATTTGGGTCTTGGGGTCCCCAGGGAAGGTTTTTCAGTGGGACCAGAGTGCCCCAAAACACTCTAATTTTTTGGGTGGTGGCAGCAGTACCAGGTCCAAGCTGGTAACTAAGCTTGGAGGTTTTCATGCTAACCCCCATATTTTGGACGCTAAGGTCCAGAATCTGGGAATAAGGTTAAAACACTCCCTCTTTGCTATGCAGTGGGACTTGGGGTAGGGATATGATCAGTGAATCTGCCATTATGTGCAACCACCAGCTGTACTCTCAATACCGAGGGGTAACAGCCACAGAGACTAGAGCAGCTGAGGGTATCGCTGAGTACTACATCAATTGTTGTCATTGCGGTGACCACTGCAGCGAGTTTTGTGGGGACCCTCCAACCTCAACCTTCACAGAATACATAGACTGTACATTGAGGGACAGGACTTGGTTTTGACAGGATATTGGTAGGCTTTACAAAGGGAGTACTACCATATTGCTAGCTGCTGTACAGATTAGATATGAAGAAAAACAGATCAGAGGTGTGGTTGAATTGCAAATACCAAAAGTGATATCTTACGTTTTACATTTTTACTCGACTTAGTTTTCATTAAACACATTTGCCATTGTTTTAAAACTATATTGAAATATGTCAATTAAAAATACACTTTAAAAAAGTTTGTTTTTTGAAATTTAGTGTTTTTCTTAAAAACTTAGGAAGAAAATTTGACAGAAGTGTGATTATGGATAGAGAAACCTTTATTTCTGCATGACCTAGATATTAAGTCTGGACAGATTAACTCAGTTCATGAGGGAACAATTTAACCAGACATTATTGTAATTATATATTTTACTGCCCATTGGGAATCCTACATTTGGGAGATAATAATTTTTAAGTCCTGTCAACACTAGGAAATTGATCTGTTCCACCAAGTCTCAATAACTGTGTCTACTTTGAACTTTTTGTTAAAATCTCTTCTGCCGGCACTAGCACCAGTGCAGTTCCACCAGTAACAGCAATGGTGGGAGCACTAGTGTAAACTGATGGTCCAGCATTTTTAAATACAGTGTTGCCTCGGTCTGCTCAGAACCAGTAGCCAGTCAATGCTGCCATCTGTGGAGCTGCTTGTGAACTAGTGCAACAGTGGAAAATTTTAACAAAAAGATGTGTTAAAGCTGAGCATACCTGATACTCCAGGGCTGTATCTACACTTGATTTCTCCCACCATTATGTTATTGCCAATTGAGATTCAGCAGTCACAGCATTAGTGGGAGAGCTAGTATATACTGGGGTCAGGTGTCTACTTTGTCATCCAGACCTGCTCTAAACAGGTGCAAAACAATAAATGTTCTGTCTATGTGAGTGCTTCCAATTTTGCTATCACCAGTGGATCTGTATTAGTGGTAATATAATGGTGGGAGATTAAAAAAGTCCCTCCAGTTTAGATACGACCTTAGAGAACCAAGTATATCCAGTTTCAACATCCAGGACAAAGAGCTGCATCTATACCACCTTCAGGGTGATTTCTTGTGGTTAGAACTACTGTAAGTAAGTAAACCAATTTATTCATGTCTGAATATCAGTGACATCGTAGCAGAATTTTTGGAAGCCTTTGTGATCCATCGCTAACTTCAAGCACATAGCAGCTGACCTTCCACATAATGTCTATCTGATTCCTCATTGGTTGTCCCATGCTTAAGGAACTGCATGGGAAAAAGAACAAACATGCTTATTGGAAATTTTAACAAATGAGCAATGAAGGCTGGCATCACTGGTGGAGCAGAAGTGGAAGTCAACATCTTGATAGTGTCTAAGAGATGATAGGGAGGTGGTAGACCATGAAGGGCCTTAAAAGTCAAGGTGAGTAGTTTGTGTTTGCGGCATTGTAGGATGGCAGCCAGTGGAGAAATATAAACAGGGATGACATAGAAAAAGCAACAAGCCAGGAACATTTTCTTTGCAGCAGTATTTTGAATGGGTATATGAGGGACAACACTGCATTTCTGAAGATCTGTGAGGAAGGGATTCCATTAGTTGAGATGTGATAATGATGGCATGGATAATATATTTAGTTGTCTGGATGTTAGGGAAAGGCTGGATCTGAGGCCTGGTCTACGCTACATGGCTGACATGGCTAGGTCGACACAAGGCAGCTTACCTTGCTGTGTATGTATCTTCATGTAAATTTGGATCCTACCGATGTAAGTGCCCCCCTATGCCGCCTTAATAACATCATCTCCCCAAGTTGTGTCGAGTCAGGGTTGACACAGTGGCAGTGAAGACACTACGTGACTTACATCGACAGTTACTGGCTTCCAGGGGCTGCCCCACAATGACTCATGCTGACCGCTCTGGTCACTGTTGTAAACTCTTTTGGAGTCAGGTAGACAGGAAACCACCCCCTCCCATTTTGAAGCCCCATGCATTTTTTAAATTCCTTTTTCTGGTTGCTCCGCTTGGCAAGCACACCCAGCAGCTCTCCATTGTTGAGTGTAACTGCCCAGCTGACCATGCCAGCTACACAGTGCAGACATGCTCGTAGCCTAGATTACACAGGAGGTGATGGATCTACTAGGTCTGTGGAGAGAAGACGCTGTGAAGGCACAGATCCGATTCAGCTATAGAAATATGGATATCTATGATCAGATTGCTAGGGGGATACAAGAGAAGGGCTACAACAGGGACCAGCGGCAGTGTCACATGAAAGCCAAGGACCTGTGGCAGGCATACCAGAATGCCGAAGAGACCAACAGTTGATCTGGTGGAGAGCTGCAGAGCGGCCACTTTTACAAAGAGCTGCAAGCCATCCTTGGTAGGATCATCCCACCCCCCAAGAGTACCATTGATTAGGGTGACCAGATGTCCCCTTTTTAAAGGGACAGTCCCGTTTTTGGGGACTTTTTCTTATATAGGCTATTACCCCTCACCCCCTGTCCCGTTTTTTCACAGTTGCTGTCTGTTGATATTTCTGAGGAGCCTGAGTCACAGGCCCCTGCTATGAACAGCGAGAAGGAGGAGTATGAGGCACAGGTGACCAGGGGATCCAGCTCTGCAGTGAGCCAGGACATGTTTGACTCCACTGTAATCAGCCAATCCTGACAGTCAAGCATGAGAGATATTATGCAGGAAGAAGCAGTGAGATTTAGACGTGGCCTGGATGTGAGGAACAAAAGAAAGGGCTGAATCGAAGATAACACTCTACATAAGAGAGTGTGTGTTAATGGTCTGTGTGAATTGAGTGTTAAAATTGGTTTCAAAATTGCTTATGTAAACTTCGCTAGTGATTTCCATGCTCTTTGGTGTTTGTGGACTTTTTGCAGATATGCTTAATGGTATGTTACCTTTTGAATTGCATTTAGCAGCCTTAACAAAGATGAAGTGACATTATTGTTGTTATTTAATATAACTTATGGTTTTCTTCAACTCCCATAGAGGTCAGGGACAAAACTGCCTTTGAATTCAATGAGAGCTAGACATGTCCCTTGAGGCTCACCTCTAATTGCTGACCATGTGAGTACCACTGTAGATAAGGGTTGCAGGTCCTAGTACTTATATTGTATAAACTCTTTGGCACAGAGTCATTGTCTTTTTATATTATCTGCAAAGAGAGACACACGTGGTGTTATTAAAGCAGGAATCATTTGTGCAATTTTACTTGTTTGTAAATGTGCTACATCAAGTTAGTGGCTATCATCCAATTTATTTGAATAAAAATATTGTGTCAATAAATGGTCCCTAACATTTGAAGTTTCATAATAGTAAGCACTAAACAAGGCAATACCTGCAAAAACTTGTGCCTATGTTTACATTTACATACGTGAGTAGTTTCATCAACTGAGGAACTACTCACAAAAGTATAATAACTGTAAAACCATCACTGAAGCCAGCTCTTACTATTATTAACTTCAGTAGTACTACTCATTTTCATTAAGTTAAGCCTCTGTGTAAGTCGTTGCAGTAACACGGCTTAATATTGTACTTTAAAATAACAGTGAACCATAAAAGCCAGGAAGTTCTTAGATAAGGGTGAAATATATCATAGATACTCCCAGGCTAACTAGATTTTTTTTAAGTGTGTCCTCTTGTGATTTGTTGCTGGAAGCAGTGAACAAAAATATTTTAGGCTTAAAAGCTCCTCTCCAGTATAACTTGTACTGCCTCAAAATTTCAGTATGTTACATCTGTAGCCATTGAATATTACAAAAAGGGCAAATCCTGACTTATCTGTGAATTTTCATCTAGGGTTCTCCATGTCAGACAGCCTCACAGTGTGGCATTCCCTGTCTTCATGGCAACTGAAGACAGACCAAATCTGTGCTCTCACACTGCCTTTAGGACTACCATTCAGAAAGAACTCTCCAGAAGCTAAAAAATATTAGTTTTATAAAAGTGCTATTCAACTCAAACCATTTGCAGCAGAGCTGGGATTTCCTGTAGGAACACTCTCTTCCCTTTTCAAACTACTTAACAAGTGAGCAATAATCAGATAAAACTCTGGATATAATGCAGTCTTCTGAGGGAGAGTCATACTGTCTGACATGAAAAAGGAAAAATTCTGACTTGTGAATTTTCATTCTCAGTTCCCTCCATGTCAGACAATCTTCAGGATGGAACATAGAAACAGTATGTTATCCCTATGGCGAGAGAACTGAAAAGGAACTTGTGGATTACTGGGGCCTCTTGTTCTGTAACACCCTTCAACCAAATGCCGTATCAGCAGGAGTGAGGATGTCCATGCTAAAGTATCTGAGAAAGGGTGTGTATGGAATACATGGTAGGCAGAAGTGTCCCTAGCCATTTTGCTAGCCAGGACAGAAAATGTTTTCAGTGCCCACACCCCATGAGTAGCCAAGCAGTCCCTCTGCTGGCCCACTCCTAGACCCAGCCCTGACTATAGGAGCTGTGCAGACCACCTCAGAAGGTGCGAGATCACACCACTCACAAAATTGCTGCTCTTTTCACTGATACAAAGTAATGAGGGATTTGTACCTAAGGCTTTGACTCCCTCTGCTATATTCACCGATAGGCTCTGTCCACATCTAACTTCTGCATTTCCACAATCTTAGGATATTTGGATTCAGTCACTAGGGCAACAGTACCACTGCTACCATAGGAGGAAGATCATGGAGACTTTGGGGATGGAGGCCTGATTAGTTCACAGAACTACCGTGTTTGAAATTTTCCTGCTTGCTCTGCAAACTGTGAGAATAAGGGACCCATGCCTATAGGAGAGGGAGGGTATCTTTGGAGGGAAAAAATCTTCCTCCTTTCCATTATTCTCACTGGCACACAGGGTGACCAGACAGCAAGTGTGAAAAATCAGGACAAGAGGTGGGGGGTAATAGGAGCCTATATAAGAAAAAGACCCACAGATCAGGACTGTCCCTATAAAATTGGGCCATCTGGTCACCCTACTGGCACATGGACAAGGTCCACACTGAGGCAGTTGAGCATGTGAGTGAGGTCCATGTTAAGACAGTTTAGCAGGCTACAGGGAAAACTGGCTCCCCGCCAGGGTGTGGGAAAATTGATACTGAGACAGGTGAGAAGGGTGCATGGAAATGCTAAATGAAAGGTCATAACTCTCTCTGGAGGAATTTCTGCAGAGGAAACTCTTTTCTGCTATGCATCTCCCAGGCAGGAAGATACCAAAAGATATTTTTTCACACCAATCTACAGGATAATTTTGTTCTACTTTGTAAGTTTGTCTGACAGTAGTTTCCTATTATTCATGTACATGTGATTATGGGATAAAAATTTGTTAAAAGCACTTACATGACTTATGAGCCTAATTCCCATAGACTTTCAGTGAGATTAAGGCTCTTAAGAATTTACGCAACTTTAAAAAATGGAATTTAGGCAGGTTGTAAAAGATTACCCATAGTCATTTGTCCTAAAATCTCTCAGTAAAACTGCAAATAGACTTATTTAGTTTAGGCCAAACGGAACAGGGTATCTTGTGGCCATTATTCTTGGGGTCAAGGTAACTCTGCCTAAATGCCAGGTGAGAAGGTGGCAGTGCTACAGAACAGCTGGCAAAGATCACTATGAGGGGGGCAATAGTCTTATAGAATATAACAGCTTTATGGCCATATTCTTTTCTCCAGTATGTCTGTACAACTTCCACTGAAATCATTAGTTGGAGAATATGCAAAATTTCTCCCTTATTATACCATGATTATCTTTTAATGTTGTACCATGTATAATATTCAGCATGAAACTTACAGAGAATATTTACATCTTCAGTTACTGAATTTTTTTTGCACTCTTCACTATAACAATATATTTTATACACTGTAATTAAAACCCAAATTTGAATTCGTACCAAATTCAAACACTTGAGATTTAGTATCAGAATATACCTCTACACTAGTAGTATTGTAGTAGTAGTAGTATTGCAAGCTTCAAAAATAGTTTTTATTGACATACAAAAAAGAGTAAGGAATTATACATTGTGATAAAACATTTTTCTTTTCCTCTACAAATAAGCACTGCAAATAATAAAACATTCAGTTGCTTCAGTTCCTTATAAATAGGCTGAAATAGAGTAAAGAAATCTTATGAAATAGAAAATATTTTGGTAATATTCTTTTACCATCTCACTAAAATCCCAGGTTATAATTTTCATGTACATTGTTAATCCTTATTTACAATATCATATGCAATCGTCTTCATTATCTTTGGCAGAGAAATTTACTTGTAATTATTGTACATTCAGCTATTTGGTTTTATTCAACTCCATTTTAGCTTAAAAATCATTACCACCACTTTAAATATTCAAAATAGAATTTATTTTTAAATCTAATTTTCAATAATGTGTGCTGTCTATTGCTGGCATTCACTCAGGAGAGTGAATTTAGTTCTCAGTTTCCCTTTTGTTCAGTTGCATTCATGAGGAACAAAATGTCATGTCTCAATGCCCAGTACTGCAGAAAAGTATTTAAATACATTAAAAGTTATCTTGTTTTCATTCAATTTAAAAGAAAATACTTGTTTATTTTAGGTTCTGTAGCCTTCCCTGCTCCCTATTTATATATATTTTTACACAAATCCAAAGTTGGCATCAAAGCTCTGTGACAGTCTCCCTTTAAAAGCCTAATAGTTTAGAGGGACATTTTCAAACGCAGTTAGGCATCCACGTGAAAGTTAGTGGGAGCTGTGGTCTTAACTCCCATTTGTGCCTTTGAAAATGACCCTCGGCTTCCATATTGCTTCAAGACTTGAACTTGTTTTTGCACATCACATTTTACTAGAGGTAATGCAAGTTACGTATTTACAACATTTCAAACAGAGCAAGAATATGTGCAGTTTATTTAACTGATTTAAGATTTAACGTCTGTGATGCATATTTCATGACAAACTGCTCTGAGAAATACCCTATTATACCCTATGATGAGAGGTAAGTAACCTGCTCCACATACAATGTAATAATTTAAATTAGGATGTGAGAGTTCCACTGCCTTTTAGGAATTAATTTAAACGGTGAATATTTTTTTCTTCAGTCCTTAAAGCAGCTTTATTTTAAAGATATTTTTCCAGGAAGGAACTAAAAGAAGCATTTTTGAATTGGGATAGAAATGTTATTTTATTATCAGTTTAGAATGAGAGATTATGTAATGTATTTCATAGGAAGGGGAAAAAGTGATACTGCCCTTTTAAACAGTATAATTACAACTAATTTCAAGTTAATCTTAGGGTACGTCTATACGGCGGGATTATTCCGATTTTACATAAACCGGTTTTGTAAAACAGCTTGTATAAAGTCAAGTGCACGCGGCCACACTAAGCACATTAATTCGGCGGTGTGCATCCATGTACCGAGGCTAGCGTCGATTTCCTGAGCGTTGCACTGTGGGTGGCTATCCCATAGCTATCTCATAGTTCCCACAGTCTCCCCCGCCCATTGGGAATGCTGAGTTGAGATCACAGTGCCTGATGGGGCAAAAAACATTGCCAATGGTGCTTCTGGGTACAGCCTCACCCCTCCCTCCATGAAAGCAGCAGCAGCCAACCGTTTTGCACCTTTTTTCCTGGGTGAACTGTGCAGACGCCGTTCCATGGCAAGCATGGACCCTGCTGAGCTCAAGACAGCAATCATGGACGTTTTAAACATCTCGCACATTCTCGTGCAGTCAATGCTGAACCGGGACCTGCAAAGCCAGGTGAGGAGGTGGCGGCTACAGCAGAGCGGCGACGAGTGATGAGGACATGGACACAGAATGCTCTCAAACTGCAGACCCCTGCGCTTTGGAGATCCTGCTACTAATGGGGCAGGTTCTAATCATTGAACGCCGATTTTGGGCCCGGGAAACAAGCACAGACTGGTGGGACCGCACAGTGTTGCAGCTGTGGGACGATTCCCAGTGGCTGTGAAACTTTCACATACGTAAGGGCACTTTCATGGAATTTTGTGACTTGCTTTCCCCTGCCCTGAAGCACCAGAATACCAAGATGAGAGCAGCCCTCACAGTTGGGAAGCGAGTGGCAATAGCCCTCTGGAAGTTTGCAATGCCAGACAGCTACCGGTTAGTTGGGAATCAATTTGGAGTGGGCAAATCTACTGTGGAGGCTGCTGTGATGCAAGTAGCCAAAGCAATCACTAAGCTGCTGCTATGAAAGGTTGTGACTCTGGGAAATGTGCAGGTCATAGTGGATGGCTTTGCTGCAATGGGATTCCCTAACTGTGGTAGGGCAATAGATGGAACCCATATCCCAATCTTGGCACCAGAGTACCAGGGCACCCACTACATAAACCGCAAGGGGTACTTTTCCATGGTGCTGCAAGCACTGCTGGATCACAAGGGACGTTTCACTAACAACCACGTGGGATGGCCGGGAAGGGTTCATGACGCTCATGTCTTCAGGAACACTACTCTGTTTAAATGGCTGCAGCAAGGGAATTACTTCCCAGACCAGAAAATAACAGTTGGGGATGTTGAAATGCCTGTAGTTATCCTGGGGGACCCAGACTAACCCTTGATGCCATGGCTCATGAAGCCATACACAGGCAGCCTGGACAGTAGTCAGGCACTGTTGAACTACAGGCTGAGCAAGTGCAGAATGGTGATAGAATATGCCTTTGGCCATTTAAAGACGCGCTGGCGCACATTACTGACTCGCTCAGACCTCAGCCAAACCAATGTCCCCATTGTTATTGCTGTTTGCTGTGTGCTCCACAATCTCTGTGAGAGTAAGGGGGAGACCTTTATGATGGGGTCGGAGGCTGAGGCAAATCACCTGGCTGCTGATTACGCATAGCCAGACACCAGAGCGATTAGAAGAGCACACCAGGAAGCGGTGCGCATTAGAGAAGCTTTGAAAACCAGTTTCATCACTGGCCAGGGTACAGTGTGATTGTTGTGTTTGTTTCTCCTTGATGAACCCCTCACCTCCCTTGATTGACTCACTCCCTGTAAGCCACCCACCCACCGCCCCTTCGATCACAGCTTGCTTTCTAAGGAAATAAAGTCACTCTCGTTTAAAAATCATGTATTCTTTATTAATTCATTATAAAAAGAGGGAGAGAACTGACAAGGTAACCCGGATGGGGTTTGGGAGGAGAATAGTAGGGAAGGAAAAGGCCACTAAAAAAATTTCTTCATCATAATGACAGCCTTTTGGTTGGGCTGTCTACTGGGGTGGAGTGGGCGGGTGCACAGAGCCTGCCCCCACGAGTTCTTACTTGTCTGGCCGCGAATGCATCCCAAGTCCTCAGGGCAAACATGGTGAAGGGGGAGGTGGTTATACAGGTGCTGCAGCGGCACTCTGTGATCCTGCTGCCATTCCGAAGCTCCACCATATGCCGGAGCATGTCAGTTTGATCACGCAGCAGCCCCAGAGTTGCATCCCACCACCACTGATCTTCCTGCCACCACCTCTCATCTCGAGCATCTCTCCTGTCCTCACGTTCATCCCTCCTGTCCTCACGTTGGTCCTTCCTGTCCTCACAGTCACTGGCATCTTTCCTGTACTTTGCTACCATGTCCTTCCACTCATTCAGATGAGCTCTTTCATTGCGGGTCACTTCCATGATTTGTGAAAACATTTCTTCTCGCGTCTTTTTTTCCTGCCGCCTTATCTGAGATAGCCTTCAGGACGAACTAGGGAGGCTTGAAAAATTTGCAGCTGCATGAGGGAGGGAAAAAAGGGAAAGAAGTATTTAAAAATATACATTCTAGAGAACAACGGTCATACTCTTTCATGGTGAACAACACTATTCACCTTACATAGCACACGTGTTTTCACTACAAGTCGCATTTTGCATCTTAATATTGAGTGCCTGCGGCTTTGGTGTTACAGATCACAGACACAGGTCCAGGCAGCAGAATTCGGCTTGCATGTGGCCATGGTAAGCCATTGTCTTTCGTCTTCTGCAGCCTTCATCTATCCAGCACCCTCCTTTCCCAAATAGCAAGCAAAGCCCATTGAGCGCTGTTGCTTTCCTGTTAATGTGCAGCAGCAGAAACCACCCCGTGGCTGATATCATGGAAGATCACTGCTAAACATCCCCTTTTGCCCCCCCCCCCAACCACGTGGCTGGTAGCAGGTCCCTGCTAGCCAAATGTGGAAAAGCTCAGCGCCAATCGCCCCGCCCCTTTCCCCCACTTGGCTACCTGCAGGGAAGGATTTCTTTTAAGCCACAGGCAAACAGCTCAGTAGGAATGGCCATCTCTGTCCCATTACTTAAATTCCTGAATTTCAACCAGGTTACCATGAACGATATCACTCTCCTGAGGATAACACAGCAAGATAAAGAATGGATGTTGCTTGAATGCCAGCAATCACCGGGACCATATGCAGCTAGGCTTTGTCATGCAATGATACCAGATTATTTGCTACATGCATGACGTGGTCAAGTGTCCTACCATGGAGGATGGTATAAAGCAGAGCTGCCCAGAAACCTTCTGCAAAGGCTTTTGGAGTACCTCTAAGAGAGCTTCATGGAGATGTCCCTAGAGGATTTCCGCTCCATCCCCAGACATGTTAACAGACTTTTCCAGTAACTGTACTGGCCGCGAATGCATCCCAAGTCCTCAGGGCAAATTAATCATTAAAAAACGCTTGCTTTTAAACCATGTCTTATATTTACAAGGTACACTCACCAGAGGTCCGTTCCATGGCTTCATTGTCTGGGATAGTTGCTTGGGAGCGCTAGGAGGGTAATTCCGTCAGGGTGAGAAAAAGCTCCTGGCTGTTGGGGAGAACGGAGTGCTGTGTGCTTTCTATAAGCTTGTCCTCCTCATCTTCCCCGTCCACAGAATCCTCAGCCATGGCTGTGATTACCACCTCTACCTTGGAATCCACGGACAGGGGTGAGGTAGTGGTGGCGGACCCCCCTAGAATTGCATGCAGCTCAGCATAGAAGTGGCATGTTTTCGGCGCTGCCCAGGACTTTCCGTTTGCTTCTTTGGTTTTCTGATAGGCTTGTCTGAGCTCCTTAACTTTCACATGGCACTGTACTGAGTCCCTGGTGTGGCCTCTCTGCATCATGGCCTTGGAAATTTTTTCAAATGTTTTTTCATTTTGTCTTTTGGAATGGAGTTCTGTTAGCACGGAATCCTCTCCCCATACAGCGATTAGATCCAGTCCATGCTGGAGCTCTTTTTTGATTCTCAGGAGACTGCATTGTTACCTGATGATCTCTCCACGCTGGGCGAACAGGAAATGAAATTCAAATGTTCGCGGGGCTTTTCCTGTCTACTTGGCCAGTGCATCCGACTCCAGATTGCTGTCCAGAGCGGTCAAAATGGTGCACTGTGGGATAGCTCCCGGAGGCCAATACCATCAAATTGCGGCCACACTAACCCTAATCCGACATTGCAATACCGATTTGAGTGATACTCCCCTCGTTGGGGAGGAGTACAGAAATTGGTTTAAAGAGCCCTTTATATCGATATAAAGGGCTTCGTTGTGTGGACGGGTGCAGGGTTAAAATCGGTTTAATGCTGCTAAATTTGGTTTAAACGTGTAGTATAGATCAGGCCTTAGATAGTAAAAGTAGCAAATAGAAAATAAAAGGCATAGTGACTAGTATAACAAGTTATACTGTTCACAGAATGCAGATGTAGGGGACCCTGGAAGACATTATTACGGTTTAGCTAGGGCCTGCGCTTTCTCAAGGAGAGGTTATTAGCAGACAGAAGTTGCTAGCAGCTGCTTCTTCTAACCGGTTAGAACTGCCCTGTGTGGGAAGCCCCGGTGTTTTGGGGAACTGCAGAAAGTCCCTGCCCGAGGCCAGGGGAGGCGGCCATTGCTGTTGGAAAGTCCCCCATTGCATATGTAGAGGCTGCTTTGCATGCTATTAGAATGATGCTATAATTGCTATGGGCTGGAGCTTGCGCGTTGGACTTTGCACCTGACCGAGCTATTCGGACGTTGGACTCCCCAAGCCAGTGGCAGCAACGTGTGGAGTCCCCGTTGTGGGTGTGTCACTTAACTTTCATTAAAGCCAATTAATTCACCTGTGTGTGTGGGCCTCGTCCTTGCAGAGCATCCAGGCACGCAACAGCAGAACTTTTCACCTATAAGTTTCTGGTTCCACCATAGCCCAAGTTAAAAGTGATTAAATAGTTACTGTACTATGTCCCATGTGAAATTAGTCTATTCCAGGCCAATTCCTGGACAGGTGTCCATATTGCTAATAAATGTGGGTGTTTTGTGTGCAGTCTCAACAGCACATGAAGGATTACATGGATATTAAAAATGTATTACATATCTCCACAGATGGTTGAGACACAATAGTTGGCAAGTTTGTAGACATTTAAAACTACTGCTTCCTGTGCTGTACCTGTTCTATAGATAAACAGAGGAATCCAGCCTCCAGAGTTGTTAAGATGGCACCTTTCATAAGCACTAAAGCATCTTTGTTGTTTTGTTTTTGTTAAGGGCCTTATTCAGGTATCAGGTGCTCACTAAGTCGACCTTTCAAAACACTGTAGATTTTTCCTGTGATTTTTTCATAATCTGATCAAACATGGTGCAATTTATCACATTGTATAAATTAGGGCGACCCTTCCTTTCTAATGCGTAACTTGTATAGCCATACTAGGATGCAGTAACTTCAAGGACATATAAATTGGTCACAGTGAACTTTAACAAGCGCTCTAAATTTCCTCACTTTTCCTCTCATCTTAACAAACAATACCATGAATGCAGAGTGCCTTCTTGATTTTAGACTCAGACTACAGAGGGATTCTTAGTGAATCCAGATTGTCTTGGGAAATATAGACACACCTAGGGTACACTTTAAAAAGACGGAAGCAACAGTCCTCTCTTTTACAAAGAGTGGTACTGGAGGTCTGATCAGGCAATGGGAAGAAAGTATTTTCCATTCTCATATCTCAATTCTACATTAAAATGTGTAGAAGTTTTTGATCTCCTAAAGACACATGTTTTCTAAGAGGAAACGGCAGATGTCAATAATATGGGGTGTTTTTTTTAAACAATGTGTGTAGAAATCTTTTTCTAAGCAATTAAGATCAAGCACACAGCTCTGTCAGACATATATGTAAGTTATACAGAAACCTAGGATATAACCTTGTTTACCAAAACAGAACTGTAGAGAAATTTTCCTAAGAATTAATATACTAGCTTTTCTTGTATTGTACTCAAATGATTCAATGTTATTACAAACCCAAGCTTGTGACCCAAGGTGCTTTATTATCTCAAAGGAGTCCTAAAATAACAATAAGTAATCAAAACTATGTACATCAATACATCACTTTGAGCTAGAAAGATTAAAATATTTGTGGGATCCTAATGTGTTTAAATATATGTGAGAAGCTGATATATAAATCAAAATGAAAATAGTCTTCAGAAGGAATGGAAAGTGGTATAGTGCCCAAAGCTCTAGTCCAGAGCTCTTTGCAACATGAATAGTGGTAAACATGAAATAGTTATGCCATTTGTCAAAATGATTTTAGGTCTAGACACTGGTATTACAAAAGTAAATTTGGCAACCCTTACAAGCAGATTGCAAGAGAAAGGCTAATCACTTTGGACACTTGAAATCACATAAAGCCATCCACTATAATTATTTTTCTATTAGAGTAGTTTTCCATTCTTCTAGAATTATGTAAGTAAGTAAAAGCAATGTCTATTTATTATATCTGAGAGAGATTTTTAGATAAAAGTAATGCATTAATACTGATTTGTCAAAGGAAGCTATAGAAGTGCAAAGCACTTTTACAAATGTTAAATTAATTGCCTAAGTTAAGCATTACGTAAATCTTCAATTTACAAATGAAGAAAGTAAGACAGAGGTTATAAGATTGGAGTGAGCCAGTGGCAGAGGTGGGAACAGAATCCATGTGTATGTCTACACTGTAATTAAAAACCTGCCGCTAGCCCATGACAGCTGTCTACACCGCAGTTAAACAGCCCCTTACCCCAAGCCCCATAAGCCCAAATCAGCTGGCACAGACTAACCACTGATTTCTAATTGAAGTGTAGACATAGACTATATGTCCTGACTTCTACTTGTGCCTAAACCATTAGACACTGCTTTCCTCATCTTACTGTTCCAGATTAAAATGGAGAAAAAAAAGGCTTCAGAATATTGGCTTGTAAGATACAACCATAAAGAACAATACTGTACTGGTTCCAGAGGCCAAGGGAAAGGATGTGATGACTCAATACATAGTTTTTGTAATTGTGTTAATAAAGTGAATGTAAAAGCTGCATATATTTCAAGATAGGTCAAATGCTGCTGTTAGATGTTTACTTGTAGCTTACATGGATTTCAGTAGCAATCACATGTGTATATAAGGGTGAATGCTGGCTATAAATCTATACATGTCCTAGAGCCGGTTTAAAACCTATTCAAGATGTTGATGAACTCTTATTAAAAAAATAAATGGAAAAAGCTGGTCAAAAACATGAAATTTTAGTGAAAATTTCAACAAAAATTCTGTTTAATTTCTTTCCTAATTAAATAGTTTTGCCCAAAAATTTTGAATGGTGTGATTCTGAAAATTCCGGAGTGACCTCAGTTCTCATGGACTTCAGTGGGAATTGAGAATGCTCATAAGCTTGAGAACCAGGCCCTTACAAAAGTGGAACAATATTATAAAACAGCATAGGCGTGTGCTAATGGATAAATTCTGCACTCTGCTGTGCATATACAACTCTCCTTCATGCCCATTCACAGCATAACTCAGGGCAGCATTTTGTCCCAGTCATAACAACTTGCTAAAGAAACTAGTGAACTGCATAGAAACAACCAATACATTAAGATGTGATGTAAAAATTATTTTCCGATTAGATGCTTTTTAAAACTCTGTCCTTATTCCAGACATACGACCTTTTTTTTAAAAGGCGCAAATCTCAACATGTTTTTTCACCCCAGTCCTCAATTCTTTTAAACAGAGGTACGATAAGGAATATCATGACAAATATGGATCTTACTGAATTTTAAAGACCTTTTCAGCTCATACTAGTTGTGCAGAAAAACTGAACTGCATTAAGCAAGCCTGATAGAAATTCCCTATTTACATACCAAATGTAATCAATAGCTGGATAGGAATAGCATTTTTTTATAATGTAAAACTGCATCAATTTTGTGTACTCCCTTTACATGGTAGACCGTTGCCCTACCTCATCAAGTTTGAGGTTTCGTTTTCTGGCTGCTGCTTCACTATTGAACTCCACATCAGATTTATCTGTATTGCTGCAATCTGTCATAGTGGATTCCTCTTCTGTACCTTCAGGTGTCCCTCCATTTGGTTGCTGAATTTTAGAATTCTGTTCTGGTGGGCGTTTCCAGTGGGGTCTTGTTGCCATCCACAAAATAAGAGCCCCAAAGATAACAATCAAAAGACCAAGAGTGTTGACAAAAATCGCCTCTGGTGGAGATGTGCTATATGCAGGTGCAGGAGTTTTCCTTTGAGGGAAAAAATAAATAGAACTGTTTTTTAAGGACAATCATCTTAAAGTTGCCTAAAAAAAAGACTACTATTCATGTTGTTAAAAATAAACAATGGATCAATACTAGAATACATTGTTGATAGTTTTCAATGGTTGAATTTAATGAGCAAACAAGTGGAAGAGTGAAATTATGAAATATAGTACTTACAGAGCAAAAATAAGTTTCTCTGTGAATCCCATGAGAGCTGTTGCAATCACTGTTGCAAAGATGAGGAGGCCAGAATAAATATGTATTGGCATGAGAGATGCTCGAAGAGAAACTGGAGCGAAGGGCAGCAGAAAGACAGCAAAACCTAAGACAAGCTAAACACAGAATACAGATTCAGCATTAAAACCGTGAAAGAAATCCTGTACTTTTAAATAAAGATTGAAACCATGATAAAAGGTTCATTTTTAAAGTGTCTAAGATCTGAACCTAATTGGACTAGGAATATATTTTTAAGTATGTTGCCCTATAGAAGTGTTTCCCAAACTTGGGATGCGACTGGTGCAGGGAAAGCCCCTGGCGGGCCAGGCCGGTTTGTTTACCTGCCGTGTCCACAGGTCTGGCCGATCACGGCTCCCGGTGGCTGCGGTTCGCTACTCCAGGCCAATAGGAGCTGCTGGAAGTGGTGTGGACCAGGGGACCAACTAGTCTGACCTGTATAGGACAGGCCATAGAATTTCACCTGGATACCCCTGTATTGAGCCAAGTAATTTAAGTCTGACTAAAGCATATCTTCCAGAAAGGCATCCAGTCTTGATGTGAAGACATCAAGAGATGGCAAATCCACCATTTCACTCTGTAGTTTGTTCCAGTGGTTAATCCCACTCACTGTTGAAAACGTGCATCTTATTTCTAATTTAACTTTGTCCTGCTTTATCTACCAGCCATTGGCTCTTGTTGTGCCTTTCTCTACTAGCCCTGGTCTACACTGTGGGAGTGGGAATTGATCTAAGTTACGCAACTTCAGCTATGTGAATAATATAGCTGCAGTCGACATACTTAGATCTACTTACTGCGATAAGTTGACTGCTCTCGCTCCCCTGTTGACTCTGCCTGCGCCTCTCACGGCGGTGGAGTACAGGAGTCGACGGGAGAGCGCTCTGGGGTCGATTTATTGCATCTAGACTAGATGCGATAAATCAACCTCTGCTGGATTGATCGCTGCCCACCGATCCGGCGGGTAGTATAGACATATCTCTACATCAGTGGTTCCCAAAATTGTTCTGCCGCTTGTGCAGGGAAAGCCTCTGGCGGGCCGGGCCAGTTTGTTTACCTGCCACATCTGCAGGTTCGGCCAATTGTGGCTCCCAGTGGCTGTGGTTTGCTGCTTCAGGCCAATGGGAGCTGCTGGAAGCGGCGGCCAGCATTAGGAGGTCATGTTGAGTTACTTATCCATTAAGATCCCTAGGTCCTTTTCAGAGTCCTTGTTTTCCAGGATAGTGCCCCCATTCTATAGGGATGGCCTGCATTCTTTTCTGTTCCTAGATAGATTACCTTTTATTTCACTGTATTCAAATACATTTTGTCCAAATAGGGCAGGTTAGAGTACCATATCCATAGGAACAGGGTATATTCTAGCTACAGTATTGTATATGAGCATAGCCTCAGGAATTCTACTGAAATATAATTATTCAGACTATTAATTTGTAAAAACTTATTTTATCACATTAAACCTTTTTTCTTTAGGCACTACTGCTTCACTAGAGAAATGTCGAACGGTGGGAATGGTGGAATGTCTATTAATGAGAGTAATACTTTTTATATTTCAATAGGCCCCTGTAGGGAGCCCAGGGTGGCTTCCCTCCGAACCTAAGGGTAAAGAGCCACTCTCTCAGCCTGAGGGGGCAGGGCCAAACCAAGCTTATTCCACCCCCTGGAAGGGGAGGAATGGAACAGAAAGTACAAAGGGTGGGGCCCTTAGCCCAGTCAGGGCAGCACCAGGGAGGGAAGCACATGCGGACCGCTGGCTGCTCTCTTCAGGCCCTGGACCAGGAGAAACCTGACCTGGAGGAAGGACAGGGGCTACCAGGGCTGCCCACCACCGAGTACCCGGACGAAATGGAGGAGCCTGAGGTGGAGCTGGAGCTGGAGCTGCCCCCCGCCAAGTACCTGAAGGAGCCTGAGGCGGAGGGGGAGTTGGAGTTGCCAGCAGCGGAATACCCGGATGAGCTGGAAAGGCTGGAGGGACTCGCTCAAGGGACTGGGTAGGAAGAAGCCCAGGGACAGAACTGCACAGTGCGGTGAGTCTATTTGGTCAGTGTGTTGCAGAGGGACCCCTGCTGACCTGGTGGCGGGACCCTCACCCTGCCATTGTCAGGGCCCTGGGCTGGAATGCAGTGGACTTGGGTGGGCCTGCATTCCCCTTCCCTGGCCTACCCGCCTCGGGTAGCAAAATCCCGATAGCGCTATAGATTCTTGCCGGTGCTCCCCTGCCTGAGGGGCACGCTATAGAGTCTTGCTGGCGTCCCTCCCTCTGCTAATTCCGTAGTGACAGACGGCCTGACGCAGGCTGGCCAGTGGGACAGTAGCTACCCACCACCCCCTAGCAGCTCGGTGGGCCAACCGACGCAGGACACAGCCCCTCATAAGCCAGTTGCTCCTTTAGTCAGGAATAGACAGTATGCTGAACAGGAATGCAAAATGCTCCCCCTTTGTAGTATCAGAACACACTGACTCCATGGAATTCCCTGCTCTTGCCAGCCTGGGGAGTGAGGGACAAAGCTCAGGAGTGGGTATTTTCTGTGTTTCCTCTTGACACTAGGTAACCAAGGCCTCTTTTTATTGTACGGGCTTCAGCTCAAAATGCAGAATCACTAAACTGAACGTAAAGAAAATGACACATATTAAACTTGTAGGGTACGTCTACACAATAAGCAAGGGATGTGATTCCCAGGTCATGTACACATACTCGTGCTAGCTCTTATCTGAGCTAATACACTAAAAATAGTAGTGCAGCCATGATAGCACAGGCTAGCTTCCCTGAGCACAAACCCACCTGAATCCTTTGAGTACATACTCAGGACGACTAGTCCGCGCCACTTCCACCGTTGCCCATGCTATTGTGGTGATACTACTATTTTTACATCAAAGTAAGATGAACAAGTTACAGGATCCTTAATATTTTTTAATTGTTTGTGTGTTTTATTTGCACATTTGCTAAATTCAGTAAATCAAAATAGGTCTCCCGGTAGTTAATGTAAATTAGTGAGGCTTTACTGTACTTTAATTAATTATAGATCACATTCTTCCATTTTATATCTTATTTATAAATACAGTCGTTAAATTCTGACCTGCAGAGTATAAAATATAACAGCAGTCAGTCCAATCCAGCTGTGCAGACTGTACATGTTGGGAATGTTCTTGGCATTGTGGAAATCAAAAACAGCTACCAGAGAAACAATTGCAAGAATCATTGCTATGGTATTTAACCCAGCATGGATGAATTTAATCAGGAGTTTGCTGCATTTCCAGGTCCAGGGCAATCTGTACACAATAATGGCTGAGGAGGGAATAAAAGAAAGATTTAATAGTAAATCTCTTTTCTATAAAGATTTTGATAATCATGCATAATTCAAATCATTCAAATGTAAACTACAGAACAGGAAAAACTTTAGAGGAGTCAGATTTTTTCCCTCCCACTTCATAGTGTTCATTAGTTCCCAACATACAATTCAGGCCAAAGTATAACCTCTAGGGAGAAACTTTCTTATAACTTTCTCGTAGAAGTTTTGCCAAGCAGGTTAAAAACTAACAGCAAACAAGTGTTAGGCCCTACTCCTGAAGCCTGATCTGTATGGGATCCTATGGGGCACATTGGTCCTCTTTTGCTGATAAAATTGCAGGATTGGGGCCTAATTCATTTATTCATGGGATCATATACTGGAAAAATTTATTTAGATGCCTTTACTCCCTTTAAATAGTGCCTTACTCCACAAGTAGCTCCGTTGCCCCAATGAGACTATGTATCGAGTAAGATGCTACTCAGTGAGAGTTAGGGAATCAAAATCTGGCCCTTAAAACCTAAGGGGTCCAGCAAAACTTAATCTTGTATCAATATAGTTTTTAGTATATGCATATTGCAAAAGAATGCTAGCAAATTGTACATTTTATCTAAGTCTGAAAGCATTGCTCTCCTATCAGGTACTGATTTTTTAGTTACCACACGCCCTTCCTGAGAAAATTTGTGGAATGAATCGCTGTGCAATTGTTATTACTAATTCAGAATTCACTGTAGGTACACAAGTCATGTCTTTTTTGGCACTGACCCCTTTTACACAGCTGTTGGTCCTTAAACTATATTATTTACAGAAAGGAGAGGCTGCATCTGACTCTGGAATGCAGATGAAATAGCATTATCTTAACTGCTCACCAGTAAGAAAAAGCCAGATTATAAGCATGGGTCCCTCCCTTACAAGGAAATATCAATGAAGGGAAGAAAAGCAATTGAATGAAGAGAGGCAGAAATTTATCACTTTAATGTAAAAAATCCAAAAATCATTTAATGGTTGGAGGAGACAATTCCTTCACAATTAACAAAGCAACAGTTTCTTAACAATGAGCTAACTGATATAATCCTAAATTAATTTTTCTGGCTGCAGCCTGGCATTCAGATGTGTTAGGCTCAAGCTAAGAATATGGAGTTAGCTATGCTGAAAACAAAAGAATGAGAATATTCCTAGCTATATGAAATGTTCCCATTCTGAGGGAGCATGAATGCATTATTATGTACACCACAGGGAATGGGGGTGAGTATATTTCTTTACTTTTCCCCAGTAATATAAGGATAAAATCACTACTTAGCAAAAGAAACAGCACTCATGCTTTCAGTTCACTACTGTGCTATATCTTAGCATTATTAATGAAATTATATATGATAGGAATCCTGAAAGGAAATATGTATTGTGTGTGTTTGGATGAATAATAATGAATGGCAAATTGCTTTTATGCATTTGGATTTTTATTTGGGTACAATGCATGCCAGAAATGACAGAATTTCACTACAGAATTCACAAAGAGAACTGTTCACAAATGGAATGGCCTTGAATATGACCAGGTCTCAGATCAATGTAAATTTCTACATCCTATGGGAAACATAACAGGAATGAAAAAATCCTGTTAATATAACTGTGCATACAGCATTTAGATATTTTATGGGGTTTTGTTCAAGAATGGGATACAAGTAAAGCATGCAATATTCAAACTCAAAAAAGGTTGCAGCCTCATTTTAAAGACAGCTTGGCAGGAGTCAAACCACATGACATAGCAAAGATTGCTACAGTTCAGCATGTCAGTCTCATGATTACTGTCTAACAAGAAGGAAAATGCCTTGCCTTGTCCTACCATGAATGAAGCTAAGTAGCATAATCGTAAACTTCTTGAAGATTTTCATGCAATTATTCCCAAAGTTTTTTGAAAAAAATGTGGGCATAATTTTGCCCTCTGATACCCAAATGCAACTTCTATTATTAATGGGTATCTGAGGGCAGAATGTGGTCCTTTATATTTTACAAACTAATAAATAATATTTAAAACATTGAGAAATATAGATTTCCCATTACATTTGAAAATTTTTTATCTCAAATTAAAAATGACTTAGAGTTACGAAGTCTTAAGCCAGTTCCAGAATATTATTCCTTAACTCTGAAGAGTTATTGGCTAATTTAAGGTTAGCTGGATTTTATTTAGGATAGGTGACTATTAAAGGTGTTACCTATCAACACAATATTTATTCACACACTCAGAGGACAGGAGCTTTGAGACATCCCCGTGCACTAAATGATAAACAGCCTAAAGAGTTTACATTTCTTATGATCTTTAACTCGCATGTGGAACTGAAGGAATAATTGATTTTTTGGCTTGGGAGACAAACCAGAAAAAAATTGGTTAGTTTCAAACCAAAATGAATTAATTTTTGGTTTCTTGACAAAATGAAAATTCAAACCAAAACCAAAAAAAATTGTTTCAGATACAAAACACCCAAAACAATGAAAAAAAAAAATCAAAACAAAACAACTTTGTTGGGGGAGGAGAGACTTCATTTAGTTTTTGGGGTGTTTTTCGATCCACAATGGTTTTATTGTTTGGTTCCTGATGTTTTTCACTTTTTAACCCCAATAACTATAATTACATTTTGAAATGAAAAGTCCAAACATTTTATTTCAAAATGATGAAAACCAACTGTTTGACTTTTTTCAGAAAAAAATCCATTTCATATTGGCTGAAACTAGTCACCAAATTATTATTCCGTTAACTGGAACTAGGTGATCATAGGTCATAACTTAAAGCATGTAGCTTCTCTCTGGCAGCAACAGTGGGTCTAGGTTGGCATAAAAACATAAGAACGGTCGTACCGGGTCAGACCAAAGATCCATCTAGCCCAGTATCTGTCTACTGACAGTGGCCAATGCCAGGTGCCCCAGAGGAAATGAACCTAACACGCAATGATCAAGTGATCTCTCTCCTGCCATCCATCTCCATCCTCTGACAAACAAAGGCTAGGGACACCATACCCATCCTGGCTAATAGCCATTTATGGACATAACCACCATGAATTTATCCAGTTCTCTTTTAAACACTGTTATAGTCCTAGCCTTCACAACCTCCTCAGGTAAGGAGTTCCACAAGTTGACTGTGCGCTGCGTGAAGAAGAACTTCCTTTTATTTGTTTTAAACCTGCTGCCTATTAATTTCATTTGGTGACCCCTAGTTCTTGTATTATGGGAATAAGTAAATAACTTTTCCTTATCCACTTTCTCAACATCACTCATGATTTTATATACCTCTATCATATCTCCCCTTAATCTCCTCTTTTCCAAGATGAAGAGTCCTAACCTCTTTAATCTTTCCTCATATGGGACCCTCTCCAAACCCCTAATCATTTTAGTTGCCCTTTTCTGAACCTTTTCTAGTGCTAGAATATCTTTTTTGAGGTGAGGAGACCACACAGTATTCGAGATGTGGGCGTACCATGGATTTATATAAGGGCAATAATATATTCAGTCTTATTCTCTATCCCCTTTTTAATGATTCCTAACATCCTGTTTGCTTTTTTGACCGCCTCTGCACACTGCGTGGACATCTTCAGAGAACTGTCCACGATGACTCCAAGATCTTTTTCCTGACTTGTTGTAGCTAAATTAGCCCCCATCATATTGTATGTAGAGCTGGGGTTATTTTTTCCAATGTGCATTACTTTACATTTATCCACATTAAATTTCATTTGCCATTTTCTTGCTCAATCACTTAGTTTTGTGAGATCTTTTTGAAGTTCTTCACAGTCTGGTTTGGTCTGAACTATCTTGAGCAGTTTAGTATCATCTGCAAACTTTGCCACCTCACTCTTTACCCCTTTCTCCAGATCATTTATGAATAAATTGAATAGGAGTGATCCTAGGACTGACCCTTGGGGAACACCACTAATTACCCCTCTCCATTCTGAGAATTTACTATTAATTCCTACCCTTTGTTCCCTGTCTTTTAACCAGTTCTCAGTCCATGAAAGGACCTTCCCTTTTATCCTATGACAGCTTAATTTACGTAAGAGCCTTTGGTGAGGGACCTTGTCAAAGGCTTTCTGGAAATCTTAGTATACTACGTCCACTGGATCCCCCTTATCCACATGTTTGTTTACCCCTTCAAAGAACTCTAATAGATTAGTAAGACATGATTTCCCTTTACAGAAACCATGTTGACTATTGCTCAACAGTTTATGTTTTTCTATGTGTCTGACAATTTTATTCTTAACTATTGTTGCAACTAATTTGCCCAGTACTGACGATGATGACCCAGGTGTTTCAAGGGAAGCAAGGAGTATGTGGCCGCAGGTATTGCTCTGGCCTCAAGAGACATTACTTTCTTTCCACATAGTCTTAAATTTTATAGGGTAGGTTTCCCTTTATTCTGTATCAAAGACCACCTTCGTAACTTCAGGACCAACTAAGTGTATCCAAGTATTCTGGATAAAGTAACTGTAATTCTTGTGAGCAGTTTTTAAGCCATACTTCATCATATGGAAAATCCTATCTGAATGTTCCTGGCTGTACAAGATCAAATTGGTGCAACCTCTTCTTTTAGTTCTAGCATGAGGTACACACTCAGCAAGAATTATCTCTTGATAAAAATAACTAATAGCTTTATCAACAATCCTATATCCATCACATTCCCTCATTTTCAGCCCTTCTTAAAATATTTTGGAATGTACCTCAGTTCCTCAATTCTCTGTTGGTAAATTAGTTCATAACTTTCCTACTAAATGCTAACCTAAGCATAAGATGCTTTTTCAATTAATAAAAATAATTTCATTTACCATTAAACTTTTAAAGTTTATAGATGCCCAACTTAAGATAGGACTTGTAATATGTCACAGAGCTGACACTCTAAATAAACTGGGAAGATTTATTCCATCGTCCCCATTGATGAACACTGGCTTGCATACCTTTCTACATCTTCCTGAGATTCCTTCATAAATAAGAAAGTTACATTTAAATTTGTTTAGAAACTTGGTTGGCACAAATAGATTGAGGAAGATGTAATGCATTTTCTATCATCTTTTTATGAAACTTTCAGAATTGAATTATAAGGGCAAAAATTCCACTGGGTTTTGGATAAATTGTGGGAATGGATATTTATGTGTCCAAGAACTTAGCAACTATTCAGACATGCTAAAGTTCCTTGGTCACCCATTTTGGCATCATCCTAATTTACTGTAGTATTTCTTCTTGTAAAGGCAACTTCAGGAAAAAGTTTGGGTTCCACAATAGTTGTTTATTTGTCTCTCTTCATGGGAGTGCAATAGGAGTTCAGACCATGTTTGAGGCCCAGTTGTTATGGCTTCCATAACTGTAATTGAACTTGAATTATTTGCTTCTATTATCCATTTTACAGTGACAAATGGGAATTTTGCAGGTGCAGCACAGATGTATTCAAAGTTTTGTGAAACTAAGGAATTCCAGTGAAAATGTTGCCCTTAAAACTCAGATGATTAAGGGCTCACCATCCTTTCCACTTCCATGAGTGGAGGAACTTAAATTATTTCCTGTTTATGTTCATATACTGGCACCATGCTCATCACTGTGATAACTAGGGGGCAGTTCAAGGTGGACATAAAAAAATACCACTTTGAGGCATTCTCCAATCCTGCACAATCCTCCATCAAAAAGATACTGAAACAGTGACAAGTATTTCTAAAAACTGCTATGAAATTACTTTATTCATTAAGAAAATTAATATTTAATTTAGCTATATTAAATATGCATGCTGATTTCTGAAACTGCCCATCTTTGTACACGTTGTTGTGTCAAAACTCACCTTGGTGGTAGAGCTGGTGTCGTGCAATAAATATTTTTTACCTCTGTGTAGTGGCCCATGCACCTTTTTCTTTCACCAGCTCATTTACTATGTCTGTTCTCCATTTATGCTTATTCTTTTGTCGCTTACAAACAACAGAAAAACAACCAGCTTTCTCCCTTTTTCCCCTGCACTGAATTTACCTTTTCTCAGTCATTTTACAAGTCTACTTCTCAACCACTGTCCATGCTTCTTTTTCATACCTCAGACTTCTGCTTTTCCAGAACTTTCCACCCCCTCTGCTTCCTTCCATCCCACCCTTAAATAACCACATGTGCTCATTTTATTCTCAGTTTGTGATGATCTGGTTACCCATTCATATCCCACAGTTAAGTTTAATTTGAGATTCCATTCTAATACAATATTAATTACTTTGAAATTTTACCTCTTTTCACAGTATGTGAACAAAAGGGTGCCCTATTTTAAGGCCTGATCCAATTACAAATCCCTTTGAAGTCAATGGCAGTCTTTCAATTGACTTCAGTGAATTTTAGATCAGGTCCATAATTTGTTGTTTATGTTCTTAATCTTGTATTAATCCCAACTTCTTGCACAAACTTATTTTCATTTTCCACATTTGCTTTTCCTGTTATTTGACAATATTAACTGTACTCAGAGTTTAATATTACAGATAATTCTTTTACCAATGACTTCTTTTTACATTTATTTCTTTTGAGCTGTGATGACCTTTTATTTACTTTTTTAAAAAATCCCCTGTGCAAATATTGCTTTAAACAAAACCTTTGATCACAGCAGAAGGGCATACCAAATCTCAGGGTGGTGGGGAAAAGGTCTATAGAGAGAAACTTGTCTAATTTCTGCAAAAATAAATTCCCCTGCTTGTAAATAAAAACTATTAGTTTGATGCAGACTGATTAAGGGCCTAGTAACAGAGTCCTTGGTGGTTCCTGCCTCAGGGGATGAGGGTCTAGGACCTTGTCATAGGTCTGATCCATCTTCTACTGAAGTCAATATGAGTTTTACTCCCTGTCCCAACCAAAACTTAAAGGCCACCCCCACCCTTATGTTTTGATTTTAAATCTGAGGCTCTGTCTACATTGAAAAGTTACATCAGCATATCTGCATTGGTCAGGGCTAATAACCCCCACTGCAGAGTGCTTCCATCAATGTAGATAAAGTGGTTTGAGTAGGTGGTATTGACACTCTGAAAGAAAAACATCTTCCATCTGCATAGGTTGTGTCTACACTAGGGGGCATACCTGACATAGATACCCCCTAGTGTAGATGCAGCCTGACTTTACTGCTGCAGGAATGTGCTTGCAGCAATTTCCTATGAAATATCGAGATGTTTTGGACTAGTGAGCTTACTGGATGAATCTGGAGCATCATTCAGCAGTGAACCAAACAAAAATTTTGGTATTTAAAGTGGTCAAAAATCACCTTCTAAATTAACCACTACTGCAAAAAGTGAAGAAAAAAAACCAAACCCTGAATTACATTTATATTGATTTTTCTTCAAAACAAAAGGACTAGAAATGATTCCCTGCCCTCCCCCAAAAAATTTTAAAAGCTGAACAAAAAGAAAAAAGTGGTAAAATAATCTGGTATTTTACTTTTTTTTTCCTGCACTGCACCTGGACACTGTTAATGTAGGACTTGATTCTGCTCCTATTGAAGCCAACAAGAATTATGCCAGATTGCAGTAGGAGCAGATTATTGGAACCTTTTTATTATTCTTCTGTGTCTATTTCCTCTATCATTCTATCCCTTTTATTTCCACTCAACACTTAACATTTTCTGATACAGTCTAATGCCTTTATTTTTGCACTTTTTAGTCTCAATTTGGACCAAACCATAGACATAATAGAGTAATGTCACTGTTATTCCACTCATCCAGAGCTTTCCTACCATTTTCTCTATTGTTTAAAGCCTAATAAAAGAATCGAAAGTTTTCCTCTTCTCCCCCTTATTACATAAAGATACAATTGTGCACTATATTCTGTCGTCATTCGGTGTTTCTGGGGAGCTAGCAAACATTCGAAGTAATAAAATTTAAGTCACAGTCCAAAATGGAAAGTAACTATTAGCCCATTTTGAGCAACCTCTGCATTTAGAACAAAGATGCCAGGGACTAATTTCGGTGCAGTTGTTTAACAGGAAGCGCATGAAAGTCAGTGAAAGTTTGAAGACTACGCAACCAAAAATAGAGTTATTGAAAATAGCTCCCTCCCCGCCCTGGTCATTTCACAATAGCTACGTTGCCGCGTTAAAATTAAATAAAACAAGAAGTGAAAGCCTGATGGGGCGATTTGCACTAAAGCCAGGCTGACTGATTACTTTCTAAACGGCGTTTAGGATGCTGCCGTTTGCTCTGGCTAAGGCAGACCTTCCCTAGCATGGTTTCAGTGGTGCAGAACCTCCTTTCTCTTTTCTGATTTGCCTGTTCAGGGGCTGCAGAGACCCAAACACAGCATGAGGAAGAGGCGCACACAACGCGTCAGCCCTGACATTTCGTTCCACCGCTTGCATAAATGCTGCACTCTGCCTGCCTGCTGCGGACACACCGCAGCGTTACTCGCGGCGCAAAGAAATGCCAGGCCAGGGTAAATAAGCGGCCCTAGAGCAAAACACACTCAGCAGCTCCAGCGAATGACGAAAGCCCCGTTGTCCCTTCTCCTGGCGGGGGGGAGGGGGCTGGGCGCTCACTCGAGAGAACTAGACTCTCTAGCTGGATACCGTCAACAATAACAACGTCAACACGAGTCTATTCGCTGGCTTGTCCCAGCAGGTCCGCACCGTCCCACCAGCCCCATGCTCCGCTCCCCACAGCCCCAGGCACTCCCTGTCCCTCCTCCCAGCCCCCTGCGCTTCCCCGCCCGGCCCCCCCCCCGGCGCTCCCCGCTGGGCAGGCGCCCCTCACGCACCGATCCCCTGGATGAAGATGAAGCCGGTGATGATGAGGACCGGGTGCCAGTTGAACTCCGCCGAGCCCCCGTCCCAGCTGAGCCCCTCCCGGTAATGAAAGACCCAGACGAGGGCGAAGAGCACGGAGAGGAAGCCGAGCAGCAGCGCCGAGACCAGCAGCACGAGGAAGAGCCCGTAGCCCTCCATGTCCCGAGTCCCGCACGCACTCCGCAGCCAGAGGGGCAGGCGCTGGCGCTAAACCCCTTCCGCAGGGCAGCGCAGCCGGGCCGGAGCGCCAGGGGGAGAGGAAGTGGGCCGGGGGCAGAGAGAGGCACACCCCGCTTCCCTCCCCCGCTGGATGTGTGGCTCTCAGCAGTTCAGCAAGTCATGAGCGTGGCAAGGCAAACACAGCTCGTCCAAGACGGACTCCTCTGGTGACTGACAGGCTGAGTTACCGTTTGCCCCACCTAGGGGTTTAGCATTGTGTTTGGGGAATGGGTTATTATCCCTCTTTCCTTTGGGTCCCTTTCTGGGCTAGTAGGGTGCCACCACTGGCTCTCTCCTTCCCCCAGCTTTTCTGCCTCTCTTTTTGATGAAAAGTCTCATGTTTAAGATTTTGAGGAAACACTTTTTTCCCAATCCCTCACATTTTGACTATTGGTGAACGCAGGGTTTTTCTGTCTCAGTCTCTCCTTTTTCAGATAGATTGCACTGAACTCCTCTGGATTTTGGTGCTTTCTCTCTCCCCGTTTTCACTTCTGATTCATAGCCCCTGATTTTATATTTTGTAACAATCAGCCTTAGTTTTATACCTTTCGCTGTAATGAGGTAGTCTGCTGAAGTGGCAAAAGCATATACTGAGGCAGACTGCAAGGATTCAGAGACAGACTACAAAGACAAACATAGGCAGCCAAAATCACAAAATAGATTCAGAACACTACAGAGAAAAACGGACAGACATATACAAAGACACAGTACAGAAATATACTTGGAGACAGAGATTTAGAGTATGTCTACACTGCACTGCACTCTAAACCAGGGTCTATGGGACCCTTGCTTGTGTACTTGATGTTTCCAAGCCCAGTTGCTGGACCCGGGTCTCACGGCTGTGCTAATGTGTCACTACTGCACTATGCAGACCTTCTGACTTGGGTCTGTGGCTCGACCTGCCTCCACACTGCAAAATGACTGGGTCTCTGACTCACCCTCCTAGCAGGATCCTAGGACCTGGGTCCTCAGTGCCTGCTGATCTGAGTGAGACTGATTTGTGTGTGGATGGAAGGGGGACTTGGGCTCAAACCTGAGTCAGAGCCCAGGCTTAGTGTGCAGTATAGACATATTTAAGGATATGCCTACAACACTGCAATCACGGGGTGTGAGTGCTGCATGTGTAGACATACCCAAGCTAGCTTTAATTTGTCTAGTTTGGGTACCGGTATCAATTAAGCTGTGGCAGCACAGGTTTCAGTGTGGCCTAGCTGCCCAAATAATTCCTAAGCGTTCCAGGCAGGGTTGTACAGTCACCTCTGAAGCTGCTGCAGTTTCATTGCTATCAATATCTGAGCTAGCTAGATTAAAGCAGCCAGAATATGTGCCAACTGGGGGTGGGTGCAGGAGAGCTAGGGAAATAAGGGATGCCTTGTGTTCAGGCCTCCTGGACTTGGAAGGACACATGGAGGAAAGGGGAAATGATTGAGTCTGACCAGATGATTACAACTGTGTAATTGAAGCTTGATAGGGAATATCTGCTGAATTTTCATGTAGGGTGTTGTTAATGACCTCGCCTGTCCAATGAACATTACTGCTACTGTATTGTAAAGGAGTGTCCACTTCCTTGGGCCTGATCCTTTCTTCTCCACCTAGCCCCTACCCTGCCAGAAGTGCCCCTAGAGACTGGCAGGGGGTGAGTCTTTACTGCTTTCCAAAATAGGAGACCCTTATGTCACTGAGTAATTGGTGTGGTGGTGATACCTAGATAAAGCTATGTAGGAGTGGAAGTACCCCTCTTTAACAGATCAGATAAAACAAGAGATTGAACAAATCAATAATTTATTTCACATTTGTGCTGATGCTTTTAATATTTTACAGTCTAACAGTGGATACAAAGGATATACTTCCTTCCATACTCTGGCTGAAACCCCACCCTGAGATCATGGGCTGCAGATCATGGTATATAGGAGGAGTGGCTGAAAGATGAGGATGCGTCTCTTCCAGGGCAGGTGTCAGCCCATGTTGCTCTGGGTACTGTTAGCCATAATGGCCAGCAACCACTTGAACATGGCCACCTGCTGCTGGCTCTTCTCATGCTGCCATGCATGGTTATACTCATGCATGGCCAGGCTGTGTGCAATGTAGTTGGCCACCATGTGCTTCTTCTGCTCCAACATCTCAGTAGCAGTGTGTGATTGCTTAGCCTGCTCCAGTAGCTCCAGCCAGAGGTCCAAGGTGGCTTTTTTTAGTTACTATGAGCAGGACTTGAAAACTCCACTTACTCATTCACTGGCAGCGAGCAGGCAGTTCTCCTGTTTAAGTGCCATTAATTTCTGAAAAAATCTAAGCTTTAATTTAAAACAAAAAATTAAACTTCTAGCTTCTGGGGCTGTGAAAATACCCTTCCAAACATGAACAGAATGTAAATCTATATAAAGTTATCCTCCTAATTCTGCAGTCTTCTTCTGTGTCTCCTCGCTTTCCCAAGCCACCTCAAATGAAAACTGACCAGTGCCTTTCCAGTTTTTATTGGGTGTACTATGGAAACAGGGAGTATGTCAAGAATTAAATCATTTTTACTCTACTGGTGCTGCTTGGGAAAGCTCTGAGCAACAGGAGTGGTATGCACTAGAGCTTTTCATTACAGAGGAGGATTCAGAAATGAGGGGAGGGGTAGAGCATCAGAGAAGAATCAAGGAAACCCTCAGATGGGACACAATGTTCTTTCTTCCTTCCAGATATCAGAGGGGGCCTGAAACAATAGTTTTGAGGTATGAATTGCCCCATCATTTCAGTGGATGCTAACTCAGATGACAATGATACTTTAAATGCCAGTGTTAATTATTTCACTGCTTAAAGCATATAGAAAAGGATGAAGATCTACACAACCTGTGCTCATTTTTGTGCCACCAGTGGGTGCACTTGGGAGATATGTTCACTTACTTTTTTTCCCCAGTCGAGAAAGAGACAGGCCCAAAAGCCCAGTGGGATATCTGAGTCCTACTAAAGGGAGGCCAAACCTGAAGGCCCCAGTGGAGCTTATGGATGTGAGATATTTTCTTGGAGGAAATTAAAGTTGCCACTTAACAGTAGCAATGATATGCCACTTAAATAATACTATTATAAAGTTGATAAATAATATTTTGTTTAAGTTATAAATAATGAAATAACATCTATTCAAACATTTCTTACCATCCAATATTAAATATACATCATTCTTTGAATAAACATTTAAGAAAATATTTTAAATTAGTTTAATTTGGTTGAAATTCTAAAATATGGGTAGGCCTTTGACAACATATGGCAGGGTTGAAGGAGGATGCAATTTTATTTTTCTGAAGGAGCACTAAACTTTCAAAAGTTTGAGGAACAGTTGTAATTAAAGTGAGCAATGCTGTGGTAAAGTTTAGTGTGGCATAAGGTTTTTATTAGCATATGTTTGGGATGAATTTACTCATGAATAAACTTGCATGAATTGCACATGATCACAAACTCTTGCTCATTGGAGATGCAGGTCATCCCAAATTTATGCCTATAATTTTTTTACACAGTGTATATTCTATACTGTATAATCAGGAGACACATATGCAAAAGAAAATTAATTCACTTAAGTGCTAGCACAGCGTGCCTGTGAGGAGAGCTTTTAGGTGCTATGGCAACACAAAGAATTATAATACAGTAATATTATGTATTGCAAACCCAATCCATAATAAAATCATAAGTCAGACCTCCCTCAAAAATCATGAGTGGCTTAAAATCATGAGATTTAAAAAAAAATTAATGTTGGGGTCATGAAAACAAATAATAAGTCACATTTTCAAGCTCTTTGTGCAACCCATCTGTAATTAGTATTTTGAGGGGGATCTCTGGTAAAGAGTTATTTTCCCAAAGTATTGTTTTTACAGTATATTTATTTCTGACATTTTCGGATGTCTGATGAAATTTTAAATAGTTGTAAAAATGTTACATAGCTTATAGTGCTTGTTAGTTTCAAATAGTGAAACGCAAATGAACCAGTGTAAAAAATGATTAAATAGACAGCAAACAATAATAACTCTGGGCCAGATTCTGCTCAATGAGTCCAATCCTGCAAAGTGCTGAATGCCCTCAGTTCGCATTGATTTAAGCGAGAATTGACATCTTGCCCTCAAGAAGCCCGTAAACATTCACCTTCAGGTCTGCCAAATGTCTCTCTTCTCTCGGATACTCACAGACAGGCGCATTCCCGCGGGCCAGGCAGTATGTCCCGCACAGCTGAGCTGCAGGAATCCCCTGCGATTCAGGTCACGCCCACCAGAGGGCGCCGTGGTACCTGCTGAGTTAGGCTGCTCCCCCTGCTGGATCTGAGCGAGGCAAGAAGCGGGAGTAGCAGGCAAGTGGCGCCAGCTGCAGCTGCTGTGGAGGCAGCAGGGGAAGTGAGGGGAGGCGGGGAGCCAGTACTGGGCCTGTGTTCCCCGCAGGTGTCACAAGCCCAGCTTCTCCAGTAATCCCACAACCCGCAGAACACAGCTACTGCCCAGTTTTTCCAAGGACTCCCCCAGCCAGCTCCACACACCCCACCTGTGCCCAGCCTCCTGCCACTCAGCATCTCCTTATCGTTCCCTGTAGCTACTCCCAAGTCACCCCCTCCTCCACAACCTCAGCTGCCTTTAGCCACTGCCCACCCAGCTTTCCTGCAGCCCTAGCTACTTGACAGCCCTCGTGCAGCACCCGCCTGCTCCCCACACACAC
Source organism: Gopherus evgoodei (assembly GCF_007399415.2). Taxonomy (NCBI): domain Eukaryota; kingdom Metazoa; phylum Chordata; order Testudines; family Testudinidae; genus Gopherus; species Gopherus evgoodei. The sequence goes on from NC_044332.1 coordinate 41,007,205, forward strand.
CTCAGCATCCATCCACCTGCCAGCCACTCATGCCAAGGCGTGTGCAGATCCATATCCGATCCCTTTCCATTGCCTGGGGCAGGGCATATTGACATTCAGCTGAAGTTTATGGTCCTATATACATTTATCCTGCACAAAAGTTGGCAGCTATGCAGTTCTCCCTGCCTCCCCAGTCCCCAAGTCTCCCACTCCACTCAGCAGCCAACTCTACCCCCAGGCACCCTCCACCACCCATCTCATGTTCCCTAACACTCCAGACACTTTCCAGCCCCCACCTATTCAAACCATAGCAGATGAGTTTAGTGCAGCTCCTTGCCTGACCTCTACCATTGCCTGGAGCAAGGTTTGTTGACTGACTGTAAGCTGAAGTTTATTTGCAAACATGCAAATTAGACAAAAAAATTTCATACATTTCACACCTGGAGCTGCACAAAGGTTGGCAACTATGTGGTTCTTAGTAGGGATTAAGGTATGTGTATGTGCATGTGAACACACGGTGGAGGTAGGTAGACAGGCCGGTAGCTGGAGTTCTGTTACCTCTACTGACTGCCTCTGGTTTTAGCCACTTCCCATCTGTCCCCTCCACCCTGTTCCTGATGAGGATGAGAGGCAGCCCACACTGAGGACTGCCTGGTGAGCCTGCAATCAGACAGATGAAGAGAAAAGGTAAGTTGAGGGGCAGATGATGAGCAATATTTTTCTCAAGAGAAAACTCCACAAGTAAGCCAGGGGCCTGGGACTGGTGGAAGGATAATTCTGGTGAATTGTAGGGTCCTCCTAGCAGTTGCTTTTTTCATCTCTCCTTACTAAAAAGAAAATGGCCTAAAATTCACCAGAGTATGCACAGGATCCCGAGTTGATTTGGTACACTCAGCCTATGAGGTGAGTTGTTGCTGACAAACATTTTCACATGTTGGTAACTATGATGTCTACGCAAAAGCTGTACCAAGAAGCTCAATTCTTTTGACTGTTTCACTACCCCCATTTGTTGTGCTGGAAGAATGTATAATGGTTGTGGGTTTTGGATGGAGGGAGGAGTTGCAGCCAAGTGCTTGTTTCCTTATTGTGCAATGCAAGAAATGTTACTGTTCCAAAAGATTTCTTGTTTAAATAATGCGTATCAAAAGGTTGGTAACCATATTCTGGTGGGCCCTCCTGATGGCTACATGGGACATTACTTTGTGACATAATAGAAATATTTGCTAAAATCATGATTGGGTGTATGCTAAAACCAGGAGCTGGGGAGTTTCAAGTGGCCATGTCTGGATGAATTTGAAGTTGAAATATAATTACAAAAAAGTTTCCCATTTTAAATAGCTGCACATCTGCATAAGTAAATATTAAGGTATAATTCTTTATAAGACTATCTTTTAAAAGTTTTTGGAATACAAATTAATGTGGATAAGAGACAATTTCAAAGCCTTAGTGTTGACTTCTTTTTGCTCGATTTAGGCTACTAAGTCACTTAGATGCTTTTGAAAATTGTTCCCCAGGACTCTTTTGGCATACTTTCTTCAACCACTGCAGATAATAGCAACATGCAGACTGTAGAGAAAAAAGGATATGGCTTGTTGTACCAAAGACAGTGACACAGTTTGCATGTAAAAAGAGGTCCATGGAATTTAGGATGATATATGGTGATTTTCTCAAAAGGAAAACAAGTACATAGATTTGATAATAAGATAGTTAATATATTGAATCAAAAATGTAATTTCTCAGGGTCTCTTAATTTAATGGATATAGGAAAAAAAGGATTCAGCATATGCAGGAAAGGTAACTGAAGATATTGCAGTCATGAATATGGCATTATTTTGTTTGTAATGGGAGTGTATTACAGATAAATTAAAGTCACATAAGCAGCATTTTACTTATGAACAGGAAGAGGGATCAAGGAGAATGGGGATCAATAAAGAAAGAGGTTGTTAATAGAAAGGACAAAGATAGCAAGAATGGACTAACAAAATGCTATACAATATTTGTGATTCATAGCACTGCAAGGTTGAGAGGCATAGTGGAGAGTGAGTAATACGCTCTGAGTTTTTTTCTTGTGATATATGTTTTAATGATCTTGAGTATTATATTAAAGTTGTCTTTAAAAACAAATGTAATTGAATGTAGAGCTTGTGGAAAGTCACATATTTATCCATATAGCACAAAGAGTGGCAGTGCAGACATCTCTGTCAATGTGACTGCGCATCAATCCTTGTTCTAATTCTTGAAGGTCTGAATTTTATTTGAAAATCTCATAGAATGATAGAAGTAAGGGCCTGGTCCTGTGAGATGCTGAATACCCACAGCTCATGCTGAAATCAGTAGGAATTAAGGATGCTTAGCATTTCACTCTTCGTAAGTCCAGGCAATTCTTGTTGTTGGGCTAAACCCACAGCTTTCCAGATCTTAAACCATTGAACTGCTGCCTGGAAAGAAAATGCAGATTTTAGTTTCAAATGAGCAACCCTGAAAAAATAATAAAATATTCCGCTTTATTTCAAATGCATTGGAAAGCTACACGCAATTTTCAGAGGTATTTCCTTCCTTCTTCCTTGTGCCAGTGCCATGCTTTGATGTTGAAAGAGACAATTATGCTGAGCTGAGCATGTGGATATCAAACATTATTTTTCTTGCAATTGGAACCATATGGAAATCCGCGGAATTTTTCCACTTTACTAATATTTCTTACTGTTTAGCATATTGAATAATTCAGTTAATATAAGTGATTTCCAAGTATCTATTTTACACTGGTTATAACAGAGAAAGGTAACTGCTCCACAGTCACATGCTGGTATATGGTTATCAAGCTCCTGGTCCACAGGCCAGATGTGGCCTGATTTTATATATCTATTCAGACTTCACTTTAGTTTGAGATTGCACAGCAGTTTGGCCTCACCAACAGCAGCAACCAAAGAAGTGCTTTAGTGCTTTTTATATTGAGTCTGCTGGAAATGAAAATAGACCAGGACTGAATGCAGGCCAAAACTGGGCTCGATGACAGTGGCACAATACTTGTCACCTTTCTCTGGTGGCTGTATATTGTGTTTCAGAATCTAACCTGAAATGAATTGGGGCTGTCCATACACAGGGCTTTACCTGTTTACATTTGATTCACATATAAGGTTATTTTTGCAGCCAATAAAGGCTATTTTTTTAATCTTTAAAATGAAAGTTTGTTTGGATTTAACTGGGATTCTGCACAGGTGCAGAAGCCCATGCAGTCAGATTCCATTGGTGGATTGGGGATTATAAATATTTAGAGGCTCTAATCCTCCAGTGGATCTCACCCAGACCACAGCTAGGATTGTAGGTTACCAGTTATGGGATTGGTCACCTTAACCAGTTGTGTTGTAAGTTACACAGTTGGTCTGTGAAAATAGCATGTTTTCTTCTATCACAACTGTACTTTTATGTCCACACCCACCTCTCCACCTCTTTTTAGCAGTTCATGCTAGGACTTTCTGGGCATCTCTTTCATAATGCCCTATCAGCTGCTGTCAGTACCATGGCCTATGTGTAATTCAGCAACACTCCTTCTTTCTACCTAAGATTATACAATTTCTTACATAAAGTCCATAATCTTCTTCCAAGGCAGTCACAGTTGCCACTTGGTATCAGAGACCTTTTTGTCACTGCTGATAGTTGCATCTTCCAACTTCTGAATTTTGATGCATGACATACTGGAGGAAGAGCAGAGCAGAAATGGTAACAATATCCAGAGCATTCTGAGGTGGTACCTGAAAAGAATACAAGGGGATATGTACAGATTTGGGTTCACCTACATGCTGAACTGAATTGCGAGGAGCGCAGACTCTGAGCCAGATCAGGCTCTATCCACTGGTGGGAAAATGTTATGACTCCTGGACTGACAGTGACTAGCTGAGACAGCTGTGGTTGAGATTCCTTACAAAGGCTTAGCTTACACCATAAAACAACACATTTGACAGCTGTTGTCCCTGGTGACGAGAGGTGTCATAGGCATCTGGGAACTAGCCCTCAACACATACTAATGCTCCTTGGCATGTAGAAGATCACATTGGACTAGAGGAGTGGAGTGCAATGAAGTAGACTTGTGTGATCAAGGTTACGAGTGATCCTGAAATAATGGATGGTTTTGAACAATGCTGAAGCTTCTCAAACTGTACTGGAATCATTCAGGGAACTCATTTTCCAATTCTTTGTTACCCTAATCAGATTCAGAATTCTACAACTGAGTCTTACTTCTCATTGATCAGGCAGGCTGTGGTTGACTACAGATGGTATTTCATGGATGCAAACACAGGATGGCTTGGCAAGGTTCATGGTGCTAGAATATTATATTGAATCATTCAAGCTTGTACAGGAAGGGATATGCAAGAATACTTTTTCATTACACACCAGTGCTGCTGCTGTGTCAGCTGTGATTAACAAGGACCTTGCACTCCCTTTGTTACTCTGAGGAAAATTATGAGGATATTAACAACCGGTAATTTGACTATTGCCTCTGTTATGTCAAATTGGTGGTCCAGTGTGCTTTTGGAATACTGAAGGGGCAGTAGAAATGCCTATTGAAGCAAAATGATAAAGACCCAAAGTACATCACTGCAACCATGGCTACTTTCTGTGTATATCCCTAACGTGTGACTAGGAGACAGCTTTACATGAACACACAGGGGTGTTGTGGCCTGACATTGCCCATTTTCTCAGGCCACATGTGAGCTGGGAGCTTCATGACTACTACTGCTAGTTATGTAGTGCAGGTGAGCATAAAGGCTGCTCTGTGCTGGTCTTTTGCTAAGCTGAACACTGAGAGAGGGGGAGAGGAAGAGAAGAGTACTCTCCATGTCTGTGTGCTTCTATCATATACTCTGAACGAGTCTGCCTGGTTTTAGTCTGATTTGATATCATTCTACCATTGTATGTATTAAAGTGAAGTTATATGAAAGCAAATTTTATGACAGAACATGTTTTAATAAAACAGTACTGGATGAATGTGATATTCTAGGGTGCAATCCATACCAGTGGGGGGTTGTCGCTACTTGCCCTGTAACCTGAGTGCCTTAAAATACTTTGCTGTTGTAGTTCCCTCATCTGGATGCTCCCAACCAGCGTATAAGTATGCAGTGAGTGTCTGTGTCTTATGCAGCTCTCACTCAATATTTGTTTGTCCCTTTAAAGATACAACACCCAGCAGCTTGCCACATTAACCGTCACTTTAAATCATACACAGAACTGGGTTGGTTTATTAAAAGTAAAACAAGTTTATTAACAAAAAAAGATTTTAAGTGAGCTCAAATATAAAGGATAGAGTTGGAAATGGATACAAGCAAATAAAAGCGAAAAACATTTTTTAGAGACTGACTTAACAAAACTACAGTCTTGGTTCAAGGGAAGAGTCTCATCTTTCTACCTTCCAGCAAGATGGCTGACTAACCCCTCTGGTCAGTATCTCCTACAAAGTTCTAAGTGCTCAGTTCCTTTGTCATCTTAGATGAAATAAAATTTGGAGTTCTTTGTCCCTTTCCTGTATAGTCCAGTGAACCTTTGAAATAGATTCTTCTGAAGATTAACCCCCCGCCCCAACGTAAACGTCATTCAAGGTGTCAGGAAGGTGACATAGAGTCTGCTGGTGAAAGTTCCTTGCTGGTTTCTTACCCACCCACTGGTGTTTGCTAAATTGCAAATTGATGTTTCCTGCAGCCTTCACCCCTGCTGTCTTGATGGTCCTGTTTTATCATCTATGTAAATTGCAGGCCAATATTCTCTTAATGTACCTTGGAAATATCTTCAAGGTGGCAAAACCACCTTACTTTGTCTGTTGGCAGACAGACTTTAATAACATAACTTGCAATATGTTTGAAATTTTGAATTTGTCCTCTGTACACCACACAATAATATTAATGATCAGTATGTTATTAGCGCTCTATTTATATCGTATATGCCACCTTTTACTTACAAGTTATCACATCTGTGAATTGGGGTACATTCAACTGATCAGGGCAGCTGAAACTCACTACCAGATACCAGTGATCCCCTTGCCCTTTGGCATTCGGATACTGTTAGATCACAAGAACATTGGAACTATAAATTGATCTAAACTGATAAATAGAAGTGCAAATGTTCTGCTTACTTGTTGTTAATGGACAATAGTTCCTGTCTCTGTACACACAGTCTTTGGAAAGTGTCACAAACCCATGAAAACATCAACAGATTTTCAGATCAACAGCTGACTCCATTGTATAATGTATAAATAGGCTAACGAAGACTTTACAATTGGAAATAGAAATTTCTCATTCAGAGAAGTGCTTTGACCACATGTAATGATCACAAAACACCAATTTGGAAAACAAAAAGTGAAAAAAAGTGTCAAGAAAAGGTTGAGTGGGGTTTTTTTAGATAAAGAAGATTTGCCATAAGATTGCCAGGGAGACAGATTCAGTGTCAGTTCTGCCCAATTGGAACTTCTGAGGAAGTTCCTGTGTGTGTCTGCCTTTATTGCTTCCTGCCAAAGCTAGTTCTTTAGGGTGGCATGGGACCTGTGTCACAGAAGAGTAATGCAATAGGTAGTGTGCCCTTCTGATGATCAAACAGTCTATTGTTAATCAACTCTAAAACCAGGAAGGGGAAAGAGACTTACATTTTGGGTTTTTTAAACTCTCTTTGTGTAACTCTTAACTGCCCTGGCAGAGATGTAAGTTTTTTGGGTACTTGGAGATTGGTCTACTGCCTACAAAATATCTTTTTAGTTTTTCTTTCCTTCAGTCCATGTGACATTTTTCCAGGTCTCACTACTGACTCTTACTTATTACTTCCCACTGGCTTCCATTAAGATAATTTAGCATCTGGCAGGATTGCTATGTCTATACTGATACCACTACTATTTCAGAATAGAGCCCAGTTATTATTGATTAAAATTCTATTCTATGTAGGTTCCTATACTGCATTCATCACTGTAGTATCTTAGCACCTTCAAGTAGTGCATTAAATCATGTAACGAACATCTGTCACATGCAGTTCATCCTCTTATTCTCTCCTCAGGACAGAATTGTGTGTGTGGTGTAGTGTTTTTGTTTGGTAGATTTTGTTTAAAATATCTACAAGATGCTGTGTGTTTATATAAGAGAAGACAAATTGAAGCATGCCTTGCACATGGAGTGAAAGGTGGTGAGGTTTATGGTGGTCCTTACTTCCTGTGGGAATTCGTTCCACAGCAAGGGACCAGACCTTGAGGAAAGCCCTGTCTCCTGAAGAGGAGCTTTGCCCTTGTGTTTGGCGGTTCCACTGTGCCTGAGTAGTGGATTTGTCAACCACGGCCCTCATCCTGGATCTGTAGGCGGTCTCAACTACTTTCACATTCAAAAGACCCTGAACTACTTTTACATGTAACATAAGCACTGTCTTTCTGGACCTGTTTTAAATTGGGTAATAAAATACAAAATATTCACCAAAACAGCCTAGGTACTGCAAGGTGCAGTTGTATTCTGAATGTTTAAATATTTGTTGCGTTCAGATTCATATTGTTTAAATCTTCTATTTTAATATACACCATTAATGTCCCTAAGAAATAACTCTTTAAAATTGAATTAAAAAAGTGACATATGGATTCCAATATTAGATAGTATCAATACAAGTATGTTTTGCCAGTGGTAGCAGGGGCCCTGGAACTGTCAACCACATTATTCTATATATAATTTTATTCTAAAAAACTTTACTTTAATATAGACTAATTAAAAGAAAGTTACAGTATAAGATCCAAGCATAAGTAAAAGAGAATATGGAACAGTATGGATGTGAGTAAGTTCAAGGCCTTGTGCCTGATATCTAGTATTTCAATCAAACTGGTTGGTGGACAAGGGCAACAAATCTGATCATTATTTGTGTTACAATATCATAATTAGTAGCAAAAGTAAAAGGTAAATAAATGAAGTTAAATTATGGTCTATGAAAATACATACAACTATCTTTATATGCAAAAGAGAAATTAAAAAACCCTGACAGTAATACTAATACTTAAGCTCAAAATATACACTTTAACACACAGTGGTTGAAATACAATATTTGACTAGTCCAAAGAGACAAAGTTCATGGATATTGTGTAGAGTGAAGTCTATGCAGAAGTCTTTCTCTCTCAAAAACATTCAAAAATTCTCTCCCCTTTTTTACAGAAAACTCTCTCCACTTTTTCAAGGCTTGAATGTTCATCTTCCTCTGCACTATCACAGACCATTTGGTAAAGATAACAGATGAAGATCCTGTTAGGCTTTTGTTCTATATGTAACACAATGTCTCTGTCAAAGTAAACTTCGTGATTGTAAGTCTGCAATGAGAAAATAATTTTGAATGACAGCTTCATTTTCCAGAGGCTGGTGTAAGTACCATGTAAATATAACTTCCCTAGAACTGATTAAAAAATTACAGCAGAAAACTGTTCATTTTCCTAGTACACATGACAACAAGCATATATGGATAATTGGTCTTTCAGATAAAGCAAGGACAGTGTTTAGAAACCATGGTCCAGAATTTCAAAAGTATTTAGGAACCTTATTCCCATTAAAATCAATGGGAATTAAGTGTCTAAATACATAAATTCCCATAGAGTTAGGCCCATACTTAATTTGGTGCACATGAGAAGTTCCACTGCCATCAGTCGGACTGTTCAAAGGTTGTAAAGTTAAGCACTCACACAAGTGTTTGCGGGATCAAGGCTTAGGTTGATTAAGCATTTTATAATTGTCAAAAGATACATTTTTCAGTGCAATTGGTACACACTGAGAGAAATCCTGAATTAAGATTATGGAGATTTTCAGATAAATGAACTACTGTATCACAGAATACTTGGAAGTTCAACTAGGTAATTTCTGCCACAGATACCGTACATGGGAATTGCCAATGGGATCTGTATTATATAATCTGACTCGAAAAATTGAACAAAACAGTTACTTGGACGCAAAGCAGTGTGTTAAGTGGATACAGGGGAATGTTACTGTAAACTGAATTCAGTGGATTATACTCACCACATCCCAAGATTCCACTAATGGAATACTCTTAAGTAGAATCCCATGTTCATTACAGTGCAAGTCAAGGTGAGCTTTCCCATCAGCTCCTATCTGAGTAACTGCCACAACGGATAACAAATCCAGCTCATCTTCATAGTCCACAATTTTGAAAGTCTTATGAAAAAACAAAATCTCAAGTTGACCAGTTAATAAATAGACTTTTACAGTTATTTTTAAGAGAACTTTACATATGTTTTTTGGGAAGGGGAAAGGAAAGAAATGGAAGGCGTCCCAGTTCACAGATCTGCCATCATTCACCAGGAAAATCTTTGCCATCCAGATGGTAAGCTATAGGCATCTTTCCAACCACTGACTATTCAGTGCATTTCAGCAGAGCCCCCATATAAGAAGAAGAGGAGAAAATAGGGTCCTATGTGTGAGTATAAGGGTTTTACACACACCACATAGGAAATGTAAGACAGAATATTGTAAACAACAAGAGGGAGAGGAAGAAAGGCACCACTTCAGTGCCATTTGCTCATACACATTAGCAGCAATATGATTTAAACCCGTTGTCAACATCTAGGCCGTGAGATTTGAGAAATGTACTAGGGTAATACACCTCTACCCCGATATAATGCAGCCCGATATAACACGAATTCGGCTATAATGCGGTAAAGCAGAGCTCCGGGGGGTGGGGCTGCGCACTCTGGCGGATCAAAGCAAATTCGATATAACATGGTTTTACCTATAATGCAGTAAGATTTTTTTGGCTCCCGAGGACAGTGTTATATTGGGGTAGAGGTATATGTCACAAAAACTCTCCAGTTTAGGATGGCGGAAAGGCTGTTTTGGAAAAGCTATTATCAACACATGTAAGTAAGCACGGTCTACACCGCCATTTTTAGAGTGCTAGCACAAGTCTGTGGACCAGGCTGGGAGGCTCACTTCTGGATGCACCGAGACATACCCTAAATGACTTTTTTGCTCTTCTCCTGTCTAAATCCAAGGAAATATATTTCCTACGTAGTTCAGAGCGTAAAGCTCAATAGCAGGAACAAAATCTGTGGAGTTCTGACTACTGAAGTGTCTTCATGGAGTTTTTATTCTGTTGATTATAAATGAATATAAATTAACTCCAAGCTTTAAGGGCTATGTAAAAACTTACCCTGTTTTCACTGAGCTGGTATCCATTCCCATGGAAACTTCAAGAGTGGAAATGGTTGTCAGAAGCTGAGGAATTAGAACTCTCATTTCAGTGTGAATTTCAGCTGAGTCCTAGCTGAGAGCTAAAATATGTTTTTCAAACACTATGTGAAGACCTCAGCAATGTAGTTGTTGAAAATATTCAATTAAAAAAAAAAACTTAAATAATTTCCCTGCAATTTACCAAGATGGCTGACTAACCCCTCTAGTTAGGATCCACTGGCATCAAAATTTGAGGCAGGCTAACCTGACCAAAGAGTGGCGAACTATGCAGTTACATGGGTACCCAAACACTCAGAACTTTCATTGGCCAATTAGATGCTTCAGACCTCTTTTCATAACAGTGTAGCCTGAACTATCCAAACGTTATTTATCTGACAACCCATGTTATCTAATTAAGGGCATATCAGGGTCCTGTCTTTAGGTGTGGATATAACAGTCCTATTTCAGAAAGGTGCTGTTCAGATAACTGGAGAAAGGCTTCTGGCTCATTCCTTATTTACCTTTGTGGGATTGGGAAGAGAAGACTAGGGAGAAGAGAGGTTTAGCTGAAGCACTTTAGCTAGAATGATCTAGCAAAAAGTTTTACACTGAATCCTGGGGGATTCAACCACCAGTCTCTCACTCTCTCACACCCTGTTCTGCTCCCCTCCCCCCATTTTCGATGTCTGCATTACTTAGGAGTGGCAAAGCCACAGCAGGCTTGACACATTCTTCATAGTCTTCAAGACTATAATGTATTTATATCCAGGGTAAAATAAAATGAATATAAGCTAACAAAATGAAAAAGAAGGCTACTTGAAGATTTTCGCCCCTTTTTCTGTACTTCAAGACTATGAGCAGGGGCAAGCTCCAGCCTCGTGAACTAGTAATTCCCATACTTGTTTCTTGTCCAAGTTGAAACAAAATGCAAAGATTGAATGAATGAATGAAATAAAGAAGAAATAATTAATCTGAGGATCTGAATCTGAGGATCTGAATTAATCTGAGGATCTGAATCAGACCTGCTCAGTAGTGTTCTTGCACGTTTAAGTACTGGAATAAATTGCTTAGCAAGGTTGTAGAATCTCCATCATTGGAGATTTTTAATAGCAGGTTAGACAAACACCAGTCAGAGATGGTCTAGATCATACTTAGTTCTGTCATGAGTGCAGAGGACTGGACTGGATGACCTTTTGAGGTCCCTTCCAGTCCTATGATTTTATATAGCCACATTGTAGCTTAAACCCGAATAGTGATGTCACAGGAGTTCCCACCATCACCCACTTTTTTTCTAAACTGTTGTTATATTGAAAACAAAGAAAAATTTCATGAGTGACTAGTGACAGAGTATTTTTGTTCACAGTCAATAATGTATGTGTGTGTGCTCAGTTCTGTTCATAGCAGAGGAAGAAATGGTCCCTGGCTTGAGTTTACATGCTACAGCAGAGTGGAGAGAAAATGTAGTTCAGACACCACAGACCAGATTCTGGTAATCGGACGATCCAGTCTCAACACAAAAATATAATTTAAAATTTTGTTTCTTTGTATTTACTACTGAAAAGTTTGTCAGTAGAAATGTTTTAAGGAGAGATCTGAATGGAGAGAATGGTTGTAGTTTCTCACATTAAGGGTTTGGTCTCATACCACTTAAGTCACTGAGTGTTTTGCCATTGATTTCAATGGGACTAGGCTCAGTGCTTAAATGAGGAAGACTCTTTCAGGCACCAATAGCAACAAAGAAGAAGAAAGAGATAAAGATGGGAGAAGAAAGCAAAGGGAGGGGAATGAAAGCAGCAGAAGGAGAGCAATAAAGAATGAATGTAGAACTTAATGTGGCTAAAAGTTCTTGATGGCTCAACTCCTTGGCCAGTCTTTTTGGTCCTTTTTAGCTCACTGTATCACAGTTACCTCTTGTTCTGGGTCATCATCCAGCAAGTTAAAACGCTTTTTCACTACTCGGCCAGAAGCAGTTACAGTTACTGAGTTGTTCATCTTAGACACAGAATTTAAAAAAAAGAAAAAGAGAGAGGGTGTAAGTTTGCGTGGCGGGTAATAATATAGGATGTGTATACTTTTTTTAAGCAGTATATTCATTTTATTTGAAATTTGGTAAAGCTTTTAAAAAGACTAAAAGGCAACACTATCTTTAGTTAAACAGAAAGTATAGACAGTCTGTACAGGAGCAAATAAATCATTTTACTAAGCATCATTCATTGTTTTAGCTGAGACGTTTTACAGCCCTCCTAAAAATCTGATTTCCTGTCTGAGCTGAGAGGACACTGAAGACTCCATAAGAACCCTTGTGTCCTTTTGCCAAACTTTCCTCAAAGCTTGTCCCAATACTGTGCCATCCCCAGGCTGGCTGCCACCATCTATTCCAGGGCTGGACTTTAATATGCTCTATGTGGTTATTATTATTTGTAGTACTATAGCATCTAGAAGCCCATGGCTACATGCTGTACAAATGCAAAAAGATGATCCCTACCCCATGTGGTTGGTGAAGCATTTTAGGACTGTTTGAGGTTAAAACTATATAACAGGGGTCAGCAACCTTTCAGAAGTGATGTGCTGAGTCTTCATTTATACACTCTAATTTAAGGTTTTGTGTGCTGGTAATACATTTTAATGTTTTTAGAAGGTCTCTTTCTACAAGTCTATAATATATAACTAAACTATTGTTGTATGTAAAGTAAATAAGGTTTTTAAAATTTTTAAGAAGCTTCATTTAAAATTCAGTTAAAATGCAGAGCCACGGACAGGTGGCCACGACCCGGGCAGTGTGAGTGTCACAGAAAATCATGCCATAGGTTGCCTACCCCTGCTATATAAAGATATAATATAATACAAGGTAGAAAAGACAGCACTAAACCGCTTTTCCTCCTTTAAAACTATTTTGTTCCCCACTTCCTGCAGAGGAAACAGGAACATTTTTCATATCTTTAAAGATTTCCCCCGCTATCCTGTTCTTCCTCTATTTTATCCCTTGATATGCCAGTGAACCTAATTTCACTGTAGAAATTCTAGCACATAGATTGTGTAATGTTGTTGATTCAATTATTTTTGTTGATTGGAGTATTTTTCAGTGAGAGGTAATTACAGTTTCTACAGAAAAATTAGGTTAGTTAGGAATATCGAAGTCAAGCCAGCAATTTAGGTTCCAATCCTGCACCTGGCTGTGCACAACCACTTTGAAATCAACAGGGTTGTGCCTATTTGGCCTACATCAATAATCTAATATTTAGGAAATTATGGTACAAATAATCAGGCAGCAATCCATTTTATAAGGATCTCTTAAATGGAAGACCCTTAATTTAGCAAATAGGTACACTGGTGAGTAAAAGAAGACTGCCAATAAAAAAAAAATCAAGGGATGCAGCACCATGTTCTGGGTGTCCCTTAGCTTCTGATTGACAGAAGCTGGGACTAGATGACATGGATCACTTGATAATTGTCTGTTTTGTTCATTTCCTCTGAAGCATCTGGCACTGGCTGCTGTCGGAAGACAGGATACTGGGCTAGATGGACAATTGGTCTGACCCAGTATGGCTGTTCTTGTGTTCTTATTAAACCACCATCTTCACCATATTATTTCTACTTTCTCAAAGTGATTTACGAACATTAATGAATATATCCTTGCAACACTCCTGTGAAGTGGGTGCTATTATCTATCCCCATTGCATAGTTGAGAAAATGAGAGCATAGCAGCATTAAGAGCCTGATCCTGAATGTGATAAGTGTCCTCAATTCCCAATGGACATGAATAGGATTTGAGAATCCTCAGCACCTGTCAGAACTGGGCCCTTCATGTCTTGGCTAAGGAAGGTCACAAGAGAAGGTTGTGGCAGAATTTGAATGCACATCTCTTGACTCCTATTCCCAAACCAAGATCATCCTCCCTAAAAAAAATCCTAGGAAAAGGAGTGTCGTGCACTTGGGACTACCCCTGCCCCTACTGATTTAATGGAGTTTTACTATTGACATTATGCAGATTTTTAAATACATATTTTTATTTATGAGGGAACTTCAAAAGCAGTGTCACTGACTGCAAGGGGCTCAGCATTCATAAACTATGAAAAACCCTACAAGTCTCTGCTGAAGCAAACTGCAGTTCTAAGCTGCAGCAGTGTCATCAAAGGGTTTTCACTAACAGTAACCAGAGACAGGTTTGGACTTTTTAGCATTCCCATTTGTTTTTTGTGGTTTGCCGTCACAAATGTTTATTTCGCCAGGCTTGACATTTTTCAGCCATTTGAACTTCATCGCTATCAAATTTGCATATAATTATGACTTAAGTCAGTGACACCTCCTTGCCAAAGAAAACCATCTCTCTGTATGCTACTTAAGGTTTACACCCAAGGCAACTATTTGCACTGTTCACCACAATAGATGCCAAGAACCTAAAAAGTGATATAAGGTTTCAGTGACATACCCTGAAAATGTAATTGTCTTTGAAATTCCTCTCACACACAGGCATGATGCAAAGACTGTTGAAGTCAAAGTGTCTTTCAATAGGCTTTGGATCAGGCCCACACAATACACGGATATACATATGCATATAAAACACCTACGTATGCTATATAATCATGCAAAAGTAAAATGTATTGTTTGTATTAAGAATTTCCTGCTATAGCCTCACATTGTTCTGCCTGTTGGCCACAATCACAAAATCTTCTGCAATTTCTTGTTGGTATTTATTATTTTCAATTTCCTTCAGCTTCAGTATTCTTAAAAAAAAGAAGATATAAAATGAGTCTTGTTAAAATCTAACATGCTGTGATTTCTAAAATCAGATGTACTAAAATAGCACAGATAAGTTACATTCATAACGTCTTTCAAATATAGTACAGGGTAAATATATACCACATTTGAAAGATATTACTGTAACACATTTATCTGTGCTATTTTATTACATCTGTTTAGCACATCAGTTCTAGAATATACAATGTTTCCTTATTAAATTCTACCGTTGCTCACATCCACTATGTGGAAGTCTGCAGATGTTTCTTCTAGAATTCCTGATGCTGGTTGGTTTACAAATCCTCTGGGTGCTATAGGCTGGTGGTAACTCTTTGGTCTAGTACTTCTCAGTTTAAGTTGGAGTCATGTAGGGGAGGACTGGTCAGAATTATGTCACTAAACTTTAACATTCCATAATGCATACTACTGAGACCACTCAATATGCAAGTTTTCCTTTGAGAGAACCTCAGGAATAGCTATGGGACCGAGCTGCACAATTGAAATTTGGATCTGACTTCTTCCAAAGTTCAGAAGAGGGCTTGGATATGGGCTTTTAGTTTGGGTCCATTCCTAGTTATCAGTGTTTTACACTTCTTCCTACATGTTTACAAAGCTGTTGAACCAGCTCAGGATCCACTGATGGAAGCAACATATGATAACTAAGACTGTAATTCTTTGGGGGTGGAATATGTGTGTATTCTTTGCCTAGTACAATGATCTTCTAATAGAGCTTCTAGGCACTACCACAAAACAAATAGTGGCCACTCTGTAATAGAAAATAAGCCATACTAGCCTTTAGGGAACAGTAATTCTCTATAGAAATATGCCCAATTTTATTAATAAAATGATTTTTTTTTAAATTTGATAAAATGAGCCACAGTAACATAACATTAAGGGAAAAGGGGACAATACAGAAGTAGAATTTAGTCTCTATCCTTACAGGAAATAATAGAGTGAAATCTGCCTTTATTGTTTAGATATTTCCTGAACTAGGCTTCAAAACTACTGCCTTGACTATACTTTTCCTCTGACAAAATTTAGTTCTGATCCTGTTTTCAAAATATTTTTAAAGTTAAAATGTAGATCTGTGTAAATAAAGATGTCTTCTGCGATATGAACAACTGTATATTTGTGGGAGGTGACCAAAACATTTTGTTCTTCAATGCATGTATCTAACTTTTAAAATACATTCAAGCAACCGAAATTAAACTCTCCTTGCATTAATAATTTTAAGTTTGAAAATTTATTCCTTTGAGGGGAGGGAGAAAGCTCTGATATATCATTTTACAGAGAGCTGAGATTTTAAACTCTAAAAAGTAAAGAAATGATCAACTAAAGTTTCAGAACCAGCACTTAAGCAGTCTCCTTAAAATATATTTTCTATTTGGGGGAAATAGAGTGTAACAGGGTAGCTGGCCCTTTACGTGAAAATGGGCTCAGCTCTCCTGTTCCGCTCCAGGTGGGTTAATTAACAGGGTGGGGCACTGCTTGGGGAACTCTAAGAGGCCTGGTGAGATCCATTGGGTTGTTGGGAGAAGACTCGGAGATGAGAATTGCCAGAGAGAAGGTGGTTTCTTGGAGGGAGCAACAAGAATGGTTTGCTGGCCAATGTCCCCAAGCTGGGCAGGAGAGAGCTGAAAACAGGAGGAACAGCAGAAGAAAGTGCCTGCTGCCTCTGAGCCAGAGAGATGAAGCCAAAAGCCAGAGAGGGTTGCAGAAAGAGGAGCAGCAGAGAGACTTACCTGCTGATGTCTCTTTGCCAGAGAGCTGGGTCCCAGAGGAACCAGTGGAGAGACTGTGAGAATTCCCCCTAGGAAGAGTGGGTTGTGCCCCAGAAGAAAGTGCTGGGGTGGAGGGTTAGAGGAGGACTCCAAGAGTCCACATCTGGTAAAAGAAACCAGGATGGTGAGAATGAATCCCAGGCTCAAAGATTACTTGCACAGGGTTGATGTGGACTATGCTGTGGGACATTTGGTATGGGACTTTTGCACTGTGTTTTGGCTGATAAACTGTAGGAGGACTAGAGAAAAAGCTCATGTGGACCTACTGGGAACTCAAGAGAGAAACTGAGGCAAGGGAACACTGGCAGGGCTGCCTCAAGGAAGGCCACTTGTTTACAGTACGTTCAGTTTAATGACCACAATTTTCATTGTTAAAAGAATGACATTTTTTTGTCCTCTTTCCCGTCCACCCTATCCCAGATCCATTCTCTTGCAGTCTGGACTTGGGCCTCAGATCTTTTAGCTGAACAGAATGAGGGTCTGTATCAGACTGTCAGTAGAACATGGTAGGAGTATCAGAAAGCAATTGCATGCTCACCATAGTGGGGGAACAGTCTGGGACTATTTGGGCTAGGAAGTAAGTTATCATGGGCTTGTCATTGCAGGAGTATTTGAATGTGTGCTCAGAAGATGAGACATTCAAATCCAATTGTGCATATTCTAGCGCTGACATCCCAGAGTGTACAAAATTTAAAACTGATGGGTCAGGAAGGAGAAGTAATGTGACTGGCAGATAAGCTGGGGTCATTTGTAGATCATCTTAAAAGTAGTTGGGGGGGTAACATTTGGTGCAGTTCCGCTCTTTTTTCAGATGGCATTGGAAGAGCAAATCTGGCCTGATTCCTTACTTGGCTCCCTCAGGTGTTAATTTTCTGCTTACACTTAAAGTGCTCTTTCAGTGCAAAGCCAAAAAACTTGCAATCTTTGGAATGAAATTCCCATAAATGGACTTTGGGGTGAGGTACAGAGTGGAAATCAATGAGAAGCAATGGCAAGCAAAGACTGCAGGACAGTAGAGAAAGGTCAATGGTCTGAATGATAAAGTCAGATTTGTTTTATTTTAAGAGGTTAAATCTGCTAGTAGGAAATACAAAATGCACAGCATTAGTTGATCAAAGCTTATGCACCCAAAAAGGGATTTAGGTCTCAAAGGTTTATGCTTAAGGCATGTGAATGAACTTGTGATAGTGGAAGCTGGAATTCTTAAAAAGCATCTGGATTTTTACATAGATTAGCAAAATACAAATTAAAGAAAAGTTTTCCTATGTAAACAAAATCACAGCTATTTTTACTATTATTTCAGAGCTATTTTCATACACAAGAATTACAATTTATTCTCTCTAAAGAGCACTATTAAGTATAACTGTGGGCTCACTCTTTGTATAGGAGCCTTTCCCAGCATGTTCCTTTTCTGGCAGATGGCCTTTTAATAGTGCTCTAGACTCAACCTGGTGTCTGAAAATTAAACCCTGGTCTTTCTGGCTTCGTGTATCATCGCTAGTAGTAGTGTCTTCCAAAAGAATGTCGCGTTCTGGAGGATATGTGAGGCAGAACATAATCCAGTTTATTTTTCCTAATTGCACTGCCTCTCTTGCTTACAGTACAAAAAAACATGTTAAGAAAACAAGCAAACATATCTAAGATGTAGTCATTTTTATAGTTACAATTGGGATCTTAACACCCTAAGGCTGCAAGAGTTATATTCTCATCCCTATTAATCAAGCCAATGGTATTCTATGGTCTATTATCATAAATTTGCACAGGTAACACATTTTGTGTTATATATAAATGCACTCTCTCATGGAAGAGTAAGCTGGGTTCTTCCTACCTCATGTATCACGAAGGATCCAGTTTGCCCTTCCGTAACTGTATATAATGTTAATTATTTAATGTGCCATTTTATATGGAGGTCAGAAGAAAAGAGAATTTGTAAAAAACCGCATGATATCATTTTTACAGATGTGCTTTTCTGACTCTACACACATTAACAATGGCATTGCTCCTGGAACCCCATAATTACCCTGTCTAACTCTTAGTCATCTCCTAAAATCAGGATGAGAATTAGATGTTACCCAGTAGCCTCTTTAATGAAAACAAGCAGCCCTGAAAAAAAATTATTGCTCATACTTTATCAAATTTGGTCCCACGTGGATTATTCTGCCTGAAGTATCTGGATGGAAATATATCCAGTCGGGTTCTAATGAACAGCACTTCATATCCTGTATTCCATTTTTTGCCTGAAGGTGGAAGAGAAGGTTTAGAATGATTATATTTAGATGTGATTAAACTGGAAAAGCTCAGCTCCCACCCATCTACATCTGAGCGTTTTCAGTACTAGGTATAACCGTATAGACACTACAAAAAGTTGAAGCAGCAGTGGAGCTGAATCCGTAAGGGGAATAACAAACCCTATGGAACACCACGACTTAAAGAAATTCCATCACACTGGGTTGTAACATTGTTTAGTATCCAATGAACAACGTCTTTAACATGATTAGACCTGTTCCTACTTCTCCTGAAACTACACATTTAAAATTAAAGACCTAGCCTGCAAACATTTCAGCAATTCAAAACAAAGTAACCTTTGACTTGGGACGAGACCTATGAAAAGCTTTTATACTAGCATTGAGTTTTAAAACAAACCCAAAACCTGGGCAGGTATGTGGAAAAGCTTACTGAGGTCTGTGAACTTGGGACGGTTTATGATTTCAGCCTCAAACTAGGCAAAATTCAGGCATTTTGGCAGAGTTTTGTTTTGACTTAATTTTGAACAAACTTTTGTGAGTGTGAACTCACACAAAATAAAGCCAGGGGCAAGAGGTTTGCCTGAGATCTGTGAAGCAAAAGCACCACATTTTGTACAGCTGTACTTCACCATGAGGCTGAAGACCTGTATATTCTGATGTTAAAAGAGACAGGAAGGAAGGGACGTTGGTCTCAACAGGCTAAGAGATGGGGACATACATAGACGATAAACTTTCCAGCTGAAGAATCCTGAGCTGATATGTTTTTAGCCAGAACAAGGAAGCCAAAATAAAGTCTGAAAAAGTGAGCTCAAGCAAATGACAAAATGGTGGATAATACAACTTTTTTAAAAAGGACACAATTATAAACACAGTGTTCGAAAACATTTTGAAAGAGAAACCACAAAAGGAAGATACTCCTGGGGGGAATTCTGTGCACAATATTTTAAAATTCTGCAAAATTCTGTATATTTTATTTGTCAAAATTATACAATATAATCAGTTTCAATTATTTTGGTAATTTATTTCAAAATACCTGTCAGCAAGTATGTCTGTAACAATACAGACAACAAAAAAGATTCAGAAAATGTTTTTTGACAAATAGATTCCTTACTTGGCATATTCATGCAGAACTCCGAATAATAATTTATTTAAACTACAATATAGAACTGTATTTCTCACCCCTCCCCCAGAAGCAGTGCAACAATTTGGGAGAGTCAGGGGTAACAGAGGAGCTGAGGGAGAGGGAAGTAATTGCTGGGAAGAATTCTGGATGTGAACTTGGAAGGATGTTGGGTGTGAGTGGGAGAAGTACAGAACAGGTTTTTTGGGGGGGTCGGGGAGGGACTGTTAGGGAGCCTTCCTCTTGCAGACCCTGGCTGACCCATAGCCTCTCCCATTCAGTCAGGCACATCTGCCCATCTGCATGTGTCCCTGCACCCCCACTCAGCCAGCTCCCAATCCCCCATCCCTATGTTGCCCTGCACCCCTCTCCCATCTGGCCCTGCACCCTCATCCCTATGTGGCCCTGCACCTCCTCTCTGTCCCCATGTGTCCCTGCACTCCCATTCAGCCACCTCCCTACCCTGTCCCCATGTGTCCCTGAACCCCACTCCCATCCAGCCTCTGCACGATTAGCCCTTATGAACCCCAGTCTGTGATCCCCTTTCCCAGCAGCCTCATGTGCCTAATGCTGACCATCCCCTAGCCTCCTGACCTGGCCCCAGGGCAGGGCACTGTGAGGAAAGTAGCCTCTTCGCTTCCCTATCTGCAGCTAGGGCTGGCCTGGGAGCTCTGCTCTGCTCTGGCACCACAGCAGCCCCTGGTGGGTGATAGGCATAATTGCAGCAACTTTCCAACAGAATGTATTTTTTGCAGGAGAAAAAAAATTCTGTTTGGCACATAAATTCTGTATGTGCACAGTGGGGCAGAATTCACCCAGGAGTAAAAGGATCAACTGCCAAATAATAAAGCAGCTTATTTGTAAAATGTCTGTAGACAGTGGGAAACGGCACCATGCAGGGTATGGGTACAAGACTCAGCTCAACCCATCACTGTTGAGTTGGGAACACAGAGGAGGTAATGCTGTGGGTGCAGGGGAAGGTAGGAAGCACCAGAAGCAACACTGGTGGGAAGAAAATATTTCCATTGCTTTGTGTTGATTCTTCTGGCAATTTCAGAAGCAGCATTGCTGGGCTATAGATGCAGCCCATTAAGTATGGCACTCCCTGGCCCAGGGGGCAATCAGCACATTAAGAGGGCACTGTAGGAGAGAATGGGAAAATCTTTATTGCTCCAAGTGTTACTCAGATCATAGGGTGAGTGAGGCTGCTATGTGAATATATTACCAAAGCATTGTCTTTCAGAGCACAAATATGGAAGACTCCTTTATGCTTTCTCTTGTTAGGTGTGATGATGTAATGCCAAGGGTATCCTCCAATTTGAAATGAGTTCTCCAGGGAAGACACTTCAAATAGCAAAGGTGGGGTATCTGTAACATTGTGTAATGTTAAGATCATTATTAACATCCTCATAATTCCATTGGTCTGTAGAATTCTAATTAAATTATTCATTCTTAAAAACATCTAAAAACTCATTACAGTGTTTAATGTCATTGTGCACATAGAAATACAGTACAGATGGGCAACTTAACTTCTACCTAGCGAACTGGCATTACGTGCAAGAAAGTGTCTGAACTTGAATATTTCCCTCACTCATCTCTCTTAAGAAAACAATGGAGGAATCACAATCAGTGTAATCTGCAGCTGAGTTTATAAATTATATAAATAGAAAATTTTAGGACTCAGTGCAGTAAATGGCAAAAGGAATCTAGTTTTCCCTTCCGCTCAGGTGGAGCAAGTTACATTCAGCATTAATAAGCTACTCATATAAATCCTCCGTGCAACAATGGGAGAAGGTATTTACATAGCAACTTTAATCTAAATGGATACCAGAAAACTCTACAAACCTTTACTAACAAGTATCCTACAAATAATTTCTACAGCCACTAACATGGACCCAACTTTTGGGCTGAAAACCAGCCCTGTTTAACAGAATATTGCAATACTACAAGACAATCTGACAGAAAGTGAAGACTGTTTGAAATTAAAAGGGGAATTGAAATAGGTAGAATGTAATTACCCGAGCTGGAGTTTGGCCAGAGCAACAATAATAATAATAAGGCCCACATCTCTGCTTTTGTAAAATATACTGTGGTACGTTTAATGACAAGAACTGATTATGACTTCAGTTTGATGTCTCTTTTGAAAGACTGAATTTACAGCAGTACAGTGCCCTCTTGTGCTGTGCTGGGGCATTGTTTATGTGCTGCTTTAGGGAAAAAAAAATGCCACCAACTGAATCAGCCACAGTTCTTCTTGCAGCACCTTGAGTTTTCCCTAGATGTCTCAGCCAAATTCTGACCTGGTTTTATGCTGCTTAATTTGTGAGACTGAACAAAATTACAGCTTGAAGTAGTCTGACTGCATCCAATACCTGAATTTACATTTAGCTAGTGCTCCCCCTTCCTCCCAACGCATCTCAAGATCCCAAAGTGCTCAGCCAGCTATTCTGAGAGGAGTCGCTTTATCTATCATGGGAATGAAACCACATCTGACTTGGAAAGCGGCAGCTGTTTAGCTGCAGCCAGTAGGTTAGGACAGGAAGTGAAGACGACTGCCTCTGATCTAACATTTAGTAAAAAGGGAGATTCGAAGCAAGATTTAATAACGTAGGATTAATAATAAATGATGTCTCTGGGGGGAAAAGTGCAATATGTGGTAGATCAGAAGTACTGGAAGAGGGTTGATAGCAAATAGAATTGGTTAAAAAATTAGAGGAAAACCTCATGAAACCTCATTCCCTGACAGGCTGATCATTTTCTTTATAAAAACATTTACTACTAAGAATCCTGAAAAAGTTCAGGGAGATTGACTAAATTACTAACTCTGAGCCCATTTTATGCCACAACAGCCTTAAAAAATATAGACCTCACAAGTCTCTCTCTCTTTACATTTATGTTGTCTTTTGCTAACAATTTTAAAGATCAGACCCCAAAACCACAGCAATTGCTATCACTATCTCCCACCTCTCCTTTCTTTCTTATGTGTTGCTTGCTCCCATTACCCAGCAGTCCACTGTTTATTAGAATACTGTCATTGTTCTTAAAAGCTCCTCCTAGAAATGTCAATTTTCAATCATTATTTGAGCCTCTTTAGTTCATTTCCACAAAATACGCCAGTATCATCTAAATGCAAAGGCTGATTTGCTCCTGGTGATACTAAGTATATTTGTTCTAAATTTGGAAAAACAATGAGCAAGATATTTTCCTCTCCATTTTTATGAAACTGTTAAATCCTCTCATAACAAATGTTGGGTGTGTTTGTGTGTGTGTGTGTTAAACATGAGACAGTAGATTTATGATGGTTTGAAGGCGTTTTTTTGCTTCTTTCAAATTTGGCCAGGGTCAGTAGTACATGAAAATCATTACCAGCCAACAGATGTTTGGTGACCTATGTGCACTAACTTATTGATCTCTGTACAGTTCCTCTTGGATAGGTGTCCACATCACCTATGTTGTTGTCAGTCTTGGCAGAGACGCCAAGAACTGAATACACATGGAGACTGCTCTACCCTATCAGCTGTAGAGGTGGTTTCTCCAGGTCAGGGTTACCCTTGCAGAGCAATGCTGGGAAACGTGTGTTGCTTCTTCCCAGGATGTATTTTTTCTGTGGAAAAATTCAAGATTTCAAGTCCCCACAGCTTTCAAGCCTTCCACATAGCATCCCAAACAGTTAAGTTTCAACAAGTACAAGTTTAGACTCTGCAGTCTTCAAAAAGATCAGCTGCTTCTTCATGGAAGCACTAAATGTCACTGCACAGGCTAAATCAGCCATCTCACTCATAAAAGAAAACAACTCAAAAAACACAGGAATGTAACTATCTCCAAACAGCAGCTATAGTCAATGTTCATCAGAAGCTGAAAATGTCCTAACCACAAACTGTTCTTGAATAAAGTTCAAGATCAAAAAGGTTTCTTTTGCTTTTACTCTGTCTTTAAAACTCATGATCCAAAACTCTAACGATTCACAAACCTTGGAAATGTATCTAATATAAGCTGCCTTTCAAAACTCACACAGGTGTATTCTCAACAGGGCATCCAACACTAAATCATGATTTAGTATACTACGTCAGAGAGGAACTGAAGAGAGATTTCCTAAACTCCCTCTCCTTTGCAGAACTTGATCCAATTTGGATCATCGTACAGTCTCATTTCTTGTTTTCATAAGATGTTACATAATTAAAGCTTTAGATTATTATCTAGCTCTATATTATATCTTTGTGAATTACTTGCATTAGGCTGAAATATCTGGCTTGTTTTGTCTGCTATTACTATGTGAAATTCTTCAATAAAAATTAATGTAAATATAAAATGCACTTTTTATATGGAATCCTGTTCCAATATTTGTTAAAATATTGACTACAAAAGGCACATGATTTTATTTTATTTTTTTTAAAGGGAGCCTAAAACTGGTATTCTAAGTGCATATTTGACAGCAGTGGGAGCTGGCAACAGCTTAGCACTTTTGTGCCCAAATATGAATGTAGGAGGCTCCTACTTTTGCAGGGGCAGGGAGGAAAAAGTCTAGATTTTCTTTAATTAGAGAAAAACAATTAATGTGCTGAAATGAGGAAGTCTTGGACTTGGGACCCACCTTATGATTCTGATCTCTGATGCACTGGTATAAAGATGCCTTTTGTATCTGAGAAATTTACACACAAAAAGTAATAGTACAGAATGCCATATCTGTAAGCTGGACATAAGAGTTGTTTTCTAAAATAGGTTAGTTTTTCACTAAGAATTAAGCTCAATGTGACTGACACAGTATGGACAGCTAGAATGGTCAAACTGCAATTTGGATACATTACATTCTGTCCCCTTGAGTTCTCCCCGCAGTTTAGATTAGATACAGTAATCTCTTTCTCACTTCCTATGTTATACCACTGTTAGAGTCCTATCAAATTCATGCCATGAAAAACGCGTCATGGACAGTGAAATCTAGTCTCCGCCTGTGAAATCTGGTCTTTTGTGTGCTTTTACCCTATATTACACAGATTTTATGAGGGAGACCAGCATAAGGTTATTTTAGGGGGATTGCGGTATTGCCACCCTTATTTCTACGCTGCCTTCAGATCTGGACGGCTGGACAGTGCAGCTGTTGGCCGGGTGCCCAGCTTTGAAGGCAGTGCCCTGCCAGCAGCAGTGCAGAAATAAGGGTGGCAATACCGTACCATGCCATCTTTTCTTCCGCGCTGCTGCTGGCGGTGGCTCTGCCTTCAGAGCTGGGATCCAAGCCAGCAGCCACTGCTCTCTAGCTGTCCAGCTCTGAAGGCAGTGCTGTTCCTAGCAGCAGTGCAGAAGTAAGGGTAACAGTATCGCAATCCCCCCTACAATAACCTTGCAACCCCCCTGACAACTCCTTTTTGGGTCAAGACCCGTACATTTACAACACCGTGAAATTTCAGAATTAAATAGCTCAAATCATGAAATTATTTAAAAAATCCTATGATTGTGAAATTGACCAAAATGGACCATGAATTTGGTAGGGCCCTAAGTATTGTGTAGCATTTCTGTGTGCAATTTAACAGCTATCATGTTCCACCTCAGAAGTGGCTGTATTACAGTGGTAGGTGAAGGGATTCCTGTTTAGGCACAGTTTTTAGTTTCTGAAGCGGTTTTGTTCCTGTTCTAACTTTCTGTAGAAGTCCTATTTAGTAAATTCTTGGGTTTGGAAGTAAAACAGAAAACATTCTGAATTATAACATGAATACCCAATTAAAAGTAGAGGTACACAACAACACAACATGACACAGCAGTTTTAAATATTCTTGCTAAAACTGAAAGATCAACAGATAAAACATAACAGCCAACAGTATCAGTTATGAAAAGATAAAATACCTGTTATTTTAATGTTACAAGGAAGTCCAAATGGATACTTTCCTACAATTCCAACTTTACCATTCCAGTTGCATTTGCATCCCAAATCAAATTTCTGCTCTGTGAACTAAGATCATACAAAACAAATTGGTTTTAGTGATGTACACGTTTGCTGTTCAATTTTACTGCATTACTCAGATAGTTCTTTTAAACCTAAAATCTTGTTTTCTAAGTACTAGTAGATTTTTTTGGCTAAAAGAATTTAAAATTATTATTCCTAGACTCTCTCTGATTCCATTTCATATCAAAGAGTCTTCCTTGCCCATTGGTTTCCAACCTCAATACTTCTTCCTGTTATGACAGATATGACATGTAGCAGGCTCTAGATACTTGTTTTGGTAAGCTGTCTCTATGGGGAGTCTGAGTAAGATCTCTATTTATGTACCCACCCTACGTAATTTTAAAATTTGAGAATAATGCTATTGGAATTGTTTGGTAAGGTAGTCTGCCCATTCATACCTTAGACTGTAATTTTCTTAGAGCATGGATTCTAACCTTTGTTTGTTGCATTTCTCCTATAGTAAAGTGTCATTCATATACAGTGCTAAATTAATAATAATCAGTTTCCTCAAAGTATAGTAGGTTGTGTGTCAAATTCCATACTCCATTACCTGCTCAGAGATAGACTGGAAGCTGTAGAGCCTGACCAGACCCACGCTAGACATCACAATCAGCATTCCATGAGAAAAAGCAACATCTGTTACATTGTTCCCAAATATCTGGCTCAAGGAAAAGAAAATATTCCATCAGGAAAGAGATCATTAAAAAGAAAATGTAAAACACTAAGGCTGCTTGACATAGAAATTGACTCGCTTTGTTTTACAGTTTCATTTCCTGCTACGCTCTTCTCCAAAATTGCTGACAGATGTTTTATTTTAGATGGTTTTGCAAATCAGCTATTCTTTTGTATTTCAGTAATAATACTTTGCACTTCTGTACCATCTGAAGTCAGAGAATCTTTACCGACATTCATTCTCAACATGCGTCTAAAACAGGTAACTTGTTACCCTGTTTTTTACAAATTCACACAGTGATGAAGTTGGTTAAGGGCACATGATAAATCAGTAGCAGAGCTGGAAATACAATCTTTTAATCCTGATTCCTGGTTTGCTGCTCTAACTGGAGGCAAGTGTTCATTCTGCTCAGGGATCCAAGACACACACAGCTGAAAAGTTAATTATGTTACTAATGCATCAGTCAGGATACAATATTGGAGGTTTAAGCTCTGAACCTGAACCCACGTTAGATAGGTCTGTGGAGAGGTGCTTATGATCTTAATGACACTGCAGTATTCATTTTGTCCAGAGTGCCTCATGCATTTCCACGAAGGAAAACAACAAAAAATGCAAACAAACTTTTGCTGGATGTAAACAGATGAACTTTATTCCTAATATTTAATGGGCCACACAGGCGCTTCCAAGCTCAATTTCTTCTTACGTTTATAAAGCATTTATGAAGAGTAAAGTTTTCACTCTGTTAATCAGATATATTTTATGGAAATGTGGTTAAAATGGGGGAGAGGAAAAGCCAAAAACAAGCATCAAATCAGATGTTCTTTGACCCTATGTAGGACAAAAAACCCAAACCATTTGGATTCATGGCACATCTCAGGAACCACATCCCAAATACATGCTATCAGATTCTGGCTGTCTTAGAAATACATGTATTGCCTGCTTCACAGGCCAGAGGGGGCCAAATCAGTGGGGATTAGATCAGAATCTACATGCCCTGTTTAATGCTCTCTCCACAGAACTAGTCACTATTTGTACAGCTGGTTGGAAAATTTCTAATGAAATGTTTTTTCATTGAAATTTGCCTATTTGTCAAATCAAATGTTCCGCGGAGACAGCTTGATTTCTGTGAAGTTTTGACAGAACTTAGGCAGGATTCTGATGAAATCCTGCCTGGTTTCCTGCCAGCTTGCTTGTGCGCATGCTGGGGAGCCCAAGCTTCCAAGTCCTTGGCAGCTCACGTTCCCAGGGCTTCCAGGATCTGTGGCTCCGGAGCAGCCTGCCAGGCAGACTGCTCCAGAACAAGGGTTCATTCCCTTTCACAGAGAATTTCAACATTTTTGCTTCTCAATCTGAATTGGAACAAAACCAAAATGTCAAAATCCTCCACAAAACAGAATTACCTTTCTCTGCCCAGCTCTAATTATTTGTATTTCTGTAGGGCCTAAGAACTCCAGTCAAGAATTGGGGTCTTGCTGTGCTAAGCTTGGGCAGACGAGTAACAAAAAAGAAAACCCCTGCGGCTCAGAGCTACATCAACAGTACATGTTGGAATAAGGCCATCTCTGTCCTCCACACTGGCCAGTCTGCTAGTGGAGAAAAAAGGGGCATGAAGACTGGCACTAGGGCCTGTTGGGAGAGCAGCAATCAGCACAGCAGAAAAAAGGTCATGTTTTGCAGAGCTTAGGAGGGCTTGCTCTGATTCCAAGCCCTCTGCCTCAGAGGTCTCAGCTCCCTTCAGCACCAACTAGATGGTAGAGATGGGGAAAGGATAGTCATCTGAACCAATGGATCAGCACTTCACCAGTTTCTGATGCACCTCTACCTCAGGGCTGGTCCACACTACGGGGGGAAATCGATCTTAGATATGCAACTTCAGCTACGTGAATAACGTAGCTGAAGTCGAATATCTAAGATCGGATTACTCACCCGTCCTCACCGCACGGGATCGATGTTCGCGGCTCTCCCTGTCGATTCCGCAACTCCGTTGGGCTTGATGGAGTTCCGGAATCGATATAAGCGCGCTCGGGGATCGATATATCGCGTCTAGATGAGAAGCGATATATCGATCCCCGAGCAATCGATTTTAACCCGCCGATACGGCGGGTAGTCTGGATGTAGCCTCAATATAACGCTGTCCTTGGGAGCCAAAAAATCTTACCACGTTATAGGTGAAACCGCATTATATCGAACTTGCTTTGATCCACCGGAGCACTGCTTTACTGTGTTATATCCAAATCCGTGTTATATCGGGTCACGTTATATCGAGGTAGAGGTGTATTAACTTATCAGGTGGCATTAACCCTTGATTCTACACCCAATGCAATCAATGGCAAAACTCCCACTGATTTCAGTGGTGCAGATTGGGCCCTTAGGCAGGGTTCTGTCAGTGGTTCCTTTATAAGTGTTTTTGGCATATATATTTAATCTCAAATTTGACCCTCACAGTTGAAATCTCTTCATTACATTCCCTAGACAGGTTTGTTTTCAATTATATCAAATTCTGTGCTTTGTGGTAAACTTTAAATAAAAACACACCAGCATATAAGATGTTACATTTCTAGTTTGTGGCAGATATTAATTTACATAGGCTCTTGAGTAATTTATGTTTTGCTATAAAATAACCCCACTTATGATTTTCATAGATTCTAGGACTGAAAGGGACCTCGAGAGGTCATCGAGTCCAGTAACCTGCCCTCCTGGCAGGACCAAATACTGTCTAGACCATCCCTGATAGACATTTATCTAACCTACTATTAAATATTTACACATACAGTAAACAATTATTTGTAAATTAAATAATTTAAATAAAATAAATATTGTGTAAATTAAATAATTTACACATAGTGCATTCAGTGAGATTAACGTGTTGCCTTTTTTTTTTTTTGCCCACTTGTTCACCACTCAATTTGTAAACTTTATTTTGCAACTCAAACTATTTATGGACAGAGGGGCTTATTGATAGCAAAATTTCACTGCTGCTTTTCTCATCAATAGCCTCCTCATGCACATGCTATTACAGACAAGTTTCAGATAGGACATATTTCTTCTTGACTGGCACAAGATGACTCACATTTTAATTATTTTTCTAATATCTTTCCAGATTAATATAAACACACGTTAAAAATCCCTCACTATATGCAGTATTTACAGATTACACCCCTAATGGTGGACGGGGATATTCTCACAGCTAGCTTCCTTAAAAACTCCAATTCCCAACTCTCTTCTTCCTTTAAGAAGGAATTTGTTTCAAACAACCTTTCCTAGCGCCTACAGAACAGATCTGGTGCACTTGGTATTTTCCCTGCAGGTCACTTGTGTGAAGAATCACTCTGTGGTTGTTTCTGTCCAAAGAAAGTGGGAGACTGTTACATTCACCAGGGAAATAAGCCACTACATTATACAAATTAGTCCTGCATTATTGGGACGTGCAATGAGGCAACACAATGCTTTTTAAATTACTACACCTTGAAGCATAGTTAATATAGAAAGTAACTCACTTTTTTGTTTATCTCCAGCATTCCAATAAATTTCAGAGGTAGAACTCTGAATACAGCAAGAAAGAATAGCACAGACTGCTGGATGCCTGCCTGGGGAAGAACAGTAACACTGAACTTAGTTATTGTATTTCAGGCAATATTACATGCTAGGACATGAAGCTAACTGTGACGAACTGGGAATGTTCTCAATGTTTTCTCTGAATACTGTGTTGGTGCTTCAGTGTCCCCCTGGCAGTTCTTAAGTATCTGGCAGAGCAAGGGCTAGTGCACCTACTTGCCTGACACTCTGTCTCCTAGCAACTGATGGCCTGGGCCCCTCCCCTGCAAAGGTGCCAACTGAAGGTGTTGGAGACAAAGAGATCAGGTGACCTCCTGGCCCGGGAAAGGAGCTGAGCAGAGAGGAGGGGCTGGAAGGGGTTGTTAGGCTGGAGCTGGCTGAGGGGAGACGTGGGGGTCTGGCTCACTGTCCCCAGAATGGACCCGGCCAAGGGGTCCGGTTCGCTGTATCTACAAGCTCTGTTTTAGACCCTGTTCCTGTCATCGAATAAACCTCTGTTTTACTGGCTGGCTGAGAGTCACGTCTGACTGCAAAGTGGGGGTGCAGGACCCTGTGGCTTCCCCAGGACCCCGCTGGGGCGGGCTCGCTGTGGGAAGCGCACAGATGGGCAGAGGATGCTGAATGCTCCAAGGAGAGACCCAGGAGGTGAAGACGTGTGAGCTTCTTGCCCTGAACAAGTCTGCTCCAAGGGAGAGGAGGCTCCCCAAAGTCCTGACTGGCTTGGTGTGGAGCAGTTCCAGAGCATCGCCCAGGGACTCCGTGACACTAACAGTATGAAACCATGATAAATATTGTTCAGAGCTTTACAACATATTGTGAGTTAGGGGAGGATTATCACCTTTTTTTCACAAGGGGAGACTGAGGCTCAGAGAACTTGTAGTCATACCCAAAGCCATATGAGGAAGGGAGGGTCTCTTGACCTGGTTCTGTCCTCTAATCACAAAGCCAGTCATGTTTTCTCTTCTAGTAACATAAAAGAAGAGTGTTAACATACCTGCATTAGGTAATGCCACAGGGTCAGCTCACCAAGAGTTCTCTCTCAACCTCTGGACTTATCCTGTAAATATTTGGCTATATATACCTCACCTCACAGAATGCTTGAGTAAACCTACCTGCTGTGCTGCTGCTGTAAATTTATGCTGAGCTGACTTGACAACCATAATCTCCTGAGGAGTGTCCCAACTCAGATACCTATTGGTGATAAAAATGCATTTTTAAATGTAGTAGTTTTTTTAGACTTTCTTAAGGCAAATGCACTATTTCACACTGACAGCTTTTTGCAATACAGGTTATAACACAAGTCAGATCATGTGGATGCTGGAGCAGGTCCCAGTATCTGGCCAAGCTCTGCTTGTTAAACCATCTGGGGTAAAGAGTGTTTGGGCACCTGGAGTAGCACAACAGTGATGGAGCTGGGGGCCAAGATCTGGTTCACTTTACTGAGACAATGAGACAAGCACTACTGCAAGCTCTTAATATATTAAGACCGGCTAATGCACTTTTCCCCTTTCCCTTCATAAACCAGTTTTCTGATTCTGCAGCATAAAAAGGGTCATTTCCTCTGGGAATGAAAAGAAAAACTTGCAGTTCTCCAGTAGCAGTAATTGCCCTCCTCTTAAATGGAAAAATGGATACTTTGTGCGAAAGAACATTCATAAGTTAGAATTATCTATTTCTGAATTGATAATATTTTCCTTGTTTTATGAAGTTTGCTTTTCACATCTTAAAAGGTACATTCTGGCATGCTCTTGTTGCAATATTAAAAGTTGTAAAATTGCAGAGGAAAAGCCCATGTTAGCCTGATTTGTGGTTTTCTGCTTTTCCAGATTAGTTAACTGGAAATGTAGGTGTAAACTCAAGTCCCTAACATTTACAGTGCTGAAGTTTAAAACTTTTCTAAAAGAAATTTGGTGTGGTAACTGTGCTCACAAAAGATGCCAGACTGAAAGCCTTGAAGTCATCCATAGAGTAGGTACAGCATGGGACCAGCACTGCAGGCTGCCATTCACTGCATCAACAACATGCCTTCATTCTGATCTGGAGGATAGTTAACCTCCATGCTATTCAACCACTTGCACCTCCACAGAGTCTGAAAGAAAAGTGTTATTTGCTGATGAGTTTTGGGCTTTATCCTTTTCCTGCTGTGAATTTGAGAGAAATTTCATCCAGAAAAATGTATTTTCCAGACCTCTGGCTAAACGATATAGGTTCTGCCCCTCCAAAGTAACAGTGTTAAACAAAGCTTTGTGAATGCATAAGACAAAATAGCTTTAATATATACAAATTAAGTGATTTCTCCTATAGTACTGCTGTAATCCTAAATAATTAAACCATTACTTGTAGAAAGCCCAGCTAATAATTAATACCTGAATTTGCAGTAGGGCGGAAGGTATATTTTTTCCAGTATTTCTCCAGTATTAGCAGAGAGACGAAGGAGCCAGTTATGAGCAGTCAAAACTGCCAGAGAAGATTTATAGTCTGGTGGACTGGGAAGCGATTCCTCCTATATAAAAAGAAGTTATCAGTAAAAAGTTTGAATGTGAACATGAGGAAAGCCATACTGCCTACTTCCTATAGTTTTTAAAGCAAACTATCTGGCCTAGATGGAGATTAGGGGGCAGATTATTGAACACCATCTTCCCTTTTCACATTCACAGTATGCAGGTACAAATAACTGTGGGCACAATTGTTTGTAGGTGTAATTGATATCGCTTAGGCTGAATCTACATTGGAGAAATTGACAGGCAAAGTTACTGTGGAATAAGCTATACCAGAATAGCTTCCTATATGGATTCACTTTTTTGGGTACATCCACACTACCCGCTGGATTGGCACGTAACGATAGATCTATCGGGGATCGATTTATCGCGTCTCGTCTAGACGCGATAAATCTGGAATAGAGCATCCACACAAGGAATTATTCTGATATAATTTATTTATTCTGTAATATCTAATTATTCCAGACAGCTATACTGGTCAATCTCCCCCCCAACAAGGCTGTAGAAGTCTAACTGCTTGATATTAAGCAGTTGGATGTCATGCCAATTGTGCTTACAAAACTGCAGGTTCAAAAAAGATGTACGTAGAGGCCAAACACAAAATCAGTGCCTTAGTGATGGATGGCGTTTACGAACCTAGATTAAAACACAGATACAATTAAAATGTCCTGCAATAAAAATGAAACATACAGACACAAGACTGCAACAGTTTAAAGTTGGCAGTAGGACTTCTGAGAGCCACAAGGGGAACGGTGGATGCATAGTTTTATAACTACCTTTTGCCACCTCTAAAATCCATAACCAGCAGCAACTGATTCGCTTTCCCACCCCCACGCCCCATCTAATATTCATCAGATATTCTATAGACTCTTTTAATTTAATAGCATTACAGATGTTGTTCCATCTCTAGACTTTCTACAAAATCCTAAAAGCAGAAGGTGTCAGACAGCCCTTTGCAGCAAGATGGCCGACGAGGGAGAGGCTGCTCCTCTGAGACTATAATGAAATTATGGACTAGCTAAAACAAATCTCAAGTGATCTATCTTGAGAAAAATATCTGAAGATTTAACTGAAATCAAAACTATTACAAATTGACTTGATGTGTACTAATAAGACTCAGCATCAAACTAGAGGAAGCTGAAAACAGAATCTCCTCACTAGAAGACACAGTGAGTACTATGAATATAACCTCAGAGCAACAGAAAAGGACTGCTAAAAACACGGCAGAGAAGGTTAATGATCTCGAGGGAAGATCAAGGAGAAAAATATCTGAGAATTGTGGGTCTCCAAGAGGAGTTGGAAAAAGGGAAGCTTGTGGAATTTTTATCTACCATGTTGCCAGTTCTTTTGTCTCTCCCCCCACCAATCAAAGTTAAATACTGAAGATTCCATTGCTCATTTGTGCAAAATCCACTCCAGATACAAAGCACCAGGCTATAACTAAGATTTTTAAATACAGTTTTAAGGAACTCATTCTTAAAAAAGAACTTAAAAACCTAACATGGAAGGGACATAGGCTGATGACTACACAAGGATGTGGTGAAGAGAGCTAAATTTAACAGATCAAGAGCTGTAGCCAAAGGATTGGGTTTGGACTACTTCATTTTCTTCCTTCTACTTTCGAAGTTAAAAGGGAAGGCAAGATGGTTTATGATAGAAGAAGTTGAAAGGTGTCTGATCTCACTACAGAGAAAAAAAGAAAAAAGGAGGAAAAAAAAAAACCTGTAAAAGATACAGATGGGATGCATTAAAACAACTTTACCAGATAAGTCACTGCAGTGGTGGAATTTAGTTCTCAGTCTAACAAAACAATTGTAAAGGACAATCCACCATTTTGTCCCCTTACTTTTCATTTCTTTGAACTTCCGAGTTCATCAGCAGAGGGGCTGGCTGGGAAGAAGAATCTAATCTCTGATTGAATTTTGAGCCTCCATCCAAATTCAAGAAGCCACTATGTGCACCACCTAATGCTGTAAGCAGCTTGGAGGGTTACAATATGGACATACTTGCTTTGCTGCATCCACCCTTGCCCATGCCCCTCATTAATCCAGTGTACCAGGAGCATATTCACATTCAAGACCCTCACTCCAACCAAACTGCTTACTGGACCTGTGGACCTCCTTACACCCATGGATCGGTAAGGTGCCACAGAGAAGTGTGGTTTTGTTTTGGATCTGAGGCACTCTTGCTCCTGATATCTTTTCCAACCCTTTCTCACCTTTTTTTATTTTTAAAATGTTCCTCTCCTTTCCCCTTCCGCGATAATTTTGTTTCATACCCATCTAATTTCCTAGTTTTTGGTTTATAGTAAATTTGGAAATATTCAATCCATTTGCCCTAAATGTACACTTATAAGAGATATCAGATCTAAATAGTGTAATGAAGACTTTCAGTTGAACGATGACTGCTTCAATTCCCGAACTGTAAAGAAATCTGATCTCCTAAATCCTATCAAGAATAATTATTATTGCTGTTTATGATTCACCAAATTACTGAGAGTGTGTTATTATGACACTGTTGTATGCAGTGTAGTGGTAGCCGTCGTTTGTTTTTCAGTAATATTCAAGTTTTTTTCTTTAGTTTTTATTTTTGTTAGAGTTGAAATAATGTTATGCTGATTTACCACGGGTGACTATGGAGTTTACACTATAATCCAGCGTGGACAAGGCTCCAATGGCAAAGTTTAGGAAAAACAGTTCTGCTAATCACTCCTTATCTGCAAATGATCCAGTTAAGTTGGAATAAGGTTGTTTAAAAATTTGTATAACTTTTTCTTATATATCCACTATAGACTTGTTCTTAAGTTGAGACAGTAGTCTTCTTCACACCTTTTTTTGTTTGTTGGGAACAGTGCAGAAACCACGCCCTCTCCTGATATAGACTATTCTCCTTTATCAAATTAAAGGGACTCCAGCTATGCCCCAGTTGGGTGTTTTGAGTTGTGGGGGGAAGGAGTGATGAGGCCACTCTTCATATGCCCAGGATGGTAAGGAGGAATCCAGATATGCAGCTCAAGCAATGAGAAGTATTCAGCTACCTGATAAAGAGATATTTGACTTAAACACGCCTTATGGCTAATATTATAAACTATGTTTCCTGAACATCAGAGGGGTCAATCATCTTATAAAAAGAAAAATTATTGTCACTCATCTTAGAACACTGAAAGCAGATATCTTCCTACAAGAAACCCACGTAATGACTTGGAGGCAGAGACATTTAGGATAGGTGGAGGGGTGCTTAACAAGTTCTCCTCTGCAGCCAAACATGTAGCAATATTGTTTCATAAAAGACTCACTTTACAAATTCTAGATGTAAATGAAGATCAGGAAGGGTACTTTCTATTGGTGAAGGCTATGACCTCTGATCCTATACACACCCACTGATGTATGTGGACCCATAAACTATAACAGGGTACAAAAAAAGAACTAGATAAATTCATGGAGTATAGGTCCATCAATGGCTATTAGCCAGGATGGGCAGGAATGGTGTTCCTAGCCTCTGTTTGCCAGAAGCTGGGAATGGGTGATGGGATGGATCACTTGATGATTACCTGTTCTGTTCATTCCCCCTGAGGCACCTGGCATTGGCCACTGTTGGAAGACAGGATACTGGGCTAGATAGACCTTTGCTCTAAACCAGCATGGCCATTCTCATGTTCTTATGTTGTTAATAAAGATGCTCCACTTTTTAAAAACACTTGCCCCCCGAAATTAATATGCCATTAGAATCAACCATCGTAACAGGAGATCTTAATGAAGTATTGGAGCCTTTTTTAGACAAATCAGGCCAGCCCCAACATACACAATCACGTACTAGAAATACTATAAAGATTATAAGGAAGAATTGGGGTTAAAAGATGTATGGTGGTTGCGGAACCCTTGGATGAAGGATTTACTTTTTTTTCCTTCTCGCAGTTCACATATTCACAAATAGATTTCTTCCTGATTTCTATGAATCTGGTAGACTCTGTGCTCAATAATGAAATCAAGTCTATTATGATCACTTATCATGCACCAGGATGCTACACCTCCCAAGACAAATTGGACTTGTAAAGAAAGATACTGAACTCCGCTCTTGAGAAAGATAAACATTTTCAGAACTATGTCACAGAAGAAATTCAGTTTTTTTCCTAAACAAATGACCCACCAGAGATATCCCAATCCACCCTATGTGATACACTAAAAGTTTTTATTAGGGGCAGGATTATTTCCTATTCAGCAGATAGGCAGATGGCTAGCCAGGCTCAGGTCCCTAGAATTAACCAAACAACTTAAGCTATGGACATAACATGTGCAAACTAGTCCTACCAAGAAACCTTAAAAAATTATCAATCTTTGGTAAAAAGTAAATAGACTGACTTCAGCACAAGCCCCCAATTTCTCTTTTAGACTCACACAAGAGATACTGGAGTCAGGGGTAAGAGTGGGGAAAATTCTCACATATAGATTAAAAGTAAGCAGTCAAAAGGTCCCAAATACTATCACTCAAATGATAACAAGGGCAGTTATTATTAATCAAAAAGAGATCAATGATCAATTTCTGAAATTCTACCAGGCTCTTTACAATAATGATTCACCACTTGACCCAAGAACTAAATAATTTATTAAAGCTCTTACTGCCCACAATCTCATAGAACAGCAGACCAGGCTGGCCTTTCCCTTGCAATTAAGAAATTATCAAGGCCATGGAGGAAATTACTCTGGCCAAGACCCCTGCCCTTGATGGCCTACCGATAGAATTCTATCAAAGTTTCAAGAACATTCTGGCCCCTAAGCTGCTATACTTTTCTAAGATTGCCTTACAGAAAGGTATGCTACTCCTACTATGAGAGGAGCTCTAATTACTGTATTACTTAAACCAGCTAAGGATGCTCAAAACTGTAACAGCTATAGATCCATCTCATTAATCAATACTGATGTAAAAATACTTTCACAAATATTGGCTAAGAGACTGGAAAAAGTAATGAATGAAATGGTTAACCCTGAACAGGTGAAATTTATTTTAAAAAGGCATAGTTCACACTCTAGAAATTCCCATGGAATTGTTTCACTCAGTGCAGAGGAAGCCTTTGACAGAGTGAACTGGCAATATCTGTTTGTGACCCTGGATAAATTTGGCTTGGGAAAGTCCTTCATTTCATGGATAAAGCTGTTAGGATCCAAGAATTGGGATTGGAATATAACAAATACACCTCTACCTCGATATAATGCTGTCCTTGGGAGCCAAAGAATCTTACCGCGTTATAGGTGAAACCGCATTATATCAAACTTGCTTTGATCCATCGGAGTGCACAGTTCCACCTTCTCTCCTCCGCACTGCTTTACCGCATTATATCCGAATTCATGTTATATCAGGGAAGAGGTGTAGCACAATATCTCCCTGCCCCTTAGACCTGTTCAGGGAGCAAGACAGGAATGCCTTCTCTTTCTCCCCTCCTATTCAATCTAGCATTAGAACACTTGCAGTAAAAATTAGGGAACATCAAAATATTCAATGGATCAAATCAGAGACTCAGGAGACAACAAATCAGAGACTCAGGAGACAAATTTTTCTATATGCAGATGACATCCTCCTATATATTAAAAAATCCAAATCAATCTATTCTAACAGTCTACAAACTATAGATACTGGTAAATTCTCTGGCTACAAGATAAATTTGAAACAATAGAGATCTTATTGATTTAGATGGAAGTGGCTCTACCTGTATAGGGATATTTAGATGGCAAAAGACAAATTTCAGATATTTGGCATCTTCTTCCTTAAGGAATCAAAAGCCAGTCAAGGTTACCCTCACCCCATTAATCATGCAGTTAGCCACAATTTATATAGATTGCGGCACTATCTCTCTCCCTTTGGGAAAAATAAACAATCAAAACGAATGCCATTCTGAGGATGCTTTTTACTCTGAATTCCTTTCCTACCCATATTTCTCCTTTTTATTTTACCAAAATTGACAACATGTTCCCGTCTGTTTTGTAGGGTGCTGGTAACAAACCCAGAATCTCCATACAAAGATTACAGTTCCCTCTCAAAACAGGTTTAGATGTCCCAACCATCAAGCAATAATCCTTAGCCACCAGCACAGTGGTTCATTCCCTTGTGCTTTAGAAACTCAGATTGGTTCCAGCTGGAAGCAGAACTGTTTGCTCCTTTACCCCTTTCCAGTGCACTGCACTTGGATTACTACTGATTCCCTAAAGAACACTACAGCTATTGTCGCAGACAGAAATATTTGGCAACCTATGTCTACTAAATTTAAAAATCACCCTCTTCTACATACCAAAGACTCTTTATATGGGGTAACCTCGAAACTCTGTATAGCAGACAACCCCATCATTGGCAAGATTTAATTAGGAAAGGAATTCTGACCATCATTCAGTTGACTGAAAATGATACCTTCCTCCCTTTTATAATATTCAAAGAAGGTTCAATCTATAGCAGGGGTAGGCAACCTATGGCATGTGTGCCAAGGTGGCACACAAACTGATTTTCAGTGGCACTCACACTGCCTGGGTCTTGGCCACCAGTCCGGGGGGGCTCTGCATTTTAATTTAATTTTAAATGAAGGTTCTTAGACATTTTAAAGACCTTATTTACTCTACATACAACAATAGTTTAGTTATATATTATAGACTTATAGAAAGAGACCTTCTAAAAACATTAAAATGTATTACTGGCACGCAAAACCTTAAATTAGAGTGAATAAATGAAGACTCGGCACATCACTTCTGAAAGGTTGCTGACATCTGATCTATAGACTAAGAAGGAGTGGAAATACGTCCAACTTAAACATGCCATCTCCCATCTGTTGGGCCCCAATGCCTACGCTACCCTGACCTACCTGAACTGCATTCATTTCTCAGATATTACCAGATTGCCAAGACCTACAGCAACACTATATGCACATTTGGCCAGCAAATCTGAATTAAACATGGATTCCCTAAAAAAGAAACGGAAGGAGAAACTAGGCTAGGGCTCGGCAACATATGGCACAAAGACGGCACAGGAGCTGATTTTTAATGGCACGCTGCTGCATGCTGGGGTCCCAGCCTGCTGCCGAATCCTGCCTGGCAGCGGGCTGGGTGGGGCCAGTGGCTGGGACCCCAGCAGGCAGCAGCATGCCATTAAAAATCCTGCCAAGCCCAGCCTGCTCTTCTCCGCCCCCGCCCACCACTCTGTCTTGCAGGGGCAGGAGTTTGGTCCTGCCGGCTGCTGCTGCTGCAGAGCAGCCTCCACCTGCAGCCGAGCTCCCTCCTCCCTGCCTCTTCCCCCAACTTACTGGGTTCCTGCCCCTCCTCCTCTCCCGCCGAACAGCTGATGGCCCTGAGGAGGGAGGGGGAGAAGCAGAGCCAGAATTGCAGCCACAGCGTGCTTGCTGCTCTGGAGAAGAGGCAGGGACGGGGCCTTGGGGAAGGAGGGTGGAATTAGGGCATATCCCCTTAAGCCCCCTGCTGTGAGCTGCTCAGGGCAGGGGGCTGGGAGCATCCCCACGACTCCAGCCTACATCCCCAGTCCCCTGCCCTGACTCCTGAAACCCCTCCCCCACACCCCTAGCCCTCTGCCCTGAGCCCTGCACCCCCCTCTGACACTACAGAGTTATCCAATTGTTTTTGCATGACTCTGTGATTTAAACTGCATTTCTCTGTCTGGGCCTGATCCTGCAAGATGCTGACTATCCTCAACTCCTGTGGGAGTTAAAGACACTCAGCTCCTTACAGGAGGCAGAAATCTAGGAGCAGCACGGTGGAAAAATGTGGCACTATAAAGTCACACGGATATTATTGTACCATAGGCAGTAACATCACTAAAAAAAACTATAAAAGTGTTGTAGTTTGCATTCATTAATGCACATTTTAAAATAGTTACTAATTTTTCTCAAAAATTACCAGACTATTTCCCAGTAGAATTTGCCATGCGCAAAATGTCATATTTTAGAGTTCCCCTATTTGAGTTAGCCAGACGCAAATAAATCTTAATATGAGAAAACCACTCAGTCTTTCCCTAAAAGTCACCTTTGGTCTGAGAGAAAGTATGACAATTTCAGTCAAAAAATGAAGTTTAGAGAAAGCTGTGCGCAAATGAAAATAGTGAGTTAAAATGCCAGTAGAGTTATGACCAGCTGTAGTCAATAAGGATATGTGTACATGGCAAGCAGAAACCCATGGCAGCAAGTCTCAGAGCCCCTGTCTACAGACTTGTGCTATGCCACTAAAAATAGCGTGTAGATGTTTGGCTCGGACTGAAGCTCAGGTTCTGCAAACTTTAAATGAACCCTGTATTTTCATGGAATTTTTTCAAAGATGATTACTTAACTCAGAGAAGAGAGCGTTCTCTAGCGTCTAAGACCATTTCAATGCAAAAATTCTCACTTACCTACTGTGTGAAGATCATCATTCCTGACAAGCAATATGATAGTTGTTAACAAGAATGTTGTTACAAACAGTGCAATTGACCCATTAAATAACTGCTCCAAGCAAAGAAAAGCATAATATATTAATGTATACTGCTTTGAAGTTATTTAGGTTAACTGAAAATGTTAGAGATGAGCAGGTTGATAATATGGTCTCTGAATACTTGGCTTCTTCCATGAAGTAACAGCAAAACTCCCTCCAACTTCAATGGGAGTCATATGCAGCCATCTGAAGACATAAGCTGACCATAATTTGCAATAAACATCATTCCCATTTTTTGAAAAGCTTGGTTTCAATTTTGTCTACATTATCAGTGAATTGTTCTTCCACAGCTAAAACATTTGCTATATTTTGTTTTCAAAATTCCTTCAGTAAAAAGTAACCTTACCAATGGGCATTCCAATAATAATGCATCCTCTATTTTTTCTGATTTAGAACATGCTGGCAGTTGATAAAGTATTCTTGGCTCTCGTGCAATGCTGAGAAAAAAAGATTATGAATGATCAGTCTACTTTATAAACTACCTCTGTCAATAGGTCAGTTTATGCACTATTATAAATCATTACCTCCTCCTCATGAAGTCAGCATTCTGAACTTCCCAGCATGCCAGGCTACTCTTATTTTGGTAACTGTCTCTCTGTGCTACTTTCAGAATTTGGGTAACCCCACCCCCCACTATAAGATGCCATTAAAAAGATCACTTTTCGTCTAGGTAAACATTTTAGACAAGAGATGTACCAATAATGTTCTTATTTTAGTAACATACTTTAAAAAAAGAACTAAACAGAATATATGAAAATTAACTCAGGAGCAGACCACCATCAAAAACCTCACCACCTGCAGCTCCAAGTGCATGACATACTGCTTCCACCTTGCTTTCTCTAATGCAAAATCATAGCAGCACACTCACACTCACACTCACTCACTCTAAAACTCTACCAAAACAAAATACTTCACAGCATGAACAATTCTCCCCCTGGAGAGAGGAGAAAAAGAATGAAGCACAAATGACAGATATTACTCACCTTTCTGATTGCACTACTAGAAGGTGCTCAGATTCTAGAGTCATGAGAATGATATAAGAACCTATATAGATTAGAACTTGAGGTAGGGGGAACTATCAGTTTGTAACAAGTTATTGTGCCAAATTCTTCTGAGTTACACCTGTTTAAATCTAGAGTAACTTCATTGACTTGCACTGTGTAGCTGACAGCAGAATTTGACCCATTAAGTAACATCAGGAGGAATCTCTTCCACTGTATCAGTGTTGTGCCTTTCATGGCATGGGTGACAGAAGCTGAGAATTCTTGTATGGTTTAAGAATTTAGCAACACATTTCCTGAAATGAACTCTGTCTCTAGTTCTGTCTTCTTCTTTTGGACTTATTAAATGACATCATTCACAAGGCATTTTACGTGCTGGATATCACATGCTAAAATGGGACCTGATCCTACAAGATGATAAGTATCTTCAGCTCCCATTAAAGTGCATCTGACACCTAAATATCTTGCGACACTGGTTACAACAGTGTCATTCGAATGCCTGTTCTCACTTTCAGGTGACATTGTAAACAAGAAGTGGACAGCATTATGTCCTGCAAATGTAACCAACCTTGTCTGTCTGAGCGATTGGCTGAAGTGGACTTGTAGGCTCTAATGTTTTACAATTTTTATTTTTGAATGCAGTTATTTTTCTGTACATAATTCAACATTTGTAAGTTCAACTTTCATGATAAAGAGACTGCACTACAGTACTTATTAGGTGAATTGAAAATACTATTTCTTTTGTTTTTTACAGTGAAAATATTTGTAATAAAAAATAAATATAAAGTGAGCACTGTACGCTTTCTATTCTGTGTTGTAATTGAAATCAATATATTTGAAAATGTAGAAAACATACAAAAATATTTAAATGGTGTTCTATTATTGTTTAATGGTACAATTACTCATGCGATTAATCACA
The DNA here is from genome assembly GCF_007399415.2 of Gopherus evgoodei. NCBI lineage: Eukaryota > Metazoa > Chordata > Testudines > Testudinidae > Gopherus > Gopherus evgoodei. The sequence goes on from NC_044332.1 coordinate 41,050,277, forward strand.
ATTAATTTTTTTAGTTTCATGACAGCCCTAATCTTAAACATGTGTGGTATTCTTGGATAACACCAACCAACCAGATAGAATTTACATTAGAGCCAGATCAGCTATGTGCTGATGACCTGGTCATAGAGGAAACCCATTCCACCTAGATAGCTCTTCCTGTGGATGCCTCAGCACAAATATAGGCAATGGCTACCCCTGTGAATCATCAAGCCATGTAAGGACATGTGATATGCTTATGTGATCTTGAACTCCACGTTGGGCCAGTAACTTTCCACAAACTGGGCTGTGAGCTTTGTTTTGAGACAGTAAATTTCCAGACTCATGGCACAGAATATAAAAGCCCCTGAAATATCTCCACTTTGCCTCTTTCCTGCCCTGATTCACCTGAGAGGCTTTACAAGATAGCAGTTTAATCCATTGCTATAAACCTGATATAAGAACTTTGCAATTATTTGATCTATTAACCATTGGGGAGAGGGATGGCTCAGTGGTTTGTACATTGGCCTGCTAAACCTAGTGTTGTGAGCTCAATCCTTGAGGGCACCATTTAGGGATGTGGGGCAAAAATATGGCTGGGGATTCATCCTGCTTTGAGAAGGGAGTTGGACTAAATGACCTGAGGTCCCTTCCAACCCTGATATTCTAGGAACAATTCTTTTATTATTAAACTTTTAGTTTATAGTTACTAAAGGATTGGCATCAACATGATTATTGGGTAAGATCTCAGTTATACAATGATCTGCCTATGTGCCTGATCTCTTGGGGGTAAAAGAACCCTATGTTTGATTAAATTGTTTTTTAGTAACCACTCATCATAGAGTCCAGTGTCTGCGTGATGAGACAAGGGCTGTAATGCCTAAAGAGACTGCACCTTTGACTTCTTGTTAATCAATGTGCTGAGGCAGAAGTTTACTTTTGTTCTTGGCTTGGTATAATCTAATGATAGAATAATCACCAATTTAGGGTGAGAATGCCCTATTTCCCAGCAGTTTGCCCTGAATTTGGCATCCTTCGCTGTGACCCACTGAGGCCAGGTGACAACTACAAGAAATAAAACTGTTGTTCAGTCTGTTTAATTTGAATTCTGTGCGGTGCTGAACATCTTAAACTCCCATTAAAGTCCAGTGATAGTTGAACATAAGCAGCACCTCACAGGATCAGGCCTTACCTTGCCAAAAGCAATGCAATACAGCTATTGTCTAACACTTAAATATACTAAAATAAGGGTCCAATCCTGCGAACAATTAGGCATAGGGGTATCTGCGCTTATACAAGTAATCCCATTCAACTCAGTGGGACTACTCGTGGGAGTTTCTAAGATCAGAGCCTGAGTATTAAAATGAAAAATAATGGCAATTTTTGGCAATCAAATAATTACCTGCTCACACAGCAGCGGTAATTGTCAAAATAAATTCTTCCACGTTCATAAGCAATAGGAGATGTGGAATGAGTTGTCCAAACATTCTTGAATTTAGTACTTTCCTGAAATAGACAACGAGTGGAAGAAGGCTTTTATGACAAGCTGTGGTTTTGGAAAATATTTCACTTGCCGCTACCGCTTAATAACTTATGTTAGTTTAACATAGTCTGTGGAACACATAAAATACTTTTAAAATAAATAAATAACTCTCCTGGAGTTATCTAGCCATTTTAAATTTTTCTTTCCTTCTTTCTATGATTGTACACTGGATGCTTCCAGTTGTGAATACAGTAGGCACTGAAATAAGGCAAGCAGGGCTTTGACTCAAAAGTATTTGAAAAGTAAATCTAGAAAAGCTGGAGTGGGGTATGCGTTGGAGGAAAATGTAATAAAACTTATGAATGGCCTTTATAAGAAAACTAGGGACAAAAAAATGAAAAGAGAAGCTTTACCAATTCATGGGCACCATGGAAAATAAATGTTTATCATTAACCGACACAGGTTAAAAATAAAATTTGTAATAAAATTTGTATGCAACCTTTTCAACTTAAGAATGATAGGCTCTGATATTGCAAATATGCACAAGTACCCATATATATGTTAGTAGTCCTGTTGAATTCATGGAGTTTTGGGATCCAGCCTATTCTTGGTGTTTGGAGGAAGGCACGGGAGGGATAATGAATGCAAGATGTTAATGAGTTCACTTGAATTACTCACATGCATAAAGTTACTCATGTGCATTAAAGTATCAGGATATGGGATTGTAAATAATTGTATCTGTATTAATTAAAGCCCCAATCCTTTATGAGATGCATGTAGGTGGGCTATAGTCAGACAAAGCCCCATTAGCTTCAAAGGGGCCCTATGTGAGTGCAGGGATCCCCCTTCAAACATCTGATTGCATGAATGGGGCCTAATACCTTAGATTGTTAAAACCAAAGTAATTTTTAAATACTAATTTAATTGTCCCTACGTGTGCTATTTTTACATTTCTCTCAGCTTGGGCAATAACAAAATTTAAATCAGTTTCACTCTGGTTTATAATCATCTGCAATTTCAGTTTCCCAGTGCTGCAATGTTTAGTTTCCACTTCAGAGGCATGTTTATTTGTTTACAGAAAACTATTGATTTTTTTAATTGTGGAAACAATTCTGTTGCACTTAAGCCAGATCTACACTACTAATTTACACTGGTATAACTCATTCAGAGGCATGAAAAATTCCTGAGTTATACCAACCTAACTGCCTGTGTAGACAGCACTATGTTGATGGGAGTGCTTCTCCCGCTGACATAGCTATCGTCTCTTGCGGAGGTGGATTAACTATACCGATGGGAGAAGCTCTCCTATTGGTGTAGTGGAATCTTCACTAAAGTGCTAGTTACTCCTGGGGGAATTCTGTGCACATGCAGAATTCATGTCTCTCTGCAGGAAATACTCTGCCAGAAGCTCTGCAGTTCTGCCTTTTGCCCACCAGGGGCCACTGTGCACCAGAACTGTCAGCAGCTGGCTGTTCCTCACCATGCTCTGCCTGGCAGCCCCATTAAGTTATGGGATTTGGGGGGTTAACAGACCAGGGCTGCCCGGGGGGAGGGGGGGCAAGAGGGGCAATTTGCTCCCAGGCTCTGCAGGGGCCCCGAGTTTTTCGAGAGCCATGGAGCGGGGTCCTTCACTCGCTCTGGGGGCCCCAGAAAACTCTCGTGGGGCCCAGGCCCCCAGAGCTTCTTCCGCTCCAGGTCGTCAGCAATTCGGCGGCGGGGGTCCTTCTGTTCCGGGACCCGCCGCTGAAGTGTCCCGAAGACCTGTGGCAGGGGGTCCTTCCGGCACTTTGGCGGCGGGTTCCAGGGCGGGTCTTCAGCGGCAATTCGGCAGCGGGGGGCAGCCCTGTAACAGACTGATGTTCAGAAGGGCTAACGGGGCGACAGCATTGAGCAGGGCCTGAATGGGAGGGCAGAAGCACTCTAAAAGTGTGGGGGGGGGGCCACAGGCGCCCAAACTGTGCCCTCCGCAAGCCCACACTGCCCCTGCTTCCTGAGCCCCACCCTCATGCTGCCCCCTTTCCCAAGACCCTGCCCTTGTACAGCCTCTTCCCCCAAGACCCTGCCACCTGCTTGCTCCTCTCCTCTCTGTCACTTGCCCTTATGGTTGGTAAAAAGTGGAAGGGGAGGGGTAAGCATGGCCCTGCATGTTCCAGCATCCCTGCTGCAGGGCCACATGGGGATGGGGGCTAGGGGGCTGCAGGGCAACATGAGGAAGAGGGGGTAGGGGCTGTAGGGACACATGGGGTCAGCCAGGGGCTGCATGGGGGGAGGTTTCCTTACTCCATAACAAAAAACCCTATTCCATACTTCTCCCACTCACACCCAACAACCCTTCACGTTCTCTCCCAAGCTCCTTTCCTCTCCCTCAGCACCTCCGTTACCCCTGCCTACCCCAAGCCTTTGCACTGCTTCTAAGGGGTGGAGGAAATATAGATCTGTATTCTGGTTTAAATAAATTACTCAAAATTCTGTATTAATATGCCCAGTGAGGAATCTATTTGTCAAAAAAAATTCCTGATTTTTTTTTTGTATTGTTGCAGACATACTTGCTGACAGGTATTTTGAAATAAATTACCAAAATAATTGAAACTGGTGTGAATATATAGTGTTATTTTGAGAAATTTGGCACAGATTTCCCCCAGGGGTCTGTAGCGGGGCAGCCTGCACCACTGCACATGTAGACAAACCCTTAGAATTTTGAGGTCAAATTTAAAGTTGATGATGTCCCTTACACTGTTAGCATAATTTTAATATTAAGTATTATATAACTGTGTACAACAATAGTCCCCGGAATTAAGAAATCTGAGTGAAAGAGTTTAAAAAGAGAGTCACACAGTAATACTGTTATAAAGTAAAAGTTTGATTTAGAAATGGTAATGCCATTTTTTCCACCATACAATATTCTTCAGATTTGAATGACAAAGATGCTGCATCTTTTCCATATTTTTTCAGAGGTAAGTTTAATAGTATTGCTAACTCTCTCATCCTTAATCAAGAACTCACGCTGTTCACTCTCTCCCAAACTTCTCCCGTTCAGAGTTTGGTCTAGAGGTTACCCAAATTGCTGCACTAGACTGGAGTTCACAACATCTGGAATGAAGAAATCAGGTTCCAAACAAGGACAGAGTCACTGCTGGAAAATGTTAGAAGCGGTTACCTGACACACTAGCTTTCTTAGGATTCCCATGTTTTTTCTGTGGGCGACACCTGCATCTTTTGTATAAAATCCGTGAGATCTCCTGGTTAGAAGGCGGCAGACATTGTGAATTTTAAAAGCATTGGAGGAGAGTCTCGCGGCTGAGGAGGAGGAAGAAGCGGCTGAATCTGGGGACATTTTTATTTCTTGGGAAAAGCTCGAATTCCTTCTAATTCCTGGCTCTGGCAGCAAGCGCGGGGCTGTTCAATACAAGGAGACAACAATGCATGTGCCTGATCATCTTTCAAGGCAACAAGTATTATGGACCCGCCCTGGCTGACGCTTCCTCCTCCCTCCCCCAAATCCTGGAGCCCTCCGCGGGCACAGGGCACAGCAAGCGGGAAAGAGCTGCCTGCACAGCCCTCGCTACACTCCAGCCTGGATGCAGACAGGGAAACCCCTGCCCTGCCCTGCCTGCCCGCCCGCCTCCCCGGGCCCCAGGCGCGGGCCCGTCCCACCGCGGTCCGAGAGAGGCTCCGTGAGCCCCGCCGCTCTCCCTGTTGGCAGCGGCAGCTCACCCGGCCGCTGCTGTGTATGTGTATGAATCTGTTCGCGGCAGGTCCGTGGGCTGAGAGCAGCGCCTGACCGGGCTCTGCGGAACGCACCACCAGCCATTGGCGGGGGGGGGGGAGTGACACAACTTCCAGCGGCCATTACTTACTGCCCCCGTCAGTCCCCAGCGTGTCTGTGCTGCCTCGAGCAGCACCGGCCAGGCCAGGCCAGGCCTCCCCCCGGCCCCGCCCGCTCCCTTCTCCCGCCGCTCGGGGCCCGGGAGGGTAGTTTTCAGACGCTTCCCAATGACGCGCCAAAACTACAATTCCCAGAATCCATTGCCCTGCCCTCTCCGTGCGCCTCCTCCCGCGTGTGGGCCTGCCGGCCTCTCCTTCCGGCTTCCTGTTCCCAGCTGCATGGAGAGTGTTACGGCAGCAGCCGGGCTGGGGCGCTGAGCAGAGCTCCCGCAGGTCCTCATAAGTGCCAGATGGGACGGGGTTGTCACACCCAGTCCTGGGGGCTAGACGTTGCTATGTGTAGAAAGGTTGCGGGGCTCCTGAGTGGGAAATAACTGATGTTGTGAACTCTGTGCAGTGTGCTACTGTTCTGACTTGTTAAACAGTCCCTTTAGCTATACACAGAGAGGCAGTCCTGGGGGGGGGGAAATTAGTAAAAAGGCCCTGCGATTATTTTAAAGGATTTTCTCTATAAACTAGAAGAACAGTTTGAAGGTACGTTTGAGGTTTTTTTAATTAAAATGTTATTGACACTTTTCAGTAAATCAGCCACAGTAAGCACAAGCAAAATGCCTTAATTTATAAAGATCATGAAAATATACTGTGCTGGTGTAAATAAGAATAACTTAAGTACACACATATAGTCCCTGATGGTGCAAAGACTTAACGCACATGTTTAACTTTATAGGAGAGTAGTCTCGGTGAAATCAGTGATATTACTTGTGTGCACAAAAGTTAAGCATATAGGTAAATCTTTGCAAGATGAGGGCCTTAATAGTTTATTATAATGCTTTCTTTGCTTTCTTATAATGAGGTTCCATAAGTCTGGCAAAACACAACATAACTAGTACACATATGTTGTCAAATTAAAAAAAAACAACCTAAGCAAAGGCATTTTATCATGCATTTATTGAAAAAAAAAAGGCATTTATTTATGATTAGGAAAGACAAGATAATTGAAGTGAGAATTTCTTTCCAATTTTTTTCCCCTCATTAAAAATAAAATACCTTTAAACTGAGCAGGGGAAAAAAGAAAAGTCTAATTATGCTCTGCATTGTTACTTTTCAATAATATTCAACAATATTAGCAGGGCAATTATACTGTGCAACTCACTGAAACTGTAATTGCTATTCTGTGCAGTCATGCTCTTCAGTGAGATACCAGTGATGATACTGGTCATTAGTTTTTTAAATATAAATTGGGGGTTGTGAAAGTTGCTGGACAGAGAACTATGGAGACTGAATTATTTTTTGTATAACTGATACAGAAGGTTAGAAGGGTAATTTGAATCTTCATGGAGACTTGGTTTTGTTGGTGATTTGTCTGATATAGACACATGGATATGGAACTAATGGAGTTCACAAACTCATTGAATTTGTACCATTGAACACCTATCACCAGGTAATGAATTCTGGTCACTACTGAACTGGGCTGGATTTGTATTGACTCAGTTCCCAATCCTGGAAATACTTAGCGATGACATACGTGAAGTTTGCAGGATAAGTGGCTTAGAAATGTAAAGCACTTCATCTCGGTAATAGTTCCCTGAGATGTTTGGATTACCATGGGTCCAAACATGCTGTACATCAGTAGTTCCCTGAAATGTACAGCATGTTTGGACCCATGGTAATCATCCTCTTGCCTGAAGAAGTCTGCAGATCAGGAGTGAGGCACACTGGTGGGCTTGTATGGAAGCTTGTGCTACCACTGTCTGTGAGGCTAAATAGTGGACTTCAGTCTTTAGGGATGTCAAATACACTGGGACTTTAAACAAGTATTACATTATCTTAAAAATGTAAAAATATTTTGAGAGCCAAGGGAAGATGGAGTTGCTGCCACACATGTCTATGGGGCAGTCGCCTTCAGGCCAAGCCCTAGCAATGTCTGTGAACGAATGAATGAATGAGTGAGGAAACTCAAGTGGTAGTGCAGAGAGTGTACTTGCAACAAACAGGGGAGAGTCAAACTATTCATGTTGTGCAGGCTAGTGAGAGGAAAGTATGTTTCAGGTGCACACCTGAGGGATTAATGCTAATAACACTGAGGCTATGTCTACACTACAGATACTACAATGGCACAGCTATTGCGCTGCAGGTGTGCCACCGTAGCATCTGTGGTATAGACACTTGCCACAGTGATGAAAGGTTTTTTTCCATCGCTGTAGTTAATCCACCCCTCTGAGAGGTGGTAGCTAGGTTGACATAAATCTTCTATTGACCTACAAGTGTCTACACTGGGCATTAAGATGCTTTAACTATAAATTTTTCACACCCCTGAGTGCCATAGATAAATTGACCTAAGTTTTAGATGTAATAAGTTTTAAGCCTGACTGTCCTTAGCTGGTGCTATAAAAAAAGATGTATCCCTAAACCATGAAATTCTGACTACTTAGAAAAATGCAAGCTTAATTACTCATTGTAATGAAGAGAACTAAATGCATGATCTCTGTGGTAGTTGCACTTGCTAAAACTAAGGTGAGAGGTTCCTGATGTTTTTTTCCATGAGTGGTGCTCATCTCTGGAACTCACTCCTGGTCTGGCAGGTCTAGGGTTTGTTGGCCTTCAGGGTATGCTGTGCATGGACAAAGCCCATGTAGACTCTCAGGGCTCTCTTGGAGAGGTGAGTGGATGGATTTGTAGAGGCCAACAGTGGAGTTCTTAAGTATAAATTGTAGGTACATTTGTGATTTTCATGGTTGTGATGAATTAATCTGTTAAGCTTTGTTAAAGTTTTAGGTATAGTACAAAAGTTTATTTTGTGTTAAGGCTATTTGTCTTTTTTAGTTGTATGCTTGATTAGCTTTCTATAGATGCTTAGAACATGCATAGACATTTTTAACAAATCAAAATAAATACATAAAGTGGTCCTATAATAATAAATATAAAGGACATTTAAAAGAAATAGCTGAAGAGAATATGTCACGTGAAAGGGATGCTTTTAAGTAGTTTTGCTCACAACTGTAAATTTTGACTGCTTTAGTTAATTTGAAAAAAAAATCGATATTTTAAAAGCAGTAAGAGAAAAGCACAATTTCCCTTCCTCTCCCTCCATGGGTTAGCTAATGTGTCCTAGCCTGTGCATTTAGTTAGGACACCTGCATGTTTAGAACCTTTGCCGGACAAACTATTCCTTTCATAATGCCTGTTTCATAAAACAAAGTAACTTTTAAACAACTAAAACATTTAATCCAGATATTTAATCATATTTTGTTAAATCAAAGTCTAAGAGTATTTAAGTTATAAGTCAAGAGCTGGACTCCTAGTTAAAATTAGCATAATTCTAGTTTAACGTATTGACCAGTTTTGTGACTATGTAGTTTTTGGCTTTCTAGTAATTTAAGTGAACATTGTGAAGAGTTCAAATCTTTATTTGCAAAACAGAAATATTCTAAACAGATTCTATCACTTTAAAAGTCCTCACATTAGATTTTACTATTGTTATAGCTTGGATGAAGTATTTAATTTCTTAATACTCATTTACTCAAGATCTATCATCGATTTAAGGTCACTGTTCATGCATAATATTAACTTTGCTTTGTTTTGCTGTTGCAGCACCAACAAGCAGGGGATATACAAATTATTTAGCAAACCCTGAGCCCAGCCAGAGCTATGATGTTCATTGATGGCTTTCTCTTTCCATGCTGATGAGGACAAAGAAGTCAGTGAGTCAGATGCCTGATAGACTCAGCCTTATAAGTAACAAAAAGGGAAGTGAGTTGTCTCATGTAAAAAGGGAAAAACTATGTCTACACACCATTTTGGAGCAAGCGTCTCAGACCAAAATGACAGACTCGGGGTAGTGGGGCTTGTGTTAGTGCTCTAAAAATAGCTGAAGTTGTGACTCAGGATAGAGATCAGGCTCTGAAGCCCCAGCTCTAGCTCCGGTTGCCACTGCAAACCTTTGTTTCTACAGCTATTTTTAGAGTCATAAATGGAGGACTAATGCAAGCCCCACTAGCTGGAGTTTCTCTACCCAGGCTGGGAGGCGTGCTCCAAAATGCTGTGTAGGCATGCCCTAATAGGGAAAGAAGTGGGATGGATACTTTTCAACCTTTTGGAGGGCAGTATATTTGTGTGTCTAAATCCTAGATGCTGCAAACACTTACCACTTGGATTACTCGTGTGTAGAGTTAAGTCTTCGCAGGATCTGGACCTAAACATTAAAAAAATATATATGTGAGCCTATCCCTTTAAATTAGCAAGCATTAGTAACAAAGAACTCTGAAGTGAGGGTCACCAATATCTCCCTCATGTCCATTATTTAAAATCTCTACATCACAGTAAATTACAGGCACCAGTTTTGCTGTGTGTGTGCTTTTCAGTGCACATTAAGTGTAAAAATCTTCAATTGGCATGATTAACACAAACACTATTACATGTAGAACTTGCTGAAGAATGGAATTTCCATCCTGCAAGACATTCTGAAATTTTGAAATATGGTTTTTCATCTGAAATCTCAATGAAAAGTTGAAATCTCTGAACTTTTCGTAAAAGAAAATATTCCAAGATATTTCATTTTGATATGGTCAAGAATGTTTTGTTTTGATTTTATTGTTTTGACTTTTATAATTATAAACAAAATATAATATAAAAGTAGAAACAATAAAGTTGCAACAAAATATTTGAACCTTATCAAAATTAACCATTTGACCTTATTGTAAGTAAATGTTTTGATAATTTCCCACAAAATTTTCAAGAAAATCAGTACAGTCCTACAAAACATTTTGGTTTAATCAAATCAGCATTTCTCATTGGATACTATTCCATTGGAGAATTCCTGACCAGCTCTAATTACAAGTAAAAAGATAAAATAGGGGCACAGATTGTTTTGGATGGAATGAGTCCAGGAAGCCTTTTATCTAGTCTGTCCTTCCTTTTGGTTGGCAACCATATCCCGCAATTTCCCTTGCATAATTCATTTTCAAAACTGCTGCTTTTAGTTGTTTCATTCTCACTGCATTTGTATTAGTTAAAGATTCTCTAAATAAATGATATCTTTATGTCTAAGATACTTACTCCTTCCTTACCTGTCAGTCCATTCATGTCTTTGTTCTTGCATTTGGCATTAGCTCAACTTGACTTGCATTTACATTTTTCTTTTAACTGTAATGTTTATAAAAACATATTAACACACACAGTAGATTCCCTCAGTGCTACAAAGGATAATTTGGAGCTGTTCCCTTAAAAAAAATTCAACACACCATTCACACTCCAATTCATATATGTTATTAAGTAAAATAGATCTCCCTTTTGGTGGAGGTATGACTATTATTTCTTAGCAAACGAATATTGATAACTTACTGTTTTTCACCTATAGCTTTGCACTTCATCACAGACTTGAGTTATCTAGCAGAATACTTTTAACAGGAGTCTCCAGAGGGAGAACAGTGACTGAGGAACAAATCTTCAAAATGCCAAAAGAGGATAAAATTAAAACAAAAAGAACAAACAAAAACAAAACACCCTCCAAATTCAGTATGGCTGTTTCATAATCTTAAACATTTTTAATTCACCACTCCTTCCACATTAGTGTGTGCTGGGTGTTGTCTTGGTTTTTCAGGAGCCAACAGTAGCTGCAGAATTTTTACCCTAAGAATGTATTCCTTATAGTTCAGTTGATGGCTTTAGCAAATCTGTTTCCAGAAAGGCTGTTTTATATGACTTATTTCCTTCCTACAGCGCTTTGTTAGGGAGATGTGATATAAGCTCTCTTCTTCATTGTACAAAACATTTCCTCTTTCTCTAGCTACTCCCCAGTTCTACTCTGAGAGGTGATTGTAAAAATGGTGCCGGCTTAAACTCAACTGATCTGCTCCTTGTGTGTATTCAGTAATATCTGCTGACCTTAGTGGCAAAAATAACTTATTACTTCAGTTAGTTGTATTGACCCTGCAGTGCTGAGAAAGAGACTTGGATTCTATTCCTTCTTATATATAAAGAGAATTGTTGAGTAAGTTTTCTCATGATTAAATCTGTGCAAATCTTTGGAAGGCAGTGGGGTTTCACAGGAGTCACTGTGGGCCTGAGTTGGCCTGCATCACGGCCTGTGATGGTGCATGAGAAGGAAAGTACTACATTTGAAGCTCTGATTCCAGGTTGTTCGCGGGATTGGCAGCTAGAAAAATATCATTTTACTTTCAAATTGAGCACATCATCATACCCTTGAGAGAGAATGAAGATGAAACTCCACACTGCCATATTTAGAGTGACTTTTCAGAGTAGAATCACAGAGTAGAATTAGTCTGTCCTTTTCAGTTTGTCTGACGGTACTACAATAATGGTGCCTGATGAGTAATTTTTTAAAAGCACTTAATATGTATCAGATCTTTTACCTCATTGTACACTTGTGACATAACTTTCCCCTTGAAGCCCATTGAGTCTACTCCCTTCTCACCTTTAAGGATTCCTAGAACTCATCTGTTTTCTCTCGGGTGGTATTCCAGCATTTCCATTTTTCTCTCCCAAATTCCTGTACTTTAATATACCAGCTGCAAAGCCCTTGCTTTCCTTCCAAATTATCTTTTATTTTTGAGCTTCTGTATGTAATTTTCTTCACGGTTTCCCAGCTTTCTAAACCATCAATTTCTGTGAATTCTTTTGCAGATTTATTTTCACAAGAGGTTAATGACTTTGTCATGTTGTCCCTGTTATGGCAAAGAAGACCCAGAGAGGCTGTAATATCAGTCTCCTCAAACTGCTCAAGGCAAGATTAATATATATATTTGCTGCAATGCCTGAGCTATGGAGACGGACTGGTTTTAAAAAGTCCATTTTGTCTATTTTTGTTGGTTTGGTTTAGGCTATTCTCGGGTTAGGTCTGGACCTTAGAAACATCAGTGTTCAAATGTTAGGCAATTTGTCTACCACCAACTCAGGATATTCTATTCTGCAAGGTATTTTCCAGGACTGATTCTTCTATCTTATGTCCGCTGGCATCTCTGTCTTATCTTTTCTAGATGTTTTGCATAGCTAAGGTCTTTTAAGCCTCAGTAGCATTTTGATAATAAAATACAGTAGTACAGTACCTGCTTCACAGGAGAGTTGTGAATGTTTGGACAACTAAGTTTGTAAGTGCCGAGTAATAGTATGAAGTTCAACTTTTTCAGCGTATCTTATTTCATAAGAAGGTAAACAGAGTAACCCAAATTATTACAAGTATAGCCCCACTAGTCCCCTTATAAATATAACTGTGACAACAACACCAGGCCCAATGATTGCAGATATAATGAATCAGTTAGCTTTGTAGTCCAGAGAGCTACCAAACAACTAATTGTTTTTGCCATAGTTTATTGGAAACAAATTTTCAGGTAGAAGAATCCTTTGCTTGATTTTTATCTGACCCCTGTTTCAGAGCTGATACTCCTCTGGGCTTTATTCCTCCATGATTAGGTTTACAGTATGGCCTGATGTTGATTTCTTGTTCCAGTCAGAAGAAAACTTGACTCTTTGCTATTTAAAAAGCAGGATGAAAACAGCTCTTCCCTTCCCCATCCTGTCTGTTTTACAAATCTCAAGTTCCAGCAGGGTGGAGAGCACTATTGGGAAGCTCAAATGCCAACTTCAGTTTAAAAAAATAATACTTTCCAGTCCAACTGGCAGTTTACACATAACGGCTTCTCTGCGTGTGCGCCGTGAGAAAGCTGCACTGAGTGTGTAGCTTTTTTTTCTTTTCTTTTTAAGTGTCCTCCATTAGCTCAGCTGAGGCAGAGAGGCAGAGTCTGTGGTTGTCGAGATGATCATTAGAAATAGAACATCTCACCACTAACCTCTAAAAGCTTAAACACATCACTCCACAGGAAGGACAACTTCCACTCCTTTTCTAGTGTGTTATTCCTCTAGTGTTCCTCCTGGATAAATGGTTCTGCTTACAGTGGTTGGTAATTTTTTATGTAAATCCCGTGAGTGGTAATTTCTGAGAAGATGAGGGGTTTTCAAATGGAGGCCAGATTATTATTGCAATAATAATTAATTGTATAGTCATTTTGCTTATTCCTGGCTATGCCTCTGTACCAAATAACCAACACTTTCAAACAACATTCCCTGGTGTCAACTCCACAGTGTGCAGCTATCTGGCAGAGAGGTGGTTACCTCTTTCAACAGATCATTAAAAAAATCAGATAAAGAAGCAATTAAGTGATGAGGCACTTCTGAAAATGGGATTTAGGATCCTAAGTCACTTAGGTGCTTTTTGAAATGTTACGCTTAGTAGCCACACTGGCTATTAATCACATGATCAGTAATTCCGTCAGCTCATCAGTGCTAAGCTTGATTCCAGGGCTTTCCTCTGCATTCTTATCACTTCCAGCTCCCACATTTCACTTGCCTTTCCTCTATATCCTTGCAATGTTTTGAATATTGCAGGTTTCAACAATTAGTCAGCTACAAATTCTCATACAAAGGTCAAATTCTCATACAAATCCCAATGTTCCACCTGTTACTCATGCCAAATCATTTTAGCCACCTGTCTATGTATCCCATCTGTGGGTCTTTTCATGTTCTTAATAAGATAGAGAGCCAACCAAAATCATGCCTAACATCTGAATCATTTTTATTTTATGTTGAACATCAGTTTTATAGCAAAGGATATTTAGAGCATGAATTCAGGCCTTGGCAGGTAAATGAATGAAGGGGGAGCTGATTTTGAAACAGTATATAATGTAATAACATAATGTGCCTCTAAGCATCTGTATAATCTGTTAATGACTTGAGATCACAATTTGATTTGGGGGGGTTGGTTTGTTGTTTTTTCTATCTTTTAAAATAGTATTAATTTCATGTAATATAAATCCTACATTATGGAGCAGTGGGTATGTTAATTTTTAATACTAGCAACTGTACAGAAGCATTTCTAATAACTTTGTGTGTGCAGTCTGTATGCATGCTGTTGCAGAGCTGTACTGTAGCTTTAGCTGATCGATAAGATGTGAATCTGTTGTTTTATTGTAAATAAAATAAATTAGCTAAAGCCCTGATCCTGCAGATTTATGTTCATACTTAACTTTATGCACGAGTAATCCCAGTGAAGGGAATATTACAATTTGCATGCATAAGTCTTTGCAGAATCAGAACCTAAATGATTTTATTGTGGTGATTTTATTGTAAATTGGAATTATCATTTTAGATACCCAAATATCTTGCCAAGAGACATGGTGAATTGATCAAAATTAGAAATGGTTTTGATTGAAAAAATAGTTTTGTTATATGATTAAGTGCAACATCTTCACCGTCAGAGAGGGAACCGTGTTAGTCTGGATCTGTAAAAAGAGATACAGAGTCCTGTGGCACCTTATAGACTAACAGAAGTATTGGGGCATATGCTTTCACGGGTGAAAGCTTTGTCAGACGCATGTGAAATCACGTGTTGCAATAAGGGGGCACCTGTGTACTGGCAAACAAGCTATTACATAGCAGGTACAACAGCCCTAATGTACCAGTTGTTGTTATATTTGACACTGGAAATCTAGAAATATGTTTTTAAGCCTTCAGACAAATACAAGGAAGTGTTAATCTTCTTCTCTCTCTCTTAAAGGCTTAAAATTAATAAACAATAGCATTTCTAAAGTATTAATAATTCAGAAGCGCATCTTAACTGAGGAATTGTTCACGTTATTTAACTGATTCCTTTACAAAGATTTAGATCATACATCTAGTGAATCTTTTTTGTTCACAATGCAAGACTTGTGGTCAATCATATAGTGCATTACTGTTTTTTTCTTTAAGATAAAATCTTAATTTTTTAGCCAGTTTGCAGAATAATGTTTGCATTTAAATAGAACCTGCTTCTTTGTAACTACATTTTGTGTTCTCAGTGCTATATGCATTAGATTCATATGCATGTTTTATGCAGAGAGAGCACTCTAAAAATAATGACTTAGTAGCATTTTTTTTGTAACATGCAGAGCACTTGAAGGAGGAAAGAACAAAGGCACATGAGGGTAAAAGTAGGAGGAGGAGCATTTCATTTTTACTTCTCTACTAAAAACAAGAGCTTGCATCAACAAGGACATGGGGGGGGTGGGGAAGCCTCAACCAGATAGAATGCTGGTACTAACTACAGCATACTTCTCATCTTTGCTCATTAGACTTGTTTGAACAAATTCCGAGTTAACATTTTTGAGTAACTATAATGTAAAAAATACAGAGGTGCCAGGTTAGAATTACATGTTTAACAGAAAAATCTCACTTTATAATTCACATGGATGTAGAATTAACATCTGAAAACATTCATTTCAGATGAGGCACTGAATACAAATTACTACAATATGCAGTAGAAATTTTTTGAAAGGTATCATGTGCATACTGTATATAATGCATTTCTGAATCTTTCACTTTCTATTTTAAAGAGTGAAACCACAGTAACAGCTTTAGAATGAAATCCTTTGAAGACCATAACCTAGTGAGTGGGGTGAAAAATGTCAAGCAGAATACCAATATGTTTCCACTAGAACAAATGGTTTGCTCTCTGATTGCTTCTTGATTATTTTTTTAAAGGGACAGTGTCAAGGTAAAAACAGACTAATCCAAAAATAATTTCCTTACCTTGATTACTAATAACATTTTACATTTTTCAAATGGAAAACCAAAACACATCAATGCATTGATTCACCATTGTGTGTGTGGCTTTTTGTCACTGCCTAATAGGACTTTGAAAGTAGATTGGCAAGTTTTACTTTCTGCTTTCTATATAGCAGTAGCATATTTTGGGTTATTTGGGTTTCCAGCACTCTTGGAAGATGTTAACATTTTAAAAAAGCATTTTATTTGATTAAAAAAAAACAACCTCCATCAGTAAAGCCCATATTGCAACTTGACTACTTGACCAAGGTCTCTTCTAAGTGACATATATGATTAAGTTCTAGCAAAGCTATAATTTCAATGGATTGTATTTTTACAGATCTCTGATCAAAATGAATGTCATTAAAAGGCTTTCTGCTTCATATGTGAGGAAAAGCAAGATGCAGCAGAGGTGCCAAAGTAACAGACGACCAATTGCTCCACTTGGGTCACGGATTTTAACTGATCCTACTAAAGTTTTTGAACATAACATGTGGTGAGTTGCCTCTTCAAACTTGATGTTTGATACTGATTCATAACACTTCTTTGAGCTGTGTTGCAATATCCATTCCCCAGGAGTTGTGTGTACCTTGTGCACAATTGACAGAGAGGTACTGTAAACTGGTACTGTCACAGGTACCTGTTATGGTGGTCATGGCATTACCCCTCTATTGCCACTCACCACTTGTCATAAACAGATAGCTAAGGGTTAATGTCTCTTTCACCTGAAGCACCTGACCAGAGGACCAATCAGGAAACCGGATTTTTTTCAACTCTGAGTGGAGGGAAGTTTGTGTCTGAGTCTTTGTTTTCTGTCTGCCTGCTTTCTCTGAGCTTTGGAGAAGTAGTTCTGTTTTCTAATCTTCTGTTTCTAAGTGTAAGGACAAAGAGATCAGATAGTAAGTTATATGGTTTCTTTTCTTTGGTATTTGCATGAATATAAGTGCTGGAGTGCTTTGATTTGTATTCTTTTTGAATAAGGCTGTTTATTCAATATTCTTTTAAGCAATTGGCCCTGTATTGTGTCACCTTAATACAGAGAGACCATTTGTATGTATTTTTCTTTCTTTTTATATAAAGCTTTCTTTTAAGACCTGTTGGAGTTTTTCTTTACTTCAGGGAAATTGAGTCTGTACTCACCAGGGAATTGGTGGGAGGAAGAAATCAAGGGAGATCTGTGTGTGTTGAATTTGCTAGCCTGATTTTGCATTTCCTCTGGGTGAAGAGGAAAGTGCTTTTGTTTCCAGGACTGGAAACGGAGAGGGGGAGTCACTCTGTTTGAATTCACAGAGCTTGTGTCTGTGTATCTCTCCAGGAGCACCTGGAGGGGGGAAGGGAAAAAGGATTATTTCCCTTTGTTGTGAGACTCAAGGGATTTGGGTCTTGGGGTCCCCAGGGAAGGTTTTTCAGGGGGACCAGAGTGCCCCAAAACACTCTAATATTTTGGGTGGTGGCAGCAAGTACCAGGTCCAAGCTGGTAACTAAGCTTGGAGGTTTTCATGCTAACCCCCATATTTTGGACGCTAAGGTCCAAATCTGGGACTAAGGTTATGACACCACTGCATGCTGGTATAAGAGGGCAGAGCTGCCCTTGACTTCTCCCTCCCCCCCCCTTCCTTCTTACTGCCTGTGATGGTTGTCAGAGCGATTCCAGACTTGTGACAAGTGCTTCCCTCACACCTTTGTTAGTTGTAGTTGTAGAAGTTACTTAGTTGTAGCTAGATTTTAGGGCTAGGTTTTCATTTTAGGTCTTTTTTGACTCTCTTTATCTTGCATTACCAGGATCTTTAGTAGGATTAGTACTGGAACGATGTCTCACCCGCCGGGGTTTAAGTCCCACTGGACTTTCACTAAACCTATGCGAGTCAGTAACCCTCCCCTGGCCTGCTTCAAGTGTTTGAGGGAATCCCACATTAGTTACAAATGTCACACTTGTAAAGGATTGAAGTCCTGCTCGCAGAAAGACAGAGTGGCGAGGCTTGAGTGCTTACTTATGGAGGCAGTGCTTTGCCCTCCTTCGGTGTCATCACATGGGGAAAGCAGCCCAGGTACATCAGCTTCAGTGTGGAGTGCCCCAATGGAGATATCTGTAGTTTCTCCACCCCGTTTGCTGATACTGAAGAAAAGACTTAGGCCTTCCTCAAGTTTGGTACCTCGATCGAGTGTGTTGGTAGTGCAGCCAAGGAAAGGCAGTGACTCTGCGTAACATTGAAGGAAGAAGCTCACTTTGAATCTCTTATCACCTGGAAACAGGAGACCACCACCTCCAAAACATGTGCCTGGTTTATCAAGGCTGTACCTGGAAAATTCCTTGCAGAGTTCTTTGCAGAGTGCCGCTCCCAGCCACCTTAGAGGCATACGCAGCTGCAGGGGACCTGCTTAGCATCTCAGTACCTGTATTGCCTGCAGTTCATGAAGTTTTTATAGTTGGTACTGATGCTGCAGCTCCTACCTCACTGCGTCAAGAGCCTGCGGTACCATTACCTCCCAAGCTTCTGCAAATGCCAGTGCAGTTGAGAGGCAAGCTTCTGATGATATCCCTAGTAATGCCATCCCTGGGCTCAGGCTATCTCTCTCCCATCCCAGCTGGTTCTGCCCCTCCATTGTCAGAAGTTTCGGACTCTCAGAGGTGAGGTTATCTCTATCCTGTCAAGGATGGGGACCATAGGTCATGCAGTAACCTCAGAACTGACCTTCTAAGGGACAACGGTCTGGACAAGGATGGGTCCCAGGCCCATAATGCTCGCCATTTTGGACACCGTGGGGTGTCCCCCCTCTGGCTAGGACCTCCCCTCAACCATCTCATTCACTATTTTCAAGAACTTTCTGGAGGCATTGGCACCAAATTCTCCAGTTCCTGGCACTGAGGTCAGTACTGACCAGCTAGAAGTCACTCAGGCGAGACATAGACCAGCCACCACCTTAAAAGCCTCTTCCTCATCACCAGATGAGGCTATCGAGCTGGCAGGTGATTCACCACCACCAGAGAACTGCAGAGCTCATCAAGATCTTTCAAATAGAGTGGCCTCTGTGCTTGATGGCTCATGTATATCTTAGTTATGCCATATTCATATCATAACCACATTTCTGTGAAGAATAGGGGGTGTAACATCGCATCCCCTTTGTTTCCCTTGCTACCAATTCTCACTTTAGTCACAAACGCATCATCCCTGCGTTGGAGAGCTCATATGGAGTCACTGCAGACCCCGGGTCTCTGGTTGTCTTACGTTCTAACGACTCATACATGTCAGGGAGTTAAGAGTAGTCCCTCTAGCCTCCTTGGGCTTCCTCCTCAACGTTATAGGGAAGAATTTATTAATTCTAACAGAAAACTCTGCAGCTGTGTTTTGCATAAACAGGCAGGGAGGGGCACGATTAACCCAACTGTGCCAAGAGACGATTTGCCTCTGGGACTTTTGCATAAACAACTCAATTCATCTCAGAGCTGCTTATCTTTCAGGGAAACAGAACACATTAACGCATCAGCTGGGCAAGTCCTTTTCCAACCACCACAACTAGCTGTTGTGCCCAGACATGGCCAAATCCATCTTCCAGCTCTGGGGAACTCCCCAAGTAGACTTGTTTGCAACAAAAACCAACAGAAAATGCCATCAGCTTTGTGCCCTGGGAAGTCTCAGCCCAGGCTCACTGACAGATGCTTTTCTTCTATCCTGGAAGAATTCCTTCCTGTATGCCTTCCCTCCAATTCCTTTGACTTTGAATAAGAACCTGGGTAGCAAATAAGATCATGCATGTCTCTTCCTTATAGCACTAGCATGGCCTCATCAGTACTGGTTTTCAACCCTACTAGCCAGGTCAGTCGAGCCTCCGCTGTCTCTCCTGTTGGATCCAGACATCATTTCCCAGGACCACAGTCACCTTCTCTGTCCTAGCTTCTGAGACCTTCGTCTGATAGCATGGGTACTTCGTGGTTAACGCCATTTGAGAGATCCTGCTCAAAGAATATTGAGAAAGTGTTTTGGAATAGCAGAAATCCCTCAACTCAGAGCACTTACCTGGCTAAGTGGAAGCATTTCTGTGTTTTGATCCCATCAGAAAACCACATCTCGAAGGTGGGCTCCCCTGATCCTCATGCTGGACTGTATTCTATATCTAAAACAGAGTTTGGCTATTAGCCTACCAGAGGCAGTCTTATAGTGCCATTTCAGCCTTCCATGTCTCGGTGGATAGTAGATCCCTTTTCTCCAAAACCATCATCAACAGACTCCTAAAGGGTTTGGTTAGATCGTACCCACGCATGCAACATCCCATCCCTCCTTGGGATCTGAACTTGGTCCTAGCAAAATTGATGGGCCCAACCGTTGAACCATTTGCAGCCTGCTCTCCTCTGCACTTGTTTATGAAGGTAGCATTTCTAGTGGCCATTATATTGGTCAGAAAAGTGGAAGAGTTGAAAGCCTTAGTACAGGCTCTCCTTACAGTTTTCCATAGGGATAAGATTTAGCTTCTCCCTCACCCAAAATTTCTCACTTAAGTAACTCTAATTGTCATGTTAACCAGGCAGTCTATTTACAGACTTTCTTTCTGAAACATCGCGCTCTTAGAGATTCAGAGAGGCTGCATTTGCTGGGTGTGAGAAGGGCTCTAGCTTTCTATCTGGAGCATACTAAGACCTTTAATCTTCAGTTGGTCATTGCAGTTGTAGACAGAGCTAAGGGCATCCTTGGTCTCTTTGTGCATTTGTTTATGCTACCAGTTGGCTAATATAACACCACCAGCTAGGATATTGACACATTCTGCTAGAGTGCAGGCAACTTGTGCATCTTTCTTGGCACAAGTACCTGTCATAGACATTTGTGAAGTGGCAGCTTGATCATCAGTCCACACTTCTGTATTATGCCATTTCCTGTCATTCCAGGGACAATGCCAGATGGGTTTTGTCTTAAAGTCACAGGTCAGGTAGACTTGGAGGCCACCTCTACGTTTGTCTGCTTGTGAATCACTTACAGTGGCATGGACATGTGCAAATACTCAAAAGAAAAAATGGTTACTTACTTTTCTGTAATGATATTCTTGAAGTTGAGTTGCATGTGTCTATGCCACGACCCACCCACTCTCCTTTCTCTTGGAGTCTATCCAGTACAAAGGAATTAAGGGGTCCTGGGAATGTCTCTGCCCTCTTATATTAGCATTCAGTGGTGTGTGGTGACAGAGGGTGCGTGGACCACCCTGATGGGTAGTGATGAGGAAAAAATTTTCCAACAACTGCATGAAGTGCTCGCTCACCTACAATGAAATGGACACGTGCAACTCATCTTGAAGAATAAGAGTTACAGAAAGGTATGTAACCGTTTTTTCTGGGATGGGTGCTGGTGTTTGTGAAGGGATAACAGTTATAGAATAGAGGCCAGGAACAAGCAAACTTGAAATTTGATATAATTTAACCTTCATGTGGACGTTGAAGTGCTCTGTGTCTATTAGGCTACTAAAGAGTAGTCATGGGGTGAGATATTGTCATGGATCAAAAACTGGCCTGGTGACAGAAAGCAAAGAGTAAGGTTAAATGCCCAATTTTTCATCATGGCAAAAGGTTATCAGAGAGGTGCCTCTAGGTTCCATGTTAGGTTCCGCATTGTTTAATTTATGTATTAATGATCTGGAAATTGGGTGAGTAATGAGGTGGCAACATTTGCAGTTGACATAAAGTTATTTAGGTAGTCAGGACCAGAGAGTACTGTGAGGAACTGCATCTAGCTTGTGTAGGGCTCTCTGAATAGATGACAGTGGCCAGTGAAATTCACTGTCAATTTAATGCAAAGTATCTCTATGAAGAGAGATTGAAGAGGTTGGGGTTTTTTACCTTAAGACACAGATAAATAAGAAGTGATATCGTAAAAGTATATAAAATAATGACTGATCTAGAGAAGGGAGATCTGGACCTTTTACTCCCCCATTACATAACACAAGAACATGGGGACATTCACTGAAATAAAAAGGGTGGAAATTGTTGGAAAAACTATGTGTAAGTAAACTGGAAATTAGTGTGTCAGGAAGTTGTTGAGCTTTAATAAGAAACAAAAACAGATTGGACAGGGAACATGGATGGGGTATTACACCTCATGCTTTAGAATTTAAGCCAGTCTCTTAAGTATTAGGGTAGGTCTACACATCCCTCAGAAGTGAGCCTCCCATCCAGGTCTACAGACTGGCGTTAGCGGGGCTCCTACTTGCACTCTGAAAATAGCTGTGTAGACATGCTTTGGAGTTGCAGCTTGGGCTTGAGATGGCTGTCTGAAGCCCAGTCCCCTTCCTAAGCCTCAGAGCCTGAGCTCCAGCCCGAGCTGCAACTTCAGAGTGCGGTCTATTCAGCTATTTTTAGAGTGCTGCATGAGCCTCACAAGCCAAATCTGTCAGACCAGGCTTGGAGGCGTGCTTCCACGGGCTGTGTAGGCATTGTCTTAGAGTTCAGGATGAGATCTAATGTGGACAGATTGTCCTGCCTCTACCTACTGCAGGGTTCTCACACCTTCCTCTGAATCACCTGATACCAGCCACTGTCACAAACAGGATACTGTGTAGATGGAACTCAGGTCTGATCCACCATGATAATTCCCATGGTCCTGAATAAGGTTTGCAAGTTACTGGATCTTTTAATAGTCTCTTTTATTTGTCCATCAGGTAGGTATGATCAAAATCTTTTCAAACCATCTTTTAGTAGAATTTTGACAATAAAAAAGCAGATGAAATAGGTCAACAACATAAAAGAGAGCAGGGTCACACTGTTGTAACTCAGGATAGAAATATCACCACAATCATGATTCTGTAATGTAGAGGGAAAGGTTTCAACTGGGCCTTTCTTTGTATATTACTATCTTGAGCATTTTTCAAGCCTATAACTGTTGCAGTGGATGGGGGCAAATGTTTTAAAGCAAGACCGAGAGAGCTAAACACAAAAAGGGCCAGTCCAAGCTTTGTTTTTAGTTACATGCATATTCATAAGAGAGCTGTGCAACTTCTTCCCAGATGTTTACTAAGAAGCTCATTAAATAATGTGCTGGTTTGCAGAATTTTCTCTCTCCTGGTTAATGTGGTGGTGATGTACTATTAATTATGTAGTACTATTATTTAATAGGTAACCCTGATTTCCAGTTAAACACATGTAGGATTTATTGGCAGTGCTGGCAGATATTTATGTGGGGCTTTGCTTAAAGTGGTCCTGTATTGCCTTCTATATATTGGCATATTTCTCTAGATACTTGTTGCATGATCTCTCATTATTTAAAGAGGTGACTAATTATGCAAAACAATGCAGAAAACGTCTGCTTCCATTTATAACCTCCTGTTCAAGCCAGTAATCTTCTGGGTTTTCATGTGTGGAAATGTGGAGGCAGTGTTTTTCCCCATTAATTGGAAAGTTAGTAGAAAGTGGGTAATAAACTGAAGTTAGAATTGCCTGAACTTACATCAGACTTTCTCAAGTGAATACTATCCTGGAGGAGCTGAGATGGAGAGCTCTTAGCGTCCCTTTAGAGAGCACTATTGAAAGAAATGTTTAAAGTATTTATGTAAGCTTTATCATAGTTCTAGTTGGCCTCTATGAAAGGACAAGCAGTCTCCTTTAAAACATCCAAGCTCTAGTCTGCTACTGTGTGTGAGACATGTCGCCCATCTTATACAGACTTTTAGGGAAAAGCCAAGAGTCTTTCATTCAGCTTAATGAAAATATAATTGGAGCAAAAGCAACAAGTCATTAATTAAGAATGAAAACTTCAGGCCACCATGATACCTGAAGCACATTAGCATAGCATGAGACACATCCCTGTGTAACTGATTTCCCATAGGATAGGCAGAGAATGCTGTTTTTTATGTTAACTATTAGAGAACGAACAAAGTTCCCTGGTTGTCAAGACTTTCTCATCTTTTAAGAGCCACCAGAGTTCTGGAGGTTCCTTTCCCATCTGTGATACATGTCTGACTGGCTGGCTTTCTTCTGGACTCCAGATCTGATTTTTCAGTTATTACTTATATCATGTGCATCTCTTATCTTCCTCTGCATCTTGTGAACAGCAGACTGGGCAAACCTAGGTGAATTAAATTTATTTAAAAAAACCAACAACCTCAAAACACAGAACGAGATGCCTGTGTATGGTTGCGAATTGAGCAGCCAGTTGCATGTTTGAGCACTGATTTCAGTTAATGTCAGCAGAGGGATTCTTGTCTTCCATTTTATTAGGGGACTGCAAACATTATTAGTTGCTTGTAAGACAAAGTTTCTATTTACACTTAATACCACATTTTGTTCTCAGTTACATATGTATAACTCCCGCTGCAGTCACTATAAGTTACACCCATGTCACTGAGAGCAGAATTTAGTCCTTAGTGCATAGGAAATATCTGGCTTTATGAGAGCATGGGAGAATTACCTCAGAACAGTAAAATTGTACTGATGTTCCAGGATATCACCTAGTCCATTGTTCTGATATTTGCTTTTCCTGTCCTCCATAGTTCACACTGATGCCACAGAGTAATGGTCACACTCTGTATCTTTACCTACCATCAGCCCTAAATCTCAGTGTCCAAACTGTGGCATAAGGACATCACATTTTGCAAATGGGTGTGGAACATGCTCTATTACATCATTGACTCTAAGAGAAACACAGCAAAATCAGACATGGGTGGGATTTTCCTTGCTTTGCCCATGACAAATATTTGTTAAAGCAAGCATGCAGCTGAGAGAGAGAAAAAAATGTATAACTGTTAATGACAGCTGGCTTGTCCACATTTTATCCTCTGATCATCTTTATGTGGAGACTTCCCTATGTAATGCTGCCTGCATCAGTCTGTTTGCCATATCTCATGTGAACATGCTGTTTAACTATCAGAAGGCTTTTTATATTTTTTAGTTTCTATGTTTCACATTCAGTAACTTGCCTGATATATTCCTTTCCCGCTGCTCCTCATTTCAGCTAACGTCCCCTTCTTCATAACATAGGAATTTTCTTTTCTATTGTGAAAAACACATCTGAAACTGCTGATTTCTGGAATAACTTACCTGGGGGGAGGCTTGAATGATACTTGGCCTTGTTTGAAAATAAATGTAGCCTGGTTAGTAATGTGCTCAAAGATCATGTACAGTGCATTTTAAAGCAGAAGAACTTGGCCCTGTTCAAGTTTAATGTGCAAGCTAAAATAAAATTAACCTTTTATTGCTAGTGTATACAGTAACTCCTCACTTAATGTTGTCCGGCCACGTTGTTTCATTGTTACGTTGCTGATCTGTTAGGGAACAAGCTCATTTCAAGTTGTGCAACGCTCCGCTCCGGTATAAGTCGTTTGGCAGCTGCCTGCTTTGTCCAATGCTTTCAGGATTCTCTGGAAGAGCAGCCCCTCCTTGTGTGGATTAGAACCAGGGGGGGCCAGCAGCCCCGCCCCCATCATCTTCCCTAAATTCCCTGTAAGGTATGTGGCTTAGCAGCTGCCCAGCAACAATTCAGGTGGCCCTCCCCCTCCCCACACTGCCATGCTGCTCCTGACCAGCCCTCTGCCTTGGAGCTGCTCCCCGGAGCTTCTTGCTTGCTGGGGAATGGCGGGAGAGGGATGCTGATATCAGGATGTCCCCCTGCTCCATACTTCCTCTCCACAAAGCAGAAGAGGGGGACGGGGCTCAGGAACAGAACGGAGGGAGCTTGCTGGAAGCTGTTGCTTCCTGTCTGAACTGGCTGATCTGCTTGAAAGGGCAACATCCTTTAAGTGGAGTCAGCGTACTTAAAGGGGCGGCAGTGCACATTTCTCTCTCTCTCTCATGCATGCATCCCTCAGCACTTTGGAAAGTCAGCACCTATGCAGATGTGCATGTGCTATCAGGAGGAGGGACTGGTGCACTGCAGCTGGGTAGCGTGGGCTCATCATCATGTTCAGTTTTTTTCAGGGAAGTGTTTGCAGCTTCTGCCATTCGTCTGTTGTGTTCCCTCCCTCTGCCTCAGTCCATGCTGCCTTGTAGAGTGTGAGGCTACATTAACAACAGTGTATTAACCCTTGAGGGCTCAGCCTAGTGCTAGTTGATCATTTAGCAGCAAAGCATTTCCTGGGAAATATTCCACCCTCTTACTCCACCAGCTTCACAATCATTCATTGCTGTGTACAATATTAAACTGTTTGTTTAAAATTGTTTAAAACTTTTACTCTGTGTTTGTGTATATGTATATATATATATATATATATATAAAATGTCTTTTGTCTGGCAAAAAAAATGTCCCTGGAATCTAACACCCCCCCATTTACATTAATTCTTATGGGGAAATTGGATTCGCTTAATATAGTTTTGCATAAAGTTGCATTTTTCAGGAACATAACTACAACGTTAAGTGAGGACTTACTGTATTTGAGATGATTATTTATATTGTGGCAGTACCCAAAATGTACTGGGAGCTTTCCAAACAGAGAGGAAGCTGAAGGTTTTCCCCCCTTAAACAGTTTGAAAACAGTCTTAGAAAGGAGTTAAAGAAAACAAGTTAGATCCCAATCGCGCTTATGTCAAAATAAATGGGAGTTTAGCAGGTCCTTAGGGCCTGATCTGAGAGCTACATTAGAGTGAATAGGAATTGTTGGAGTTCAGCACTTGTCAGGATCAGGTCCTTATTTTATTCCATTTAAGGTATGACATGAATCTGTTAAATGATCAGGGTGAACCATTTTACACAAGCATAATAACGTGTTCTGGAACCGCAAAGTATTGCAGCATAGCTCGCCTGTTTTCAGAAACTGATTGCTCTTCCTTCTTCCATATAGGCTGTAAGAATTTCTGGATAGAAGTGTGTTCCCTGTCTCAGTAGCGGCTAGTTTCCTACCTGGATGACCTTTGGTCCTCCATATGATAAACATTAGTAACAAGTGGATTCTTTGGATCAGAATCTGCGCTAATAGATCTGCCTAGACTCAGTCAAGTATGCATCTAATATGACATTCAAAATAAACAGAATTAACTCGCAAGGTGCATGTTAAACCCAGGAATGAAAACAAAATGCTGATTATTTTGCCTCATTTGCAGTTCGAAGTCTGTGTTTAATCATTCTTCTGGTTGAGATTTATGTCACTAGTGATTCATCATTATCTGTAACACACACAAGCTTAGATTTTTATTTTTTTTTAACGCCTACAAACTCCCAGGTTTGAACTTGCATCATTCCTGGGAATCTGCTCACATTGCAAAAAATCAAAGTGTGTTTTGGAGACATAGGCATAGTGCGATGGTAGGGCATTGGCTCCAGTATTCATTAACTCTAGTCTGGTTGACATTTGCAAGTTATTAATTGGCCAGGAGATCTGAATCTTTATTCCTGTCTGGTTATTCATGCTTGGCTATTAGTTGCTTTATAGCACCATCCTTTTGGATGCTGTATCTGTTTTTGTAATCCATAAGTATACACGGAAATTGTGAATGTCTTTCACAAGCCCAGTGAATATATTCCCATATTAAATTGTTGTTTCTAAAAAGTACAGTTCTGTAGAACTTCAGCTCACCAAGATACAAAACTGTATGACTATAAACTGAGGGAGGAAAAGTTAAGGTGACACATCGTTTTTGTTGGAATGTAATATACAATATATCGCTCCAACATAATGAATCATCTTTATACAAGAACGAAACAACATAGATACATGCAAGTTAGCAAGAGTGCCTTTTTTTAAATTACAAAAATATAAAGAAAGCAGCACTACAATTTCTACCATTGCCAATGTGAGAATAAATCATCAAGCAAAGGGATAGCTATAGAAAGTCTCACAGAGAGAGCAACAAAAAGACAACATGCTACATAGTCAATCAAATAATCAGCTACTAGGGTGTACAGTTAGGAGAGGATATATTAGCTGTCAGCACAGAGGCTGCTGGAACGCAGAACAAAGCAAAAGAACTAAACATAAGAACTGTAAGAGCTCCAGATTGCATCAGGACCAGCTGGAAGAATTATCTTGCACCAGAATGTATTTATATGACACTGGAACATATAATGTAGTTAATTTGTGAACAGTCCCCCGAAAAGGCTATGGCGAAATCATATTAAAAACATGTTCTGCAACTGTCTTTTTGCAGGGACCACATGCAGTGGTCACAAGAGGAAGAAGAAAGAGCCAGAGAAAAAGCAACAGAGAACTCTCTTGTGCGGGTTCAACCAGAAGATCAAGGTAATGAGCCCATAATTCCTAAGTATCAGAGGGGTAGCCGTGTTAGTCTGGATCTGTAAAAGCAGCAAAGAGTCTTGTGGCACCTTATAGACTAACAGACATTTTGGAGCATGAGCTTTCGTGGGTGAATCCCCACTTCGTCGGATGCATATGACAAAGTGAGTATTCACCCACGAAAGCTCATGCTCCAAAACGTCTGTTAGTCTATAAGGTGCCACAGGACTCTTTGCTGCTTTTACATAATTCCTAAGAAGTTCTAATGCTCCAAGAATGCTCTTTTTTTATTAATATTTTTTCCTTAATTAAATCCACTTTTTGCTCATTTATCTTTCTTATTAACCACAACAAACTTGTCCAAAAGCATTCACCTTTACCTAGCTATTCAATTATCCTTTTAAAGTATTTTCCCTTTCTCCAGGGCAATAGGTCTCAGCCTAATATGATGAAATCTGCAAATTGCGATTTTCAGAGTTGTGAATCCTGACCTTTACAGTGCTTCAAATTAAAGCCCCCATTGTTGCTTATGCTGTCACCATAGGGAAAGGGAGTGAATTTGCAATCATTGGGCATGATGAAATCTAAAGTTCTCATGTAAAATTTTCACATTTGCTTTTTAATTTGGTTGCAGATCAGCTTAGTGGGCTAGTGGATGTGCATAGTGCTATCTCTCAGGAGATCTGAGATGGATTTCTGGTCCCAGCTTTATGCCCTAGGCAGCTTGAGCTAGAAATGCTTTAGAGACATTGTGCTGGGCAGAGGTGTTTTCTCATATCATTCAGAGGTGACTCCTGTGAACTAAGCGGTTTCCTTGGCTGGCTATGTATTCCCTCTTTCAGAAGGATGGTGAATTAGGAGAGTAAAGGACTTAAAATTTTCAGGGCTTTGCCCTGCCTGTAGGGAAGAGTGTGACACATACACGCTGGTGGCATCATCAAAGTGGAATTTCTACTCACAGTTGGATCTCACTGAATTCATATTCCGAATGATTCTGTTACCCATAATTGAAAACCAGCACTCCTCTGCACACATGCACATACTGCAGAGTTTCTGAACCTTTGGCATGCAGGAGGAGAGTAAGGCAGATTACACTGCATATTTTGATGAAAAAAATCAGCAATATAGTGAAATGGATAGTGTTGATTGGGGCAATTGGAAGGAGGTCTCCATGTACAAGAAATCCCGACTCCTGGGTTTGTTCTGTTAGGTTTTTGTACATTCCCAGAACTAGGGCATTAAATCTATTGCTGCATTAGTCTTGGAGGCCAATAATCTTTCTATTATTAGAAGGATATTCAGAAAACAGGTTTTTTTGTGTGCATTAAGGTAACAATGGGGTTTGCAGGTCTTGAACTTCGTCAAACTAGACCGTGTCATTATACTTGCAGTGTAAAACAGCTTTGCACCGTTACTGAGCAGGACTGGGTCTTGCTCTTTAATAAAGAATTATGCAGATCTCTACTACACAGTATTCTGTCACCCCATTGGCACATCTGACTATGTCTCCTTCATCCCTTTTAATACCTTGTGATTGAGGCTTTTTTTCTGACACTTATTTCTTTGTCGCATAATACCTTGAGAATAGGGCATGCTTTCCCATCATGGTTAATGGGAGTGATTCTCTGCACACCAGACTGAAAAAAGTCTCTATTCTAGGGCCTTACTGTCATCCTGCTCTTTTACATTATCTTCATTCTCTCATTCTTTATCTAAATCCACAAAAATAATGTTTATCTTTTAAACTTCACATTTAATATTTTCATCTATTTATTGAAAACCGTTGAAAATGAGCCCCTGGTTGAAAACTTAACTGTGTACACATGTGGTTGATGTGACATTCTTACTCATCATCTAAAGTCAATTATAATTTAGTTTGCACTTGCTAGAAATAAAATGAGCATGCATTTGCTTATTGCCAAGAAATGTAAGAATCCAAGGACATTTTCTATGAATGTCGCTCTGTTTAAAACTTGAATTAGACAAGCATCGACAGTAATATTTTACCCAAAACTCCAGCTTGGTTCTGCAAGTGGCATCACATTTTGGCCTATTTATACAGCATTTACAATGAACTAGACTGAAGCTAATGAACAGGTATTTTGGTGCCTTGGACACTGCAGTAAGGAAGAAAAAAGTTGCTCACAATACTGTAATATCACTAAAATAAAATAGCTGTGACAAGCCTCAGTACAACCAGGAAATGCAAAACTGAATGGACTGATGATACCACTTTGGAGTATTTGGTTTGCTTATTAGCATGTTCAGCTTCTTCTCAGGAAGGGCTACAGTCCGTGGCAGAGCAACTGCACAAAAGAGTCCATTAAAAAATGAGGCAAAGTAACCAATTTCTGCAGGATCCTAGTTTCAGAAGCTCAGTGCACCATTGAGCTGTGTGCCTTGCCAGGTTTTGGAAAGTGCTACAATTGGGCAGCTTAATAAAATAAACAGAAGCCAATAAAAACCATGACCCAAGAGCTAGGCTGACTGACATTTCTGACTTACGAAATTTTGAGAGATTAAGAAAGGAAAGTTAATAATTTAGTTGCATTGGAAACTGCATTACCTGTCTCTGTGCCTGAACCACGAAGAGAGACAGTCGCGCAGGAGCATTGTAGGCAGAATTTGATGAGCAATACATTCTTTTCCCATCAATTTATAAAGAAATTGTTAAATGAGTTAATTTAATAATGATGGTTCTGTCATATTGATAAGAAAACTAATTGGCAATAACACAATGCAGTGAAGGATGGATGTTTAAAAAAAATAAATAAATAAAAGACTGCCCAACAAACTAGTGTTACTACTGAACCTGACTTTTAAAGGCTTTAATTTTAAGCATTGTGCTCCTGTATTAAACAAGCTATCAAATCTAGAAATCTTACAGGGAAGTTAAATGCAAGGCTTTTTAATTGTGTTTTGATCAGACATTTAGGAAAAATTGTGAATCTAACAAAGAGATGAAAGTAATTTAAGACTCTCTTCAGAAGGAGGCTTGGTTTTGCATTTTTATCACCAAGTATCTATACAAGTGTGACATAGACTTTTGAAATCCAGTATGTATTACCTCAATTAACTCTGTACTTGCAGTGTAAAACAACTTTGCACCGTTACTGAGCAGGACTGGGTCTTGGTCTTTAATAAAGAATTATGCAGATCTCTACTACACAGTATTCTGTCACCCCATTGGCACGTCTGCCTATGTCTCCTAATCCACACATCTCTAATGGCTGTTCTCAGCTTTATTTAACTTTGAAAAATTGGAGTGATTGTAGGTAATTTTGTTTTAAGATACAAAGGAAAATGACAGGAGGAAATGTGATATAGAACTAGTGACCTTGTATGTATATATTATATGGAATAGTTGTTAAATCACTAGATTTTAAATAAATTGACTGAGAAATCAGATTTCTTGAACACAGAGGGCCAGTTTTTAGCAGATCTCTTTAAAGGGTTTGCAGAGTAAGCAAGCATTCCTGTTGCTCCTGCTCATGTTATAATTTTCTATAGCACATCAGTAGTATGGTTAAAAGAGTATGGGCTGTTATTGGCCACATGCAATAATACCCATCAGTGAATAATGGCTCTGAAGGAGTGGATTTCTAATAGCATATATTTAAAGAGAGAATTGCAGTTAGCAAAACATTTGCAGTTGTTCATATAAATTCGTCATGACAGAGTATTAATTTCAAAGAGCAGAGAAAGCTTAACTAAAGTGATGCATTGCTTTTATAATTTGGTTTATGGCTTCATTATTTCCTGAACAATTTACAGGTGTGTGTGTTTGTATGTGTGTATAGGTATATGTGAGCTGTTACGGTAGATGAAAGCAGGTTTGCAAATTTGTGTATTACAAATCAGTAAGTATTTAGATTCTTTTATAATATTGCTTATGGATTTTTGGATGGGACAATATTAGAGCCATGGGTTCAAATTTTGTGCAGTTGCATCAGCTTACACTAGGGATGTTTATTTTTGGCCTCCTAACTAATATTTTATCCTAATGTTCTAATATTTACTTGGTAATTTTGCATGCAATAACTTTGTCTGTAATATAGTTGTGCACATGGATTTTGCAAACCCATTTCTAGGGGCTCATATATCTTTCCCTATAGTTAGTTAATATAAATTAAATATCTCTCTTATTTATAAAAATGGAAGTATTAAGAGTTGGTTTATATGAAATAAAACTTGGGTAAGCAGGTTATTGTGCATTTTGGTGACATTCTCGTTGTGCATGACTGAACAAAAATAAAATGAAAGATGCAGAAAGTCTGTTCTTACACTCTTTATGCAGGTAAAATCCTTTTTAACTCCAGTAGTAGTTTTCCTTATACACAAGTGAAAGGACTGGGCCATAATACTTGATATGTGATTTAAACAACACCGTGTGGAGACCATCAAATTTCTTAACCTTTATCTCTACTATTATCTAGTTTCATTTTTAAATTTCATATTGTTTTATTATGACAATTATGTGCCCTTTTTTTTTGTTCCAGACAAATATGAAAGAGAAGCTAGTAAATACTGGAATGAATTTTACAAGACTCATAAGAATAACTTTTTCAAGGATCGTAATTGGCTATTTCTGGAGTTTCCAGAAATTCTTCCAAAAGGAAGGAAAGATCAGATGAATAAAGAGGAAAAATCTTCTTATCCTGTAAAACTGAATGCTACAAACAGTTGCACAAATGTGGGCTTTCCTGGAATGTTTGAAGAAGGCAAAGATTATTGCCAGAACAATTTGGTGGATGACTTAACTTCTGTGCAAGGACACTCATACAACAAAAACCAAGCAGAACCTGTTGCTGAGAACAAACATGTTAAGAACTGTGAACAAGAAACTGTGAAGCAAGAATCCTTCCCTGGCAGTAGTGCTACTTACAGAATACTAGAGGTATTTTACTGCAGACATTCAACACATAATTTACAACTCCAAATGATGGCTTCAAATATAATGGTTGCTTAATATTTATCAAGGTAACAACTATTCAGAGTTCACAACACTACTTTTGCCTTGTGCCTGAAATTTTCAGAGAGACCTAAGAAAATTTAGATGCCCAGTTCCCATTGAAAGTCATTGGGATTTATCCTTCTAACTCCCTTAGGCCTATCTGAAAATCCCTGATTAAAATATTTTGTTCTGTCTAAACCAATGCTGTGTGACAAAATAGCAAAATTGTACAAGAAAACTACAATTTCCTGTGCAGTTGCCCTTGAGAGAAGAATCTTTTCTGGGCATGGGAGAGAATGTAGGGCCTGATCCTGGTCCATAAGTATAGCGGAAGAGTCAGTGCTTCTGAGAGTTACGGTGTAAGGAGCAGCAAAGCCATTTACCCCTTTTTTACTTCTTTAACCACTGTAATTGTTTCCGTTAATTTGGGATACAGGCTTTATTTGATGGTTTAGTTAAATTTTTGTTTCTGCTTTACTTCCAGGTTGGTTGTGGTGCTGGAAATAGTGCTTTTCCTATTTTGAAAGTTATATGGTAAGCAATGTCAGTCCCCCCAAATACAAGCCCAGCATAAATGAAAAAAAAGTTTTAAGCTAGTCTTATGCTATGAGAAATGCTGGATTGACAGTGCTAGATGCCAGAGTCTTCTGGTTACCCACAGAACAGGGACAATGTGGCAGTAGCCATTCAAGTTGTTCCCCATGATGCTGAGTGAGTTATTTGGCTTTGATTTAGAAGGGGAAACATTGGGTGTTGAGGTGGTAGGTCAGTCTTCAGGCTCATTCATGACAACTACTAAAAAAAGTGTCTGTCGCTTGTGTTAGTTTGGGTATTTACACCAGTCCAGTGGCACTGGACTGAGACCACCAACACTTGTCATACAGGTTTCAGAGTAGCAGCCATGTTAGTCTGTATCCGCAAAAAGAACAGGAGTACTTGTGGCACCTTAGAGACTAACAAATTTATTTCAGCATGAGCTTTTGTGAGCTACAGCTCACTTCTTCAGATGCACAGAATGGAACACACAGACAGGAGATATTTATACATACAGAGAACATGAAAAGATGGAAGTATGCATACCAACAGGAAGAGTCTAATCAATTTGAGATGAGTTATCGTCAGCAGGGGAAAAAAAACTTTTGAAGTGATAATTAAGATGACCCATAGAAGGTGTGAGGAGAACTTAACATAGGGAAATAGATTCAATTAGTGTAATGACCCAGCCATTCCCAGTCTCTGTAAAGGCCTGAGTTAATTGTGTCTAATTTGCACATTAATTTGAGTTCAGCACTGAACAGCCATGAGATAGCATCAACTTCTGGTTCCAAATTCAGAGGTGACAGAAATGGTGGTGTATATTACCACATTGGCAAGAAGTTGTGAGTGTTATCTTTGACCCCTTATGTCACTTCTGAATTTGGTCCATATTCTCGATTAAAGCAGCTCAAGTTTTAGTGACACAGAGATCCAAAGTTCCATGTTGCATTACTTAATCCCTTGAACCATCCATCCCATCCACATAGCTTTTGTCTTCAGAAGGAAGTGTTGTGAGAGAATGTTCTCCTTTCTGTGCATGTTATTAGCTTTCACTGGAAACGATGTCCACATATCAGGGGAAGAGACAGACTCTTTTCTGCTCTCATCTTTGAAACTTGTGTGCAACACACTAATTGTTGTTCTGCAGCCCAATGCTAATAAATTACACTTCTGTAGTGACGTCAGTCCACTTCACAGACATTTGTTAGCCACAGCATTCCTGCGGTATAAGCACTATTGTGTCCATTTCACAGATGAGGAAATTCAGATACAGAGAGATTCAGGGCAGCTGGGAGCATGCTTCCTAGCCCAAGGAGACACACACACACACTAGCTCTGCTCTAGATAGCATGGTAAAAATAGCAGTGTGGCTATGGTGGGACAGGTAGTGGCTTAGGCTAGCTTCCCGAATACAAACCGGCAGACCCCTGGGAACATACCAGGATAGCCCGAGCTGTCACCATACTGCTTGTGGCTCGAGCAGAGCTGGTGTGTGTCTGTCTGCCCGTCCACACTGGGAAGCACCTTCCTAGCTGCTATGTAGACACACCCAAGTGATGTGCCAAAGTCACACAGGAAGTGTGTTGCAGTTAGCAAAAGAATCCAGTCTCCAAACTACCAGACCTTAACCCCAAAACAATCCTTCTCCCCTGAACGTCAGATTATATTGTGAAAGGAGAAACCTGTATTATCAATGAAAACAACAGAAAGTGGTGTTGTGTGGGAGAAAAGACATTATTAGGTACGTATGGAGAAAAACTCAAACTGGTGTGCATTATACAGGAAGCATAATTTGTACTGCAAAACTTCTTTTAATTAAGAGTCTTCCTATTAATCAGTATTTTACTCAGTGATCTCAATTGGTATGCAAATCCTGCATGTGACCAGATAGGTGCGTTAACTCCATAGTATTTAGCATTTAAAACACAGAGGTGTAACTGAAGTCTGAATGCAGTTAAGAATATGCATTGATTTCATATTTGAATTGATGGAAACATCTCTTATCTGCTGGAAGGCACATCTTGTATCCAAGTACAATTCACACTATATTTGGCAATGTAAAATTGCCTTTTGTTTGCACAAAAGAATACTAATACAATGTAGATTCACACTGTGCTTGAAAGAAAACCTTCCCCTTTCTGTGGAATATATATATATATATTTTTTATGATCCAAAATTAAAAATAAAAAGGGATGGTGCTTGACACAGTTAGTGCTTAGAGTTGCCAGGCATCCGGTTTTTGACCAGAACGCCTGGTCGAAAACGGACCCTGGTGGCTCCGGTCAGCACCACTGACCGGACCGTTAAAAGCCCGGGCAGTGGTGCAGTGGGGCTAAGGCAGTCTCCCTGCCTGCCCAGGCTCTGCATAGCTTCCAGAAGTGTCTGGCCTTTCCCTCCGGCCCTTAGATGCAGAGGCGATCAAAGAAGCTCCGCTTACTGCCCCTGCCCCCAGCACTGGCTCCTCAGCACCCATTGGCCGCAGTTCACGGCCAGTGGGAGCTGCGGTGGCAGTGCCTGTGGGTAGTGCACACCATGCAGAGCTACCTGGCCATGCCTCAGACTAGGGTCCAGACATGCTGGCCATGAAATAACTGTCCAGACCAGAACTATCCCTGTTGTTTAACAGAGGCTTTTCGTGCAGTTCACTTCCCACTTTATGAGAAGAGAACAGCTGTTTATACACCTTGGTGAGTCAATTGGATAAGTAGGACTAGGTCAGTCAAAACCCCAACTGCTTACCCTCAATCATGCTAAGGGTTTCAGGTTCCACAAGATCTCACATCCAGTCTGGGACCTGTAATTCCACTGGTTGCCTGAATACAGCTCTTAAGCATTCACAGGGCCGATGAGGGTTTTGCTCAGTAGTGAGATCAAGATCGGCTGTTCTTGGTCCAAGAGGATTCTCCTGCTCCGCCCCCTTAGAGATATGGTCTGCTGAGCTGGGTATACAGCAGAATCTGCTGGGCACAGGGACACATTTTCTCTTTGGTGAGATTTCCTTTCCAAAATCTCCAGCACTTTAGGAGAAATGGTTTTTCTGAGGGCTAATCCTGTTCCTTAATTAGTGGGTCTGCTGCTTGACTTGCCCTCATTTACACTGATTGTTCAAGAGTTGAAAAAATCCTGCCCTGGGTTCTTGACATCTGATGTTTTGATGTGAGGAAAATTTGCAACTGGCTTTGCAGTGAATGTGAGGGGAAGCTAGCACTACAGGAAACCGACATGTATTTTGATGAAAAAAGGCCCAGGGTAATGGAAGGAAACAATCAAAACCACATAATCTGATCACAGCCAGCACAAATGACACCTGGGAACCCAAACGTCTTCAGAACAGTTAATAACTGTTAAGTAATTTCCTCCGTTGAAGCTGAAATAAATATGTTTCATGTTGCTAATTAAATTACGTGCATAGACCAGTGCCAGAAAATCTCTGAGTGGAGTTGCAGAAACCCACAAAATGATTGCAGAGTGAAAGTGTGACCCATTATTGCATATTGATGCAATGCAGCCCCTGGGTATCATCACAAGTATTTGATGGCTGTGACTCCGTCCAGTCGTCTTCCTTCTCTTGCTTTCCACTTACACTTTCTTCCTAGCTTGGTGTTCGTCCTCCCAATTCCCACCCCACGAACTGTTGGCAGATATTTCTACAGCTCTGACCTGTTTGTTTTGTGCTGGACAATATAAAGCATGTTGCTGAGACCAGTGAAAAGGATTTTGATCAAACCTATGGAGCACCCCAAAGAGCTGCATGTGATTAGTACAATAGAATTTATTTAATTGATGTTTGTTTTGTGTTCATAGCAATACCCCTGGAGCCTTTCTGTACTGCTGTGATTTTGCATCGGGAGCAGTGGAGCTAGTAAAGGTATTTCAAGTGTTCACTTTAGAAAGTGTGATGTACCCCATGAGCCTGTCATTCAGAAAGCTGGAAGGAGACCATTCTTGTGAAAGGGAGCACAATGGTTTTGACAACTTTAAACTGGAGTTTTTAATACTCCAAAGAACAAAGTCCTTCTCTGCAGAGAGAGGAGTGAATGCCGCCAGTGGGCCTGTCTCGTCCTGAGCAAGATCCCAGAACAGAATCAGCTTTATGAGAAATATTTTACAAAACTGAATAATTGAAAAAACATTTCTTGAGTCATGGTAAATTGACTAACTACTACTATTCTCTGTTTCTCTTAAACTTAATCATTACAGTCACACTTGTCCTACAATTCAGCCTGGTGTTCTGCCTTTGTTCATGATGTGTGTGATGATTCCTTACCCTACCCTTTTCCAGATGAGATCCAGGATGTCATTCTGCTTGTCTTTGTGCTCTCTGCCATTCATCCTGACAGGTAAATGAAGACTAAAGGGCAAAGCAAATGTGTTTAAAGCTCTTTTATCACTAGTGGTTTTCAAGAATATCAAAGTGAGATGATGAATCTTGAATTTATTATTTAGTAAGCTACATTATATATAATGCAGGACATTTTAAATGCCACATTCGCCTTTTCGGAATCTAAGAGAGAAGCTGGTCAAACTACTTCATTAGTGAGCCTCCTGTCACCATCAAAATGAAATGAACTTCTTCTTGAAAGACATATACCTATTAAAAGTGACAGTGCTTCAAGCAAGTCACAAATTCAGAAACAGGCTACTAGTCTCCCAGAGGGAAATTATTCTTGGTGATCAAAAGCAAATATCTGTGATTTAGCATCTTACAACATGTTGATAAAGATCCAGGCTGCAATTCATTAGTTGCACTCAACTGCATACATATTGGCCTCTTATAAAGAGGATCACTTAAGAGGACCTGGCTTGTTCAGATTAGGCAAATTAATCTAATTTGCACTATATTGGGTTGGGAGCTATTAGCTTTATTACTGAAGCAACTCAATATCTGAAGAACCAGCTAACACTGACAAATTTTGAAAGAATATTCTTTCTCATGGGGAAAAATACGAAAGGGTATATATTATTCACACTTACTATTGAACTGCTCCTTTAACCAGACTGTATAAAAGGAAATGCATATTGCACATGTAATGGTAAATGTGTTGTTTTGAGAACTGCATTAAATATGGCCATCCGTGCTCAGCAGACATTAGAACAGTACTCACCTGAGTCAGTTTTACATTTGAGGACTGTTTTCTTGCCTGAATGGCTGAGTTATTAATCATTAGCTTTTGCAGAAAGACGATCTTTCCCAGAAAGCATATCTCTCCTTCCTGTTTGTGCAAAGATGAGCATGTGAGTCATGTGCAGAAGAGTGTTTTGCTAAGCCTGGGTGCAGATTCCAAACACAATTCAGACAGTAGATTGAAATTTGTGTAAGTGCAGCAATGCAGTGGGCAGGAAACCAGGCAAAATATATTTTATCACACCTTTTGTCCACGGGAGAAATGATAAAATGCTCACAGACAAAATTTCTGAGAGTGTTTTTCCCAGTGACCGTTAAGAATACAATTCTCCTCCCCCACCACCAAGATTAGCCAAATGAATGCTGACATGGGCATTTATATGTATAAATGCATATAGATTTCTGTGTGTAGATTCCTATGCAGTGTAATCCAGTCTCCAAAAGTTTTAAGTACTCAGATATACTTTCTTCATTACAATACCCCTAGACATAAAGTGGTTGCATAAAAAAATTGTAATCTAGACCCTTGTTGATTTTTATAACAATTGTCTAACAGCTTGAAATATAAGAAATGACAAGGAAAACCAAGAGATTGATAATGCAGAGCCTTAAATAAATAACACTTGGGTGCCTGGGAAATGTAAGGTTCTGGGATTATACATTCTCATTCAGCACCTTTGTTGTTAGCCATTGTGTTCTCGTTTTGACAGTTGCTGTTCTTTTACTTTATAAAGCAACACTCTTCTTTTCGGCTAGCAGCCCCCCTTTTGAAATTACATTGTTCTCAAAAACAAGATAATTGGGAAGCCATTAGCCTTCCTCTGTGCCATGTGGTATTCATACTGTGCCAAATTTTCAAAGGGTTCATGCTTCATGTGTGTGTAGAATTTGTCAGTATCCCCATGTGAGTGCACAGAACACACATTTTCACGTGCGGCGTTTCTAATTCTGTGCCCGCCTGTTTGCTCTGAGAACTCTTGTGTGTGTTTGTACATGCAGCTACCCCTTTTATGCTTGGGCAAAAACGTGCAAATTTTGTGTATGAACAAAACAGAGGCCCTTTAAATGTTTGTCTTCCTCTATTTCTGAATTTAAGCACAGGATTTCCTTTAAAAGTGCATGTTTTCCTTTTTGAATGGTTTCTCTTAGCACATAATTCTCCTTTTCTGCTTAGTTAAGGCCTGATCCTGCACCTTCAAAGTCAATGGGAGCAAAACTGGGCTTCTGCTCTCTTGCTAGATTGTGCTTCTAGCGATAGCCTTAAGCATGAGCCAGTGTGTGAGCTGGGGGAGGAGCCCAGGAGACACTGTACCTCAGAGACATCCCTTGGAAGTGCAGTGCCTGTGTGCTCATATCTTGTATTAGAGGAGGATGTATCTCACAATAGCTCTTTTCAGGGTGCAGCATACTCGCTCCTCCCCCACTTAGCACCCAGCCAGGTCAAGGTAAACTGGCCAAAGAAATGGGAAATAGAACAAAGAGCCTTTTCATGAGCGTGACATTTACTCCTTCGGTGAATGCAAATGGTTTGGTGATCTTAGGTAAGGGTAGATTAATGCTAGAAAAGGCCCAGATTCACCAAAATTTCAGGGCTTTAGAGGATGCTAGACTTTTCTTGACTATGCTTCCTGCCAGTATCTTCAGACAAGTTTCTCCTGCCAAATTCCCCTCCATTGACAGATATCAAACTCTTCCTTTTATTCCACTAGGATAGAGACTCGTAGTCCACTGTTGTGTGTATGGTATAAATACATAGATAGATAGCTGGATTAGAGAGAGAGCTTCTTGTCTGCCTCCTGCTCCAGAGTCTTTTGGCAGGAAGATCAAAGAGACAGCCCGATCCACCCTATCCTGGCAGGTAGCCCAACCCATCCTACCTTGGTAGCTGGCTGTTCATTCAGCTTTATGCCACACAACTGCCTGCTGCTTTACTTGTAACTCACTGAAGATCCAGGCTTCCTTTGATCTTGAGGGATTGGATCTCAAGAATCTTACTTTAATCCATTCTGATATTTTGCTAAAGAGGAGGAAAGGACTCTCTCCCACCATTTTATATTATTCAATAAAAGTTCCTTTTGCATTTTTGTGCCTTTGCATCTTTGTAAAAAAAAAAATTGTTCTTCCTACTGAAGCTGTTTGTTAGTGTCTGACATTTTTACGTGATTGAAGACAGTCCCTTCTCACTGAGCCTTCAAAAACAACATGTTGAACCCAGTGGCAAGAGAAAAGCTACGTTTGGAATTACACCAGTGTCACATTTTATTTTCTAAGGATGCAAGGAGTTGTGAGTAGACTGGCCAAATTATTGAAACCTGGAGGGATGTTGTTGTTTCGAGACTACGGAAGATACGATACATCTCAGCTTCGTTTTAAAAAAGGTATTTCCTAAGAGATAGTTTAGTATTTATTTTTCACTTTGCATATCTTTTAAAGGGATAGCACAGTCATTCTATTCACAATTTTTATCTTTTAGGCCGCTGTTTGTCAGAGAATTTTTATGTACGAGGAGACGGTACCAGAGTTTATTTCTTTACAGAAGGTAAAACAAATTTCAGTTTTATAGAAAAGTTCTGAGTGTCTCTTTAGATGACATGGGGTACAAAGCCACTTAAAAAGCTATGTAAGTAATTTTCATACCCCTTTAACTCTCCATTTTTCAAAAACATTAAGCTCATTTTTGTGGAAGATTTTTTTCTTTTCCAGCATCAGACTTTGATTCCCTCCCTCAGCTGTGTCATTGAAGCTTAAGTTATTCTTCAACTATTTTAATTTAACAGCAGTTTGAGTGCCTCTTTTTACCCTTTATAAATGTTTCCTCTGCACTAACATCATTGCTTTATTTCTGTCACTATATCAGATTATATAGAGGATTATACAGGAGCACACAATTGTTTTTATGGGACTAGTAAAAAGTATATAGTCCATTTTTTCCATTTTCTTCTTTTTAAATTCGTAGGACTGGGTTCATCAATTTTAGCAAGAAGTAGGTCTATACTGGGAGGAGTTTCCTACTGGAGATTAGCAGTTTTAATTAATTAGGTACCTTTATGATGATTCTTGGGGTATCCAGGACTATGAGTCACCTCGTTACCTCCCTGCCTCCAGTGAGAAGGAGAACTGCTTGTGCTTAACTCTCAGTTCCCTGACACCTCCAGTCTGTTAACCACCCAAACAATCTCCTCCGGGCTTTGCCAGCCCTTACTTTGTCTTGCAGGTTAACCATAGGTGCACATGAGTCCTTGATCCCCTTTGAAGCATTCCCCTGTAGTGTTCAACGCCTTATCCACTGAACACCCATAGTAACACCAGGCCTGCTGTCCCCAAGGAACAGTGTGCACACCAGCTTGAATGATTCAACTCAGGACCATCTCCTTGTATAATACCACAGCACTGAGATTTATTTATTGTGAAAACAATAATAAGTTTTTTATCAGCAATCGAGATTTAAGAGGTAGTGAGTAAGTATAATGGAAACAGATGGGTTATATAAAACAAAATCATAATACAATCCACAGAGACTAAATTTAATCTCAAATCTAAATAAGTTTGTCTCATCCAGATGTCCTTTGCAGTGCTTCAACCAAGCCTGGTTGTGATCCATTTTCATGAATGCAATAGCACTGCTCGATGACTTCCTAGGTGTAGGATAAAGGGTGTCTTCCTTGTCTTCATTTTATATTCCCTAAAGTTCATTGCTGGTACCTCCCGGAGTCCGGCCAATCCCCACCGTAGGTTATTCTCAGGTGCACTGTCTTCCTGCTAACTTCATATCTCCCCTCTGACTTTGTAAATGACTTCCCTTTGTGTTAACTTATTGTGCTTAATTTGCACGCAAACCAACAGAGACAGATAAATAAACATCCTTGCTCTGACAGAAACCTATTTGTCAAGTCTGCCTTAATACAGATTTGAGCAATATATTTTAGTATGCATACAAAACTCCTTACATAGTATTTGTACAGATCTTACATAACAATATTAATGACCAGCGTAACCCTGGCTTTCGTTTAAGACCTCACAAGATATTCTTTGGTGAACGAGAATGTAAATACCGTAATCAGGATATTCCTGTAACTCCCTTGCCAGTTAGCACTGAGGGGTTTA
Source organism: Gopherus evgoodei (assembly GCF_007399415.2). Classification (NCBI taxonomy): domain Eukaryota; kingdom Metazoa; phylum Chordata; order Testudines; family Testudinidae; genus Gopherus; species Gopherus evgoodei. The sequence goes on from NC_044332.1 coordinate 41,093,073, forward strand.
TGGGTCACAACCTTCGACCTACTTTTGATAGCATCCGCAGTTTTACACAGGATTTAACTCTGACTTGCATGATGTTAGCCCCCAGGTAACAAGGGCATGAGATCCAAAGTCAGATCTCTTAAAGAAATACCATTAAGCAGCTAAACGGTGGTTCTTAGGAGCTGATTGTGTTCCCATGACCCATACATAGAGCAGTCTCAGTTTGTGGGTCTTCCCCCTCTCACGGGTCTGGGGACATTCAAGTTTTACTGGAATTTTACTATAATTGGAATTTTACTCTGAAGAGTCTCACCTCTAATGCTTTCTTAAAGATCCTTCCTACTGTGAAAGAAATATCTTTTATACTTGAAGTAAACATGCTGGGCCAAATAATGGACTGGAGAACATGTGCTGGTGCTTTATTTCTGGCAGATCCTGACTGTCTCTGGCAGGTATCTCTGGCTTGAGTAGAATCACCCATGGCTCTGTGAATGACTGTTGGCCTCTTAGGGCTGTTAGCAGTGAACAAAACCTGGCACAGCAGCCAAGGATTTGGGGAACACAAAGGGGAGTTTTATGTGCCTATACCTCCCTGGCCTGCACTGTGTGCAGTACAGCTGGAGCCAAGAGTCTGGCCTGACATCTTTGTAATAAGAGTGGGGAAGTGAGTAGGAGGGATTCAGATATTAACTATGGGGTGGGGGAACCCTAACATGCCATGGGATCTCTTGATTCTTAGCAGAAAATGGGGAGTGCCTACTGTGGTAAATTCTGGCTCCATTTATACAGCTTAAGAAATCTGGTTGCTATGGTGAATTTGTGTTATTAAAAACTGCTGGGTCATGAGTGCCTGTATTATGTGGATCCACCATTGCTGACAGGTCCTGTAGCAAGTACACACATGAGAGTAACACCGGGGAATATTTAATGTTAATGATGGCACTTTGACTACACAGAGGCTATTCTAAAAAGCAGCTGCATCCTTAGAAAACTGGTTTTAGCTTCACCTCTTGGAGGTAGGAGCAGTGAAAAGTTATATAAAGGACAGAACAAAAGAAGTGGGAGGGGCAGGGGATTTAAATAGCAAGCCACACAGGAACAGAGAGTCTAGATAGGAAAAGAAAGCATGAGATAGGAGGGAGCAAAGTCATCCAGCATGTAGCAGCCTCATAGGGGCAGTGGAGCTCTGCCCACTTATCTGAGCCCAGATGGCCCCAAGGACTCTGGACAACCCAAGGGACTCTAACCCAGGGTCCTCAAACTGAGGGTCGAGACCCCTCAGGGGATCGCAAGATTATTACATGTGGGGTCACGAGCTGTCAGCCTCCACTCCAAACCCTGCTTTGCCTCCAGTATTTATAATGGTGTTCAATATATAAAAACGTTTTTTTAATTTATAAGGGAGAGTCACATTCAGAGGCTTGCTGCGTGAAAGGGGTCACCAGTACAAAACTTTGAGAACCACTGCTCTAACCCCAGCGCAAAGAATGCCCTGTAGTGGGAAGGAAATTGCGGCAGGGTTTATGGTGTTCTTTGTTTTGTATGAGCTGTACTCTCTTGGTTTCTATGTGATTAAGTATAAAAGAGTATTAATGTGTTAGACTTTGTGCAAAGTGTGTGTTTGTGTTAACTGCTTCACAACTGCTGTATGCCCTTGAGGGAGTTAAACTTTAATCAGAAGCTTCAGACCTTTAAGGTGGAGTTTACAGGATTGGGTGCTAGGCAGCAGGTCTGTGCTCTGAGGCTTCATCTACACTACACAGCACTGCCTGTGGCATGTAGGAACTTGCCTCAGCAAAAAGCAAGCTGCATCCACACTGCAGTGTGTAGCTACAAGTCTCAATGAAAGGCTGTGGCAGAGAGAAGGTAGCAGGAAACTCCTTGCTGTCAAAGCCCTTCACTGCAGCAAGGAAAGCCTCTGGCAGGAGGGAGGCAGTGGGAAACGGTTCTGTCAGAGCTTTTCCTCCCTTCTGACGACTTTCTCTACTGTGGGGAAAGCTCCAGCAGCAGGGAACTGGCAAAGCCTTTCCTTGCTGCTGGAGCCTTTCATGGCAGTAGGGCCTTTCGCCGCTGCCTCCCCCCTGCCAGAACCTTTCCTCGCCTCATGGAAGAGACTCTGGCAGAAGGCAAAGGTTCCAGCAGCGGGGAGCTGGTGGAGCCTTTCCCCTGCTAGAGTCTTTCTCCACTGATGGAGTCTCTTCCTGCAGAGTGGAAAAGCTCCAACAGTGGGACATCACATTGCTCAAAATGGCAGTGTAGCTGGAGAGGCAGGGCTTGGGCGAGTAGAGAGCATACATACCCACACCTTCAGGACTGTCTTTTCTCTACTTGCCTGTACTGGGCCTCACTGGCTACGCTGCTGTTGTTACTTGTGCTGGGGGGACTATGCAAGTATGTATGATGAAAGGGGTGTGCAGTGTAGACACACCCAGAGAGCCTGCCTTGGGGCAGTGGCTGGACTCCATTCAGGCTCCCTGGGCTTAAAACGTTCTGGGATCATGGGGACACAGGCTTACATTCCCTACCCAGCAGTCCAGGCGGTGACTGAAAGGAGTGCCCAGACAGATTAGTAGCACCTGCTTATCAATAGAAGACATCACTTAGCTGAGGTGCAGTGATAGAGAATGACATTGGCATTAGCAGTTGGGACTCACCACAGAAGATGTTAAAGGTAGTTTTATACAGTAGTTTTTATACTTTAATGTGGAAACCAAGGGGTACATCTACACTGCAATAAGACCTGCAGCACGGCTGTGGCTGGCCCGTTATCTGACTCAGGCTTGAGGGAATTGTCAGAGCCCATGCTCCAACCTGAGCCAAAATGTCTACAGTGCAATTTTTAACCCTGCTGCCCAAGGTCCTGAGCCCTAGTTAATTGACCCAGGCTCTGAGACTTGGTGCTGCAAGTTTTTTGTTGCAGTGCAGACATATCCAGAATGATCAAAATGTTGTATATTTGCCTTCCTCAAATCCAGTGTAACTTGGAACCCTGAAAAAAGGTTGTTATATACTATGAGCAATGTATTCTGGACCCCAGGTGTGAGATTTTATACTGTATTACAACTCAATGATGCCACAAAGATTCTTTCTTTCACAGAAGGATTTCTCATGGACTGTTCTAGCTCTGGGTTATCAGATTACAAAGCAGAGCTGATTCCAGCTCTGAAGAACTACAGTATATGTGTTAAATTGGTAAATTTCTTTAACTGGCTGTATCAGTTTGGTTTTTTTTAATTATAGTAATTCTACTTCTCATTTGGGGAACAGATGAGGTCCACAACATGTTTACCCTGGCTGGGTTAGTTGAAGTGCAGAATCTAGTTGATCGACGATTACAAGTCAACAGGAAGAAAAAAGTGAAAATGCAGCGAGTTTGGATACAAGGCAAGTTCCAAAAACCATTTCAGCCACCTCAGAATAGCCGCCAATAGGCACCCTCATAGCTAAATATATAGTATTCCCCAGAGACCAAAACAAGTGAGTGCATATGTATTTCCTGTGGATCCTATGTTAACTGCTGAAAAGGCAGAAAAAATGTTGAACTGAAAGCATTTTCTTTAAAAAGTGTACTTTTTTGTTAAGAAGTGCTGTGGAAAAATGCCTCTTGTCTCTGCTTGTGTACATAATAAAATGGCCGTGCACTAACCTATTCATATCTCAATGACCTCTTATTATTTGGTTTGAATAGTTGAACAATAATATTAAAATATAACAAGTCAACTTGCTGCTGCAATTCTCATAATTTGTGAAGAGAATTTTAGACTGAAATGGAATTGTCTTGCATGGTTTAAGCACAGGAATGCTGGTTCTCATAGTTAAAGCTGCTCCTACCCTCTCTCCTCATATGGTCCCAGAGCCTGGGCCCTAGCCCAAGCTCAGACCCAAACATCTAAACTGCAATTTTATAGTCTAGCAGCCCAAGCCCCAGGAGCCCAATTCAGCTGACTTGGACCAATCGCAAGTGTTTTATTGCCGTGTAGACATACTTTGAGAAATCCCCTACACCAGGGGCTCTCAACCTTTCCAGACTACTGTACCCCTTTCAGGAGTCTCATTTGTCTTGCATACCCTCACGGTTAACCTCACTTAAAAACTGCCTGCTTACAAAATCAGACATAAAAATACAAAAGTGTGACAGTACAGTATTACTGAAAAATTGCTTACGTTATCATTTTTACCGTATATTTATAAATCAATTGAAATACATATATTGTACTTACATGTCAGTGTATAGTATATAAAGCAGTATAAACAAGACAGAATATGAAATTTTAGTTTGTACTGACTTTACTTTTATGTAAAAAGGATTGTATTTAATTAGATTAGGGAACTTAAGCCTTTCCCAATGGCTAAGTAGCAGTCTGGGATATAGGGTGTATTGAGAAGACTGGGATGAGGTAGCGGAAAGAGGCAGAAGTTGAGGCAGTCATGTTTGTTTGGGACTGTGATTGGCAGAAACACCTAACACTGGGAAGCAGAGGGCTAATTAGAGCCTTTGGACCCAATTGGCCTTGCCCCGCTGTACCTGCAGGAGATGTCAGGCCTGGAGGAGGGGAGTTAAAAGGAGGAAACTTATTCCGATTCAAGGCTGACCAGGAAGGAGATCAGAACTCGGCTTCTCATGCTGTGAGAGAAGCCTGGTTGCAGACAGAAACTGAGGATGAGGTAACCTCGCCTCGTCTCCTGGCGGAAGGGATGACCAGACACTGAGAGACTGGTTGAAATCCTGATTGAAGACAAGCACTTCAGGTTCATCATACCATGGTTTTGAGGAATTTTTTTCTGATTTCTTATGAACCATAATACCCTGGAAGAGGTAGGACTGAAGTGTGACTTGGCTAGAGGGCTAAAGCACTGCTACGTTGGACCTTGCAAGAGACAGCAAACCTATCAGCAGAGACACCTGGCTGTATGAGTCATGCCCTGACAGGCCACAAAGAGTTGTTGCAGAGATAAATCCAGGGATTCCAAGGGCGGTAGACAGAGCATAGCGATTTATGCTTAAGAAATAGGCAAGTGTCCTGTTAACTCAATAGGGTGAGTCCTGTTAACTCAATAATAACTGTCCTGTGCTAACGGTCCTTGGCTTTTGGCCTCAGAGTTATTGTTCTATAAGGACATGATCTGTCAGGTTCATTTAGCTCATGATACAATGATAAACAGTGAGCATTCTCAGGTTAATCTAAATAGTGTGCACACATTGAAGAATTAATGTCTGCAATATATTCTAGGCTAGTAGCTGAAAGCCCATGCTGTCATGCAGGCGTAATTTGTAAAGTCATGTGGAAAATGACTGAGAACTTAAAAATTGGATGGTAACAGACCACGAATCTTAGTGCTGTTTGAACCTTGTGATATACTAAACAAAAATGGCTCTCAGCCATGCCTGTAGTTGTTTCCATCTCTTCACACTGACTCAACAGACATTCTAGGCATGAGAGTGATGTATGGCGTGGTTATGTGGGTGGCTATGATGATTTGTGTGTGGGTTGTATTGGCTGGGTGAGTTGCGTTGACTTGTAAGGGTAGCAGAAGAGGAGGGATTGTTCTACAACGAAGGACTAGTTGTATTTGGAGTTATTGTGTGTGCTGGCTGTGTTGATTTGTGTGGTTGTGTTGATTTGTGTCGGGGAGCGTTGTGCTGGGAGATTTGTGTTTAATTTATGTAGGTGGTGAATAGGTGTATGCTTCAGTGAAGGGCAATGTCTGTTTGGGGTTCTTATGTATGCTGGTTGTGAGTGGTTGTGTTGATTTGTGTTGATTTTTGCAGGTGGCAGTTGGGCACACAGGTGTGGTATTTGAGCCAAGAAATCCACCATCTGTGTGGTCTCCCTCCCAACCAGTTAAGTTTGATGCATCCAAATTAGCTGTAGAGTAAGAATGGTGACTGGTTGAATTACCTCTGATATCGCACTGGTTTAGGATTCTTGGCATGGTATAGACACATGCCTTAGTATGGCTGTGCAGGTGTAATTTTTAAGTCAGGATGGCTGTGTTCTTAAAAACTGGATGGTAACAGACCTCATAACCCAGTGATGATTCAACCTGCTGATATTCTGACCAAAAAGAGCTTGTAGCTGCCTCCATTGCATCACAGTACTCAGCAGCCATTTTAGGCTTCAGAATGACATTCCTGGAATCTTTTTAGATAGATAACTGTAGACCATCAGTGCCAAATCAGTTTATTTTACCGGTTCACAGACATACTACATCTGATAAATATCATCTCTCTCCTTAATCAGAAGTATTGGTTTACAGAGAACCTTATTAAAAGATGAAGTAAGTATTAGCAGAAGCACCTTTTGTTTGAAAGGGTGGTGGTGGTTGTATCAAAATATTATACAACTACCACATTGCACCCTATAGGCGGTTAAGTCTCAGTGAAGGGTAAAGTATTTGGGGCCAGACATTACGGGCTTTACATATGCACACTTCCCATCTAGCTTTTAGCTTTCTTTCCTTTTTTTGTTTGAGTCTGGCCTAACTAAGCCATTGTATTTTTATTTATATTTATTTATGCAAGCAACAGCCATCTGGTTTGCTGGTAGCACACAGCTGATTTCTGTATACTGAAAAATAAAGCAAGATAAAATTTATAGAAAAGGTACTGGGAGTACTGTGACCACACTTTAAGAAAGATGTGGGCAAATTGGAGAAACTCCAGAGAAGAACAACAAAAATAAGATGTTTTAAAAACATAATTTATGAGGGAGGGTTGAGGAATTTGCATATTTAGTCTAGAGAATAGAAAGCTAAGGAGGAGTTATGATAACAAATCTGTAAAGGACTGTTATAAAGAGGATCGTGACCAATTATTCTCCTTGTCCACCAAAGGTAGGACAGGAAGTAATTAGTTTAGTTTGCAGCAAGGGAGATATAGGTTAGATAGTAGGAAAGCATTTCTAACTATAAGGATAGTTAAGCATTGGAACAGGCAATTTGGAGGGGCTATGGAATCCCTGTCCTTGGAAGCTTTTAAGAACAGGTTAGACACATGCCTGCCAGGGATGGTCTAGGTGTACTTAATCCTGCCTCAGTGCAGGGTGATGGACTACATGAGCCTCTTGAAGTCCTTTCCAGCCCTATATTTCTATGATTCCTTCCATTATGGTAGATGTGAAATGTCCCTAATTTGTCAAAATATTTTTGTTACACTTTTAATGTATTCTGTACAGGTAAGTTATTTTAAATATGTGGCAAAGGTCTGAGCTTCCCCCTCTTCTCAGAGCATGTAGCATGGTAGAAGGTAGGAAATAATGCACATTGCATTTTAATGTCTTCCATTCTTCAGTGCCAAAATGAAGTCTTCGTAGCTTTTTAATCTACCGTGATCATTTTAGACCAATAGCATTTTAAATCGCAGGAGTTATAGGTGGAAAAAATCTCACTAGATCATCCAAACCATTTTCCTTCCCATTCAGCTAAAATGTGCTTTTGTTAAATTTCTAGACCCTTATTAGGCCCTAGGGTAAATTACAAAAACATAAGTCCTTGTTTTCTACATTTCACACAGAAGAATTTTATGGACCTGATCCTGTATTCCTGCTAAACATGTAGCTCCTGTGGAAGTCAGTGGGAGTTTTGTGTGCACAAAGCTTGCAGTGTTTGGCACTAAATCATTTATCCACCATTCAGACTTAGCCACATGTAGGGTGAAATATGGTAGCTCTGTAACTGTAGAGATATGCTACACCACTGTTTAGGACAAGAAGTGAAGAATATCACTTTTATTATGAACTATAATGGGGATTTTCGGGAGACAGAATGTAATTACCCCCAATTGAAATTTAACCAGGACACAGGGAGAGTTAGCATCCCTACCACTGCAAAAAGTGTTGAGCTCTTTCCTGACCACAGCTGATCAGCACCTCAGGATACCTGATAACTAAGACAAATTAGTTAAAAAATGCAACAAATCAACACAATGTAATATTGGCATTATTCATCTAACTGTATAATATGTTGTTTTGGCTGGACAAGTTTATTCATCTGATTCGTGGAGGGATGAGCAGTCTACTATATTAGTATATGATATTTATTGGTTTTTAAAAAAAATATTAATGTAATTTTCAATTGTTGCAAAGGCCTTCAGAGCATGAGAAAGTGCCTTTTGGTTGAACAATTAACAGGGAAATAAACAAAATTTTATTATAAATCTAAAATTTAAAGATTAGATAACGTACTTTAAAACAATGGTTTTCCACTTTAAAGGATGACTGATCATGTGCTCTACATTTAAACTATAAACAGTGATTTAGAATCTAATTCTTACGTGTTCATCTTGCAAACCCAGCAAGACTCTCATGGTGACAAAACACTGTGTCCAGTTTCAGAGGTTTTCCAGCTTGCCTCCCTCTGATATTTTGGGTTCAGTCTGGTAAAGACAGATACTCAATGGACTCCTTGTAAGTGTTCCATTAACATCCTTGAACGAGAGATGGATTGACTCTGCATCACACATCCTGCTAAAGTAATGTCAGTTTACTAGTCTGTAGTGCAGAAAAGTCTTTTCCATATGTCTTCAGAAGAATCCTTACCAATATATCATATTAATTCAGAAGATGTCATCAACTCCAAAATATCTACTATTTATAAGTCAACAAATTATATCTTTGATGTATTGACACATTTTATTTAGTTTCAAAACAAGAAATATTGAACTCTTTTTATTGATGGCTTTTAAAATACAGAATAACACCAAAAAGCTTAAACATAAATTCAGGTCATAATCAACAGGATCATAAGTCACAGAAAGATAGAATAATAACTGTAACGTATATAATATATTGAAAGCTCCTTAGGTGGTAACCTGAAAATCACACAAGAAAGGAATGTCAAAAATTTCAGTTCCACTCAACCGCAGCAACATGCCTCTTTTATAAAAACAAAGCCCACCTCATCTCAGGAGGGCAAACAATACCCATCATGCCCAGTGAGGTGACAGGGAGTCCAATAACACGAGGAAACCATTTCCTACTGTGTGTGAAAACTGTCCTGTGAAAAAAGTAGTATATGAGCGTGTAATTTAAGAGTGTACCATAATGCATAGGCACAAGGGAGCCAAATTAAGGTTGTGTGGACAACCCTAATCCTAGCATTTCCTAACTTTTGAGTGCTTGACTCTATAACCTTAATAATTTTTTGACATAGGTTTTTTGTACTTACATGGGGGAGCGGGGGAAGAGAGAATGAATTTTAATACTAACTAAAGCAGAGAGCTATTTAAAACTAATAAATTTTCACCCACCTCCAAAGCATATTCCCCCTTGGGCACTACTATTTTTTGACTTTTATGATGAAATATTATATGCCTTGCCTTTAGTCCATATGTATCACAACATATTTTAATATATGGAATATTTTATTTGTTGTATTTTATATGTGCCATATTATGTGATCTTAAAACTGCAGGAAGATTTATGATGTACCTGCTTATTCTTTTTCTTTTGGAAAAAAATGTTTTTCCATTTTTCAAGTAGAACTGTAAAGTTGCAGTAGCTAAAATCCTAACGTCTTGTGACACTAATGCAAAAAAACCCCAGAAGTCTGTACACACTGATTATGTTTATTGAATTAAGGCAGAACAACTAAATTTATTCCATGTGTTCTATTTAAATCAATGCTGTATGTCCAGATTAGCACCTTTAAGTTCCTCCCAGACCTGGCTTCAGTTACATGTGTATCTGTTCCACAGAACTTCAGTGAATATATATAAACTAAAGAAATTGTTTAAGAAGAAATCACAGCTGGACAGTCCTTGAGCCTTTTGTGGGATTCTAACACAGTTCTCTTTGGCAGGAACATATCTTCAACGTTCTTATTTTTAGAAAACAACAGCCAACCCAAACAGAAACATTGTTAATGAGAGACACATCCAAAGGGCCTTATTTCTCAAGATCCCTCAGGAGTGTTAAATCTAATGCCTGTGTAACAAAGCCTTGCATCCTTCACATCATTTAGCTCACTGTGAGCCAAAGGCATCCCTGATGCAACACCATTGAAAAGATGGGGGGAGCAGTGAAGTGGCAAAATTTGCAGATTATGCACAATTATGTAGGTTAGCGATGTCTGTGAGGGATTGAGAAAGAGATATAAAAGCTAGGTGAAACGGGCAGTTCAGGGGCAAATGAAATTCACTGTTGACAAATATAAGATAATGAATATTGTAAAGAAATAATCTGAGCTATTCATACACATTGCTGTTTTCTAAATTAACCATAATCACACAGGGAAAAGACCTGGATATTTTTATGCACGGCTCAGTGAAAACCACTGCTCAGTGTGTATTGGCAGTTATAAAAACAAACAAAATGCTAATATGTATAAAGAATGGGATAAAAATAGTACTGAAAATATTGTGATGCCATAACGTAAATTCAGGGTATGGCTCATTTGGAATACTGTGTTCTGTTCAGGTCTCTCGATCTCAAAAAAGATATAGCAGTAATAGATGGTGAAAGTTATTAGAGGCATGAAAAGATATTATATAAGGACAGAGCGAAAAGATTAGAACTTTTTAATTTAGAAAGGAGATGAATAAGCAGGAACACAATAGAGGTGTGTAAAGTTTTGCTTAATATAGAGAAGGCCAGTTGGGTGTTTCTAGTTACCTTTTCATATAATACAGGAACAAGGGGTTATTCAATCAAATTGAAAGGCAACAAACGTAAACTAATAAAAGGATTTTTTTTTAAGTAGTACACAATTAGCCTCAGAAACTCACTGTCACAAGATATCATTGGGGCTAGGACCTTAGATGGATTTCAAAAATGAAGACTCTACAGGTATGTGGAGAATGGAAAAATTAGAATTTACATTATTTAGGCTAAAAATAATTGGGGACATAAACCCTCATTCTTTAGCGCATAAACCAATCACTAAATGTTGGGTTTAGAAAGAAACTTCTCCTATGGTCAGGATTATTCCATCATTTTCTAATACTGGATAAGATTTCTTGCACTTTTCTCTGAAGTATCTAGTATCAGCCAGCGTTGGAGCTGGGATATACCATTGGCCTGATGCTGTAGGGTAATTCTTACGGAAACGTAATTGAATCAAGGTAGAGGGGAAAGCACCATTTTAAAAAATGGAAGTGAGCTCATCTATATTCCAACAGGTAGTCTATATAGCACAGAGGTGGGCAAACTATGGCCCATGGGCCACATCCGGCCCACAGGACCCTCCTGCCCAGCCCCCAAACTCCTGGCCCGGGAAGCTAGCCCCTGGCCCTTCCCCTGCTGTTCCCCCTCCCTCGCAGCCTCAGCTCACTGTGCCGCCGGCGCAATGCTCTGGGCGCCAGGGCTGTGAGCTCCTGGGGCAGCACAGCTGCAGAGCCCGGCCTGACCCAGTGCTCTGTGCTGCGTGGTGGCAGTGGTGGTGTAGCCTGGCTCCAGCGCCGCCAGCCACTGGTGCTCCAGGCAGTGCGGTAAGGGGGCAGGGAATGGGGGCGCTGGATAGAGGGCAGGGGAGTTCGGGGTAGTGGTCAGGGGGCGGGAGTGTGGATAGGGGTTGGGGTGGTCAGATGGGGAACGGGGTTGAATGGGGGCAGGGGTCTTGGGGGAGCAGTCAGGAAGGAGGGGGGTGAATGGGGTGGTGGGGGACAGTCAGGGGAAGGGGTTCTGGGAGCAGTCAGGGGACAGGGAGAAGGGGTGGTTGGATGGGGAAGGGGTCCTGGGGGGGCCGTCAGGAATGAGAGGAGGGTTTGGATGGGACAGCGGGAGTCCAGGGGTGGTCAGGGGACAGGGAGTGGTAGTATGTGGATGGGGCAGAGGTCCCAGGAGGCCGTCAGGGAACGGGGTGGTTGGATGGAGCAGGAGTCCGGGGGGGGCAGATAGGAGGTGGGGACCAGGCCACAACCCCCTCCCCTAACTGCCCTCCATACAATTTATGAAACCTGATGTGGCCCTCAGGCCAAAAAGTTTGCCTGCTCCTGATATAGCAGCTAGTAGTCTGTGTAAGTTGACAAATTCAGTACAATGCAGAAAAGAGGTACATAACTGTCGGCTTCATTCTCGTATGACTTCACAGTGTCACCATAAATAGATATTTAGACAACTCCAAAGTGAAGGGAATAAAAAGGAAAGTTGATTTGATAAATGTATGTGAAATTGATTAATTATGCCTAGTTGAAGCTGGCTGTGTTGGATGATTCTGATGTGCAGGCAAACATTCATTTTCTTTTTCTCTACTGTCAGACTTTCTCTGGTTTCTGTTTCCTTCCAAACAGCATGTGCTGTTTAAATAGGTGAGCTGCATCTTTGGACTCTGAGTGCTGTTTTGTTGTGTGAGATCTAGCAAATGTACTTTGGTTCCTGGTCACATGCTCAGGTTTAACTGATCATCATAGAAACTGGAAGGGACCTTGAGAGGTCATCTACAGTGCCCTGCACTCCTGGTAAGGACTGAGTATTTTCTAGACCATCCTGACAGGTGCTTGGATATTTTTTGAGAGCAGATCAGACAGCCTCCCTTTGCAATTTATTCCAGTGCTTAACCACCCTGACAGGAAGTTTCTCCTAATGTCCAACCTAAACCGCCCTTGCTGTAATTTAAGTCCATTGTTTCTTGTCTTATCATAGGAGGTTAAGTAGAACATTTTTTCCTCTCCTCCTTGTGACAACCTTTTATGTACTTGAAAACTGCTATCATGTCCCCTCTCAGTCTTCTCTTCTCCAGACTAAACAACCCCAATTTTTTCACTCTTCTCTCATAGGTCATGTTTTCTAGACCTTTAATCATTTTTGTTGCTCTTCTCTGGACTTTCTCCAATTTGTCCACTTCTTTCCTGAAATGCGGAGCCCAGAACTGGACACAATACTCCAGTTGAGGCCTAATCAGCATGGAGTAGAGCAGAAGAATTACTTCTTGTGTTCTGGTTGCAGCATTCCTGCTAATACATCCCAGAATTATGTCTACTTTTTTTACAACAGTGATGTACCATTCACTCATATTTAATTTGTGATGCACTATGTCCCCCCCACCAGATCCTTTTCTGCAGTATTCCTCCTTTGGCAGTCATTTCCCATTTTGTATGTATGCAGCTGATTGTTCCTTCCTAAGTGGAGTACTTTGCATTTGTCCTTACTGAATTTCATCCTATTTACTTCTGACCATTTCTCCAGTTTGTCCAGATGATTTTGAATTTTAATCCTATTCTCCAAAGCACTTGCTACCCCTCCCAGTTTGGTGTTCTCTGCAAACTTTATAAGTGTACTCTTCATGCCTTTAACTAAATCTTTGATGAAGATATTGAATAGAACTGATCCCTGCAGGATCCAACTCGTTATGCCTTTCCAGCTTGACTGTGAACCACTGATAACTACTCTCTGGGAATGATTTTGCAACCACTTATGCACCCACCTTATAGTAACTCTATCTAGGTTGTATTTCCCTAGTTTGTTTATGAGAAAGTCATGTGAGACAGTGTCAAGATATGCCACATCTACAGCTTCCCCGCTATCCACAAGGTTTGTTACCCTGTCAAAGAGAGCTATTAGGTTGGTTTGACGTTTGTTTTTGACAAATCCATGCTGACTGTTACTTATCACTTTATTATCGTCTAGGTATTTCAAATTGATTGCTTAATTATTTGCTCCATTATCTTTCCCAGTACTGGAGTTAAGCTGAATGGTCTGTAAATTCCCTGGGCAGTCCTTATTTCCCTTTTTATAGATGTGCACTATATTTGCCCTTTTTCAGGCCTCTGGAATCTCTCCCGTCTTCCATGACTTTTTGAAGATAATTGCTAATGGCTCAGGTATCTCCTCAGTCAGCTCCTTGAGTATTCTAAGATGTATTTTGGAGACTTGAAGATATCTAACTTGTCTAAGTAATTTTTAACTTGTTCTTTCCCTGTTCTAGCCTCTGATCCTACCTCGTTGGCATTCACTGTGTGAAATGGCCAGTCGCTACGAACTTTTTGATGAAAACCAAAACAAAAAAATAATTGAGCACTTTTGCCATTTCCACATTTTCTGTTATTGTTCGCCCCCCCCTCGACCCCCCGAGTAACAGGCCTACCCTGTCCTTGGTCTTTCTCTTGTTTCTAATGTAGTTGTAGTATGTTTTTTGTTACCCTTTATGTCTCTAGCTAGTTTAGTCTTGTTTTGTGCCTTTGCCTTTCTAATTTTGTTATTTGTTATTTGTGTTGTTTGTTTATTTTCATCCTTCATAATTTGACCTAGTTTCCACTTTTTGTAGGACTCTATTTTTCAGTTTCAGATTATTGAAGATTTTCTGGTTAAGCCAGGGTGGTCTCTTGGCATGTTTCCTATCTTTCCTATGGAGTGAGAGAGTTTGCTTTTGTGCCCTTAATAATGTTTCTTTGGAAAAACACCAACTCTCTTGAATTGTTTTTCCCCTTAGACTTGCTTCCCATGGGATCTTACCTACCAACTTCCTGAGTTTGCTAAAATCTGCATTCTTGAAATGCATTATTTTTATTTAGCATATGTGGGGTTGGGTAGCAATTTTCCCTCCAGTCAAATTGGCAGTGACCTTAGGGTGGTTTTTGCTGCCTTCTGCAGCATGAGTGCAGGTCACTTGCCAGGATTATCTGGGTGTATATCACTTAATAATTTCCATGCCATAGCATGATTCTTGGGCACCAGTGTGGCTCAGACCCTCCTGTTCTCTGCCAGTGGCACATAATTGTCTAGTCTTCTGTGGGCTGTAATACTTTGGTCTAATTTCAGTGTGTGGGTCCTGGGGGGGCGTTGGTGGCCTGTGATATACATGAGGTCAAACAAGATATAATGGTCCCTTCTGGCCTTAAACTCTATGATGCTCATCTGAACCCATCATTCCACTAGTCTTATTTTTGGTCTTTAGTTCTTCACATGGAAAAGTTTTTAGGATGTTAATGTCTCTGTTTGCTTTACTGTCTGCCATATTGAGCATAATATTTAGATGTCATTCTGGAGAATCAGCCAGTTCCATTTCCTCTTATATTCATTGTGCTTGACACAAATAAGAAAGTAATGTGGGAGGGAAGGTGGAAAGAAAGTGCTAGGTATTCCCAAAAGGAAGGATCACCCTTATCCTGGCACTTGATTGACAGGTTATTTTTATTCTAAACTAGAGGCCAGCCAGTTCTTTTAAAATTGAGTCTGGTTTTCGACTCCTACCTTCGCAAATTTTGGAGGTGTTTGGATTCTGGTTCATCCTATTATAGAGAAAAGGCCTAATTGCAAAAATCTGATCTGTGTTTGGGTCCAGATTTCAAAGCGCCCTGTGTTTGACAGAATCCAGAATTGGGGTTCTGGATAGGGGCCTAATTGTTTGACCGTCAGATATTTATTCATAGATTCTAGGACTGGAATGGACCTCGAGAGGTCATCGAGTCCAGTCTCTTGCCCCCATGGCAGGACCAAATACTATCTAGACCATCCCTGATAGACATTTATCTGAGGGTATGTCTACACTACAGGATTATTCTGATTTTACATAAACTGGTTTTGTAAAACAGATTGTATAAAGTCGAGTGCGTGTGGCCATGCTAAGCACATTAATTCGGTGATGTGCGTCCATGTACCAAGGCTAGTGTCGATTTCTGGAGCGTTGCACTGTGGGTAGCTATCCCGTAGCTATCCCATAGTTCCCGCAGTCTCCCCCGCCCATTGGAATTCTGGGTTGAGATCCCAATGCATGGTAGTGCAAAAACAGTGTCGCGGGTGATTCTGGGTAAATGTCATCACTCAATCCTTCCTCCATGAAAGCAACGGCAGACAATCATTTCGCACCCTTTTTCCCCTGGATTGCCCTGGCGAACGCCATAGCATGGCAACCATGGAGCCTGTTTTGCCTTTTGTCACTGTCATCGTATGTGTACTGGATGCTGCTGACAGAGGCGGTACTGCAGTTCTACACAACAGCATTCATTTGCCTTTGCAAGGTAGCAGAGATGGTTACCATCCCTATTGCACCGTCTGCCATTGTAAATTGGCGATGAGATGATGGTCATCAGTCATTTTGTACCGTTTTCAATTGGAAATTGGCAATGATGGTTATCAATCATTTTGTACCATCTGCTTCCATTATGGGTGCTCCTGGCTGGCCTCATTGAGGTCGGCCAGGGGTACATGGACAAAAATGGGGATGACTTCCCGGGTCATTCCCTTCTGTACGTTCTATCTAAAAATAGAGTCCGTCCTGCCTAGAATATGGGGCAAGCCTACTAGAGAGCCAGAGAGCACAGCCACTCCGGGTCAGAGCCCCAGCGATCCCGCAGAAATGATGAGCTGCATGCCATTCTAGAGGGTGTCCCTGCAACAACCCCACCCGTTGCTTCCCTCCTCCCCCAACCCTCCTGGGCTACCTTTGCAATGTCCCACCATTTGTGTGATGAAGTAATAAAGAATGCAGAAATAAGAAACACTGACTTTTTAGCGAGATAAAATGAGGGAGAGGCAGCCTCCCGCTGCTATGATAGTCCAGGCAGGACATTAAAGGGTGTGGGGGAGAGGAACGCAGCCTTCCACTGCTATGATAGTCCAGGGAGTACAGAATCTTTTCTTTAGACACAAAAGGGGGCGGGGGGAGCTGATGGAGCTCAGACTCCAGCTGCTATGATGAGGACGGTTTCCAAGCATTTTGTACCTCTGCCAGGAATGACAGGGAGTCATTCCCATTTTTACCCAGGCGCCCTCTGCCAACCTCACCAAGGCCAGCCAGGAGCACTCACGGGATGATGATGGTTTTCCACCATTTTGTATCGTCTGCCTTCAGGAAAAAAAGGGGAGGGGATGCTGCTGTTCAGCATCGCAGCATCGCGTCTACCAGCAGCATGTAGTAGATATACGGTGACATTGAAAAATGGCAAGAAACAATTTTTTTCCCTTTTCTTTCATAGGGGAGGGGAAGGGTAAATTGACGACATATACCCTGAACCACCCGGACAATGTTTTTGACCCTACAGGCATTGGGAGCTCA